>NC_048585.1:22938607-23258107 GCF_013265735.2 Oncorhynchus mykiss | reverse complement strand
CTTGGGCGAGTTGCTGTGGGGGGTGCAGTGCTGTTGACCGGGGTAGGAGTAGCCAGGTGGAAAGCATGTCCAGCCGTAGAAAAATGCTTATTGAAATTCTCAATTATGGTGGATTTATTAGTGGTGACAGTGTTTCCTATCTTCAGTGCAGTGGGCAGCTGGGAGTTTACAGTGTCCCAGAACTTTTTTGAGTTACTGTTGCAGGAAGCAAATTTATGCTTGAAAAAGCTAGCCTTGGCTTTTCTAACTGCCTGTGTATAATGGTTTCTAGCTTCCCTGAACAGCTGCATATCACGGGGGCTGTTCGATGCTAATGCAGAACGCCATAGGATGTTTTTGTGTTGGTTAAGGAAAGTCAGGTCTGGGGAGAACCAAGGGCTATATCTGTTCCTGGTTCTAAATTTCTTGAATGGGGCATGCTTATTTGAGATGGTTAGGAAGGCATTTAAAAAAAATACCCAGGCATCCTCTACTGACGGGATGAGATCAATATCCTTCCAGGATACCCCGGCCAGTTCGATTAGAAAGGCCTGCTCACTGAAGTGTTTCAGGGAGCGTTTGACAGTGATGAGTGGAGGTCGTTTGACCGCTGACCCATTACGGATGCAGGCAATGAGGCAGTGATCGCTGAGATCTTGGTTGAAGACAGCAGAGGTGTATTTAGAGGGCAAGTTGGTTAGGATGATATCTATGAGGGTGCCCGTGTTTAAGGCTTTGGGGAGGTACCTGGTAGGTTCATTGATCATTTGTGTTAGATTGAGGGCATCAAGCTTAGATTGTAGGATGGCTGGGGTGTTAAGCATGTTCCAGTTTAGGTCGCCTAGCAGCACGAGCTCTGAAGATAGATGGGGGGCAATCAGTTCACATATGGTGTCCAGAGCACAGCTGGGGGCAGAGGGTGGTCTATAGCAGGCGGCAACGGTGAGAGACTTGTTGTTAGAGAGGTGGATTTTTAAAAGTAGAAGTTCAAATTGTTTGGGTACAGACCTGGATAGTAGGACAGAACTCTGCAGGCTATCTTTGCAGTAGATTGCAACACCGCCCCCTTTGGCAGTTCTATCTTGTCTGGAAATGTTGTAGTTTGGGATTAACATTTTTGGTGGTCTTCCTAAGCCAGGATTCAGACACAGCTAGAACATCCGGGTTGGCAGAGTGTGCTAAAGCAGTGAATAGAACAAACTTAGGGAGGAGGCTTCTAATGTTAACATGCATGAAACCAAGGCTATTACGGTTACAGAAGTCATCAAAAGAGAGCGCCTGGGGAATAGGAGTGGAGCTAGGCACTGCAGGGCCTGGATTCACCTCTACATCGCCAGAGGAACAGAGGAGTAGTAGGATAAGGGTATGGCTAAAAGCAATAAGAATTGGTCGTCTGGAACAGAGAGTAAAAGGAGGTCTCTGGGGGCGATAAAATAGCTTCAAGGTATAATATACAGACAAAGGTATGGTAGGGTGTGAATACAGTGGAGGTAAACCTAGGTATTGAGTGATGAAGAGAGAGATATTGTCTCTAGAAACATCATTGAAACCAGGAGATGTCATCGCATGTGTGGGTGGTGGAACTAATAGGTTGGATAAGGTATAGTGAGCAGGACTAGAGGCTCTACAGTGAAATAAGCCAATAAACACTAACCAGAACAGCAATGGACAAGGCATGATGACATTAAGGAGAGGCATGCTTAGTCGAGTGATCAAAAGGGTCCAGTGAGTAGAGAGGTTGGTTGAGGTCACAGATTTAGACAGCTAGCCGGGCCATCGGTAGCAAGCTAGCATAGGATGGAGGTCTGTTATTAGCCACCTCGTGCATTTCCGTTGGTAGGATTAGTGGGGTTCCGTGTGGTAGAGGGGATGAATCCAAATCACACACAAAAAAACAAAACAATAGCTATACAGTGGGGCAAAAAAAGTATTTAGTCAGCCACCAATTGTGCAAGTTCTCCCACTTAAAAAGATGATAATTTGCAAATAAATTCATTAAAAATCATACAATGTGATTTTCTGGATTTTCTTTCTCATTTTGTCTTTGAAACATATGTAGACAGACCCAGGTTTTGGTGAAAACATTTCAACAGTCAACAATTCTACATTCAATATGAAGTTTGTTATTTTTATCATATAAAAAATATATATGTTACAGTATAAGTATTTGAGAACAAAATAGAAATCTTGCTGGATTTCTTTCCCATAGTTAGTCATGTCAATGCCTTGGGCAGAGTGATATACAAGCTAATGATCCCTTGTGTGTGTGTGTGTGTGTGTGTGTGTGTGTGTGTGTGTGTGTGCGCACAGAGTATGGGTGTGCAGAAACCCCTCAACCCTCTGCTGCCCTTTTCAGACGGGGTCCTCTCATTGTGTGCTCCCCTCAGCTCCCTTTAACATCCCCACGCCAGGGCCCAACAATCAGAGGGTGACCCCAAGGCGACCCCTCATTGAGCATCATCTCCAGAGTGTAACTGTCCTTGACAATGGAGCGGGATGGAGCGGGACGCTGTCCTATTGTGGTGCCCTGGCCCGGACGCTCCACCACCCAGACCCAGGACACCACCCAGCCTTTCAGCCCCACGATGTGACCAGAGTGGGGGGACAGGGGGGTACATGGAGACACAGAGGAGCCTTGTCTGGGCTGACTCCTTCCTGGCTTGCCTGGCCTTGCCCCTACGCCCCCCTATCCACCTCCCCTTCCTCCAACACCACCTCCCGACTCCGTAGCACTCCTCGGAATGACGGCTGACTTGACAGCAACAATATGCTTTAAAGTGTCAAGTCAAGTCCCTCCATTGTCTCTCTGAGTAGAGAGCCGAGGCACTGGAATGCACAATTGTGTGTGTGTGTGTGTGTGTGTGTGTGTGTAGTCAGACGTAAAGGAGCTGAGTTTGCGTGTTCTTTATTTGCTTGTGTATATATTACTAGTTTGTCTGCTATCTTTTTTTACATGTCCACATGAGAGAAGAAGAGTTCATTCTTTAAGGCTGTCATCATGACAGAAACCCTCAGCACACTATTTTCAGTTACCGTTACAAAAAAGGCAAAGAAAACAGGTGTGTTTTGAGAAGAGTCAAGTAATGAGTGATTTAAGGGCGGACAGTTTGGCCAGTCCTGTGAGTGAGGTATGTGGTAATGAGGGCTTAGAGGGAGAGCGTTGCTCCTGTGTGTATAGTACCATCTCCCATAGCCCCAGGGTCTGACTGGCTCTGTGTAGGCTGACAGACTCCACCTGGGGGGGCATCCTCTCCCGTGGAGGTCCTGGTATCGTGGTGGTGGTGGAGGTTTGATGACACCGGCTCAGGGCAAGGAGGAATGGGAGTTTGTTGGGTGCCTGGGTGAAGTGTGTGTTTGTTGTGTGTGCATGGGTACGATACCGAGCCTTCTCTGAAGCCTTGAGGGGACAGGCAGTCTGGCACTAATTGAGTTACAACCAGGTGTTGGAACTGGTTCAGGGAGCAGCATAAACCCATTTTGTTTTTAGAGGAACAGAAACTGAACCTGGAAAGAAAGTGCTCTCTAGTGTTGCGGAACCGAACCGTTACTTTTACATCTTGAGAACCAGTGTCTAGTATATACTGTAATTCTGTAATACAGTGAAGTTAAACATATTCCAATTCACAACATGTCATGGTGCTCAGCACTTCAAGCCAAGCCCCCTCCACGTCCACTCCTCTCTCTCGCTCTCTCCCCACCCGTGAAATTTCAGTCACATCTCTCGTCAGTCACATCTCTCGCCTGCACTTATCTGTCCTCAAACATGTAAACAACTAGCTTACACGTTCCACAGCAAGCTGCTCTATCCACGCTTATCGGTGGACTAAATGAAAGAATGATGTTGATTTCACAGGGTTAAAAAATGAACAAACCATTACTTTTTTAGGAGGATCGAACCGATTCAGAACTTTATTATGCTGGTCGGAACACTGTAAATAAATAAATCGGGGTTCTGCTCGGAACGGATCCTCTCTTTCTATTGCATCATGTAACACAGTACAGTAGTATATTCTCTATGTGATATGCCAATCCTGCTTGTGCTGTTTCAGATGGCGGTGACAGTGTCCTCCTCGTCCCGCTGTTCTCAGGTCAGCTCTAGCCAGTCCCATGTGTTTGAGGAACTAGAGGCCATCGCCCCGCAGACCGGCTCTTGTGTGTCCCTAGACCACCCACTCAGCCCAGCAGACTGCAGCCCACCTGGTACAGGTCCTGTACAGAGCACCCAGATTATGTCCAGTAGATCGTATAAAATACCACTGATGTCATACCTGTCAAGGGTCTACACAACGATTACATCAGAAACGTTCTCTATATTTATGTCATACATGCATACATGTGCTCCTCAAACTGTATAGACACTTGAAAAAGAAGAAGGCTTTTTACTTTGCATCAAAGTTGGTGAATTAACCGTTTATTTTTTTATAGCATGTGAATGCTTAACTACCTACTTGTGGAATGCACTTGATGTTTAGAGTTGTTTCTACCTGGGCAGTCCGTGGTGTTAAAATTAATTAGCGTTATTTAGACAGTTATGTCAATGAAAAGGTCACGGCACCTGATTTCTTTTTCCTGTTTGTGGTTGTTGTGGACATGTTTGTCTGACCGCCGTTAATGCCTCAATTGGACATGCACTCCTTCCTCAGCCTCTCTCGTGTAATGGACTGGGGTGTGACGGTGATGTGTGGATCTCGGCGCTCTGTTGTGGAACAGTGTGTCACGTCTTTGTGTGTGTACAGTAAATGTGTGTGTGTGTGTGTGTCTACTGAAGTTAGTCAGTTCAGTGAGCTGTGAAAGGAAACATTACCCAACGCAGACAGTGATTTTCTCACTCACTGAGGACTTCCCCAAGCTTCTCTCATCCCCTCTAATACCTGACAAGGTGTTTAGGATGTTTAACCTGCTCGCTTGACCTGAACCTCCGTCTGACCTCCATGACCTTTGCCCTGAGGATGTGATGGGATCATGTCAGCTACCACCACTGCTGCAGCAGCTTAATTCCACTCTTCTGTTCTGTGCTGTAACATCTTCCTCAATTGACAAATATAGACATCTACCATCCGTATAGAGCCTGGAAAGCAAAGAAATGTAAAACTGTCTTATACTGACTGACTGCTTAAACTTTGCTACTGACTCACAGGCATCCATGTGTGTCTGTCAAAACTCCAGTGACCCCGTCTGGGTGGCAGTATAGCTAGTTAACACTTTAATCACAGGGTTAGACCTTTGTTATCTGTAACAGTGTGTCTTTACAATGGGTTGCATTGTCATGGCTAATGAGGGGGTTAACTCCCAGCCTAACTGAAAGTGTGTCATCACAATGTGTTTCACCACGGGACTTCCTTCACCACAACTCCTTAATCAATCAGACAGTCAGTTCTTTTTTCCTCACCTGAAGGGGTTTACCTGACAAACAGAAACACACCCAGAGACACACGCAACGCATTGTAGAGGCAGGAGCCTTCCCTATGATAGGGGAAGGCAACCCTGGTCCTAGAGGTCCACAGGCACGTCATGTTTTTTGATTTAACTGACCTGGAAGACCAGGTGTGTTGAATGTAGGCAATCACTGAACTGCATAATTAGCATGTGGTGGTCAGGTGTGGTGCCTAGTTGGAACGTCATCCTGCAGTACCTGCATCACTCCAGGAACAGGGTTGTCTTCCCCTGATCTAGGTGGAATTCATTTCAAGTCGCTCAAAGTCTCTAAAAGTTAATCTCTAAGGGCATACTGTAAAAACGCAGTACTGTACTTAACTAGAAAACTATCCAGATGTGATACTTTTTATGTGCTATAAAACACAATGCATTCCACTATGGCTGCTGTGTGGTTGGCTGAGATGGTGGGACTGAGATTGCATTGAGAGGAGAAGCAGGGTTGACCTGCAGCGGAGCGTGTTATGAGGCAGCTCCAGCCCAGCGGCTGTGTGAAATCCCCTCCCAGGGAACAGCAGCTCCACACCCTGCTCTCTGCCTGGACGGCGTGGGCCGAGGATTTGCATGGGCAGGGAGCCCACACTGTTACTGATCCTCTTTTAATTGGCGGTGACAGAGAACTCTGGAGCCTAGGACTGGGGGGGTGGAGCTTGAGGGTTGTCAGTCATATTTGCACACACACCTCACTGATCCATACAGGACTATTTCCTCTACCTCTAATCTGGTTCAGAGAGGCTATCCCTGGCCTTGGCCTACACTATCTCTGGTTATCCATGTCTAATGGAATCCCTGTGATAACCCCCTGAATGTAGGGAATCAGAGAAGGTGGTCACTCTGGTCCTGACTAATGTATTGTTTGTTGAGTCCTCTGTGGCTCAGTTGGTAGAGCATGGCACTTGCAATGCCAGGGCTGTGGGTTTGATTCCCACATGGGACCAGTATGAAAAATCTATGCACTCACTACTCTAAGTTGCTCTGGATAAGAGTGTCTGCTAAATGACAAAGAAAATACAAAAAATGTCAATTAAAAAGGAGTTAATAGATGGACTGATCCAATGGACTCCCATAGTCCCTTTTTAATGCTTTAGTTCTGATGTGTTGGATCTGCTGTTTCACATAATGCTTCAGTTGTCCTGTATACTGTATGCCACCTCTGCAGAGATGTCCACAGGCTTGGCTGCTCTGACAGTGGGCTGTGACTCAGGGGACCTGGGCTCCCTGTCCCGTGTGCAGCTCCTGGACCGGTCGGACCCTGTGGAGCCCCACTGGCTCGCTGGTCAGGACATGTACTCCCCAACAGAAGACGGAACAAAAGGCCACACAGCGGAGCTCCGAGCCAGAAGACCCCTTAGTCCAACGCTGTATACTACAGGTATCCCTTATTTACAACTCAACACCCAACCCAGTCTGTGATTCATTTGTGAGTCCGTGAATGTGATTGAACTGGCACGTCTTTATATACACACTGTGTTTGAGACATTGTCTCAGTAAGATTACTAGACTCCTTCAACAGTTTCTTTTGACAGTTACAATGAGCCAAACTATGACCTTTGATAGAAACAGCAAAACCGTTGATTTCACAACAGGGAAAATCCAGACAGAGGAGTATTCTGTAGAATAGGCTGGACAGGGGAATACCAAACAGCGTTATGGGTGTGTGCCTGCCAGTCGTTGGCTGGCCTTGAGAGTAATGTCTTTACAGTGTGAACCGCCTCTCATCTGCTCCCAGGCATGCTGCTGCAGCATCTTAACTGAAAGGCCATAAAGATATGGAGGCTCATTTCTGGCTTTGGCAAAACGTTTTATTGGGATATGATATGCCATATTAATAAAGATCAAACCGCCTCACGTTTATCATTAACCTGGAGACCTGAGCCCAGACACACCGACAACTAGTTAAAAATATCTATTTTAACAATGGCACAATCTGGATGTGATTATGCCTGTGCGGCATGCGCATATCAGTCTGGGTGATGCAAGAAATGGCATAGAAAGTAGAACAAACGTCCTGTAAAGTGGTAAAAGGAACGTAAGTGGTCGATGAGCAAACAGTTGGAAATAAGCACGTCCTATTGTAGTTTTATAGGCAAACAAAAGACGTGTAAATTGTTTTCCATGACATTGACAGTACTAATGCTCAGTGTGATGCTTCTCCTCTGAATTGGCAATGGCCTTGAATACAGTCATTGAATCAAACTAAATCCTCTTCACTCGGTGACGTATCACTGTGGCCTGCCTGGAGATGTAGACACTGCAGGGAGCTAGTCTGTCTGTCTGTCCTCCTAGGTGTGTCTCCAGAACAATGTTTTCCCATTCTGTGTTTGCACCTGGCACGCTTCTGCGAGACAGGTGCTCCTCCATGTTTTTCCCCCCTCTTTTTATATCAGTGTTTGCAGAGAGATTAGGAACCATACTTTTGACTAATACATGGCATTACTCATATCGGTGCGCGCACTCAAACACAAAGGAAAACCCACACGCAAGCGTGTACACCGGGCACATTGGCACGCGCACAGACTATCTATCCAGTTTGTGTCTTCAAATTGGTGTGTGTGTGCATGCCTGCATGGATGTGTGTGTGTGTGTGTGTTGTCAGGCGTCCTGCAACCCCTCACAGCTGGCAGCTGTGGAGACGACAGTGTGTCTGAGAGGTGTGTCGCCACAGGCAAAGTCCAGGGACAGGGTGACCACACAATGGTGAGTGTCTGTAGCCCCTCCTCAAACTACCCCTCACAACAACTCCCCCTTGTAGCTTTCATCCGTCTCCTTAAATGACTATTGCACATTGTTGTTTAAACACGGACTATACAAACACACAGACACTGACTGAGACAAAGACCTCTATTTACAGTACAAACTTGAACTGGCGTGAATTTGTAACTGCCATCCCGGATCAAGCAGCCAAATTGTTGTTGATAATTGAAACACAATATAACAACAGTGAGAGAAGCGTGCAGTGCAGCAGGTGTGTAGTTAATCAGTCACAGGCCACCGGAGGGAGAGGCTGGTGACTGTACCACTGAAAGAGCAGACAGCCTATTTACACCATGCTCCACTCAGCCCACTGCTCTATCCAAAGGGGGTCCACTCACTCACACTTAGATGTGGCTCTATACAGGGGGGACTCTTTTGGAGGATGCGCCGCTGGTGGGATGGATCAGACAGGGTCAGGGGTGAGGGGTCAGGGGGTAAACGCAGCGCTGCGAGTGCCGGGGTGCAGTGGAATGGATGCAGGTGCTCCACGCGGTCGACTATTCATCTCCTCTTTATGATGGAGGAGAGAGCTTCCTCTGCTCTCTGAAAGGCTCAATGTGTCTTATAAGCCCCCTGTGATTATGTCTAACCACAATGAAGCGTTCTGAGTACCCGGGGCATGATTCATGTTAGGCTATTTGCATACTGGACCACTACTACACCACAGGGTTAGAGTCTAGTGTGCTGGTACGGGATTTGTCCCTCATTATGTGGTTATAACGTTTGTTTGTTTTTTGTTGTAATAGTCATGCTTGATTGTTCAATGTAGTTTGAACACAGGTCAGACTGAATAATGTGATCGTCGTGTGGCGGTTTTATGCTTGTGTTTTCAGCAGTCCCACACCGAGGATGGTTCCAGGTCACCGTCGTCAAGGATCAGTGATTCCAGTCCGTCAGGCATCATATCCGGGTCCACCAGTTCCCAATGCGAGTCCTGCATCATATAACTCTTATCACATCCACACTTAATGAACAACCTTAATGATTTGATATCCTAAATCGTTGTACTTCAGCTTGCTCTGCATATTATGCATTCGACCCTTCTCTCTGAAACGAAGCATACAGCTCAGGAAACCCTTAGCAGCTATCTTTAATCAGTCAATACCTACAAGAGTCTGTCCTTAACATGAGGGTTTGGTCTCCGTAAAAGCCCCCTCTGTCCATACTAGAGCGGGTCATATTCAAAGCCATTGTGTTCTTACTGTTACCGCTGTGCTTGGCCGTGTTTCTCTGCGTCCGGTACACTTAAGCCTGATAATCCTCCGTAGAGCAGGCTGGCGAGCAGAGTGGTGCTCTCCTGTGTGGCCGTCTTGTGTACACTGATGAATAATGGGTTCAGAGGCAGAGCAAGTACTGTAGGACCAGAAACACAGATAAAACAGGCTTCACAGGAAGGAAAGGGAAAGGAAGGATCAATTGGGTTTGACTTACCCCCTTCCTATTTCTCTCTCTTCTGTGAAGCAGAGAGATACATTTTTTTAGCTAAAACTTTCCCTCTTTCCTCTCATCACGTTCTTCTTTGTCCTTTTTGTTCTTTTTCCACCTCTGTTTCACTATATCTGTCCTCAGCCTGAGATCATACCATGTGTTTTAACGCTGAGTGACTCTCCTGTATCAGTCATTGTGTTATGTTGGCCCTAACCAAATCCAATTTATTTATAAAGCCCTTCTTTACATCAGCTGATATCTCAAAGTGCTGTAAAGAAACCCAGCCAAAAACCCCAAACAGCAAGCAATGCAGGTGTAGAAGCACGGTGGCTAGGAAAAACTCCCTAGAAAGGCCAGAACCTAGGAAGAAACCTAGAGAGGAACAAGGCAGTGAGGGGTGGCCAGTCCTCTTCTGGCTGTGTCGGGTGGAGATTATAACAGAACATGGCCAAGATGTTCAAATGTTCATAGGTGACCAGAAGGGTCAAATAATAATCACAGCGGATGTCGAGGGTGCAACAGGTCAGTACCTCAGGAGTAAATGTCAGAGTAAATACCTGTCCCAGCAGGTCTGGGACAGGTAGCACGTCCGGTGAACAGGTCAGGATTCCATAGCCGCAGGCAGAACAGTTTAAACTGGAGCAGCAGCATGGCCAGGTGGACTGGGGACAGCAAGGAGTCATCATACCAGGTAGTCCTGAGGCATGGTCCTAGGGCTCAGGTCCCCAGAGAGAGAGAAAAAGAGAGAGCATACTTAAATTCACACAGGACACCGGATAGCACCCCGACACACAAACTACTGCAGCATAAATACTGGAGGCTGAGACAGGAGTGGTCGGGAGACACTAATGGCCCATGGCTCGCTGTGTCGCGGCTCAGCGACAGCACCATTACAAACCCAGTTGTCATACCTGTGATTCAGCGGCCATGCATGAAGGCCACCGTGCTCAGCCGTAAACTACGACCAAGGCCACAGCGACATGTAACATGTCCTCTTCGCTCCACTGATTGTTGTCTGATGTCAGGACACCATGACTGGTGGGTTACACTCCCTGGTCAGATGCCAGGAGCTGTGTCACATGACTACATCTATGTTAACTTACAGATGGGGAGGAGTCCGAGGGAAGTGACCAAACCAGCCAGGCCCTTACCACCTTAAATGACAGGGGTGAGTGATTTTCACATTTTAGTGAGATGTCTTAATGTGGGATAGTAAAGTTTTCCCACTGTATTATTACCTCTATTTTACACGCCTGCAATGGAACGCTCATAATGCTCATTGGACATAAGACAGCCGTTTGTTGTGGTGGAGACCTAAACATTCCGAAACCCCAAAAGACGGTCTTATTTACTGCAGCTCTGCGAGATCAAACTTGTCACATAAAAAAAGATAATCCCAGGTATCCTTGGTGATGGTCTGTGTGCTCGTGCACAATGACCTCTGGGAGGCCAAAGACATGGTCAGAGCCCAGGAAAGGGTCATGGGGAGGGCGCTGAGGGGTCAGCCCCGGGGTCAGCGAGACTTTGAGAGGTGCCCAGTGTGTGGGATGGCTTTGTGTGGCCATAGGTTAGGTGAAATTGGGTTTCCAAGCGGAGGAACGGCGCAGTTAAAACTCTCAATAGAGCTCCCTAAGTAGTCCATAGAATGAAACTGTTAGGACTCAATGTGACACTATGGGGACAGCATTGTAGGGTGACAGCATGGCGTTCCAGTATGAATTTACGAATCCAAAAAGGACTTTGACCTAAAAGTATGTATCCAAATAAAGAATATACGACAAATGTGAAATACAGACCCTGTTGTCGTCGTTATCAGTTTTTTGTTATAACAGTTTTATAGCTTTATAATGTGGCTTGTTCCAAACAATGTCCACCTGTGCATGAACCAATAGGTAGAATACAGGCCAATGACACTTAGGCCAATGACTTACCCAGTCAGAAACATCATGCAATAAGATAAGTCAGTAAGCTATGTGGTCTGTCCCCAGTGAGCTCTCTGATAAGGTCTTTGTCCCTCTCTCTGTCATAATTAATTCATAGGTACTATAATCCCCTTCATAATTGTTTCATGACTGTTTCAATTCGGCCACGCCACTCCTGTGTTTACCCCAGAGTTTAGCATTCAGCTGTAACTGAAGACGTTAGTGCCCTAAGTGAATATCGTTATGAGCCGGGGCCACAAAGAGGACTAATCTGGACTGACCCTGGTAGATTGTTCCGGAAGGCTTCGGGGAGCCACTAGCTGGACAGATTAGGGCCGGTGAAAAAGAAGGGAAAGACACTGGAGCAGAGATTAGTCGTGTTCCAAGCAGGATGGCCCCCCCCCCCCCCCCCCAGAGGACCACACACTGACAATGTAGCTGTGTCACCATTGTCTCTAAACCACTGCTACTGAGGGCTCAGCGGCCATTGTCTCCTCCAAAATCCACCATCGTTTTCTCTCCCTCCTTGCCCTTTTTCAAACCTGGATTCATCCAGGCCCTTTGATTGGCACTTGTCAGCGGCTGATAGAGAGGATGACGTGTTGGAAAACGAACCGGCCGATAAAGGAGACGTGAAAAGGCCAATCCCTCCCCATGAATAATAATCTGGACGGATTGGCCTTTTTCCTCCGCCCCTCCCTTTATTCCAGCCTTTCTCCTGGACAGATAGAGGAGTCGAGGCTCTGGGTGGCATCGGTGAATGGCACTGATTGTCTCACTGAAGCTCATCCCTTTCTCAAACACACAAAGAAAAAGATACAAGTCCGACCTTCTTGCCTCCTTCCTGGGGTCTTCCTGTGTAGAGGGGCAGTCGATGTGTGTATTTTTGTGTTCAGGGGCAGAGCCGGCCAGAGGGAGGGTGGTGTGTGACTTTTTCTTTTTGTCTTCGGTGGCCTTTCGAGATCAGGGAGGGGATTTGATTTGGCTACACACAGCCAAATCCAGCTATCTGCCATGATTCAGATGGCTCTGTTGGTATGGTAACCTGGTCTGTGTGTTTTAGATGGTTTCTAAGCAGGCCACTGTCTTGTTTCCAGCTTGAACTGACCAGTAATCACTCCCCAGCATTCACGGATTAGGCCATGTTAGAATAGGAGCTTTTAGCAAGGAAGGTACCAAATCATCAATCGTTTGGGCAAAGCTTTTACTTTGTATCAAGCATGTCTCAGAGACACTATGTTTAAAATGACCAGTCTAATTGGGTACATCTTGTCCAATAATGAACATAAATATATTATGAAATGTGTTTATGTAAGATGTTAAAGCGCTTGCACAAATGCATCATTTCAGATAGCAATTGAACTAACATTTTGTCACCATTTGCACACAAATAAATATTCTAGATCGAATGATAAATTCTATGTTGTATTGGTGGACAGTATCCTACTACCCAAAAAGCCTTTGACATTGAAAATCGTGCCCAACACAGAAACTGAAGTAGAGATGTGATTGTGTTCACTGTGGTGGAAGACGGACTGTCAAATGAGACATGACTATATCCATCTGAGCTGCTGACCTCTGACCTTTCAGCACAATGTATGATGACAGTCTGTGACGCTTTTGATGAAAGATAGATCTGAACCCTATCACTCTGTTGGTCAAGCTTTCTCCCGATCGTAATGTCTAACGAACACCATCCTAATGCTGAAATGCTTCAAACTCATTTGTTTTATGTGGTAGTAACACAAGTAACACTTATGGTAAAGAATGACCACTATAGTTTTTTTTTATATATATAAGGAAATTGTACAAACAATCCAAGCCTCAATGTAGCGTGAGTCTTCATTGATGGCACTCTTTGTCCCTACGATTCCAGGCCAGGAAGTGCATTATTCAGACTTTTCATTGGCAGATAATGGGACTCCTAATTGGGGGCCAGTGCCAAATCGACTGAGTGGTTAAGTTTCCCGAAGGGAGTGTCCCTCTTTCAGTTAGGATGTGTAAAGAACAGAGGAGTGGAGATGTGATGTGACTTGGATGTTTAGGGAGGACAAAGAGGTGAACGTGTGTTTGTGAGGGGGGACAAAAAGGAGAAGTGGTTGCAAAGTGATTTCTTAAGTAGCAAGATAGATGTACTCAAATGCAGAACACCTAGCATGTTGACTTTCAAAGTGCTTTGTGGAACTCTACTAGGCACACAACAGTAATATTGAACTAAGTGGCTCAGCATCATGAAAATACAATAACCAGTGAATGAGCACCAGAAACAAGAAGGTACCAAACCATAACCATAAACAGTGTTAGTTTCATAGATCTGCTTATGGGGATATGACTGCAATATGATGACTTCTTATTCTCCACCTCTGTGTCCCCATCCAGGACCCATCCCAGACCAGGGGGTTCCAGTGAAGGAGGAGCCTGGTTGCCCTGTTCGGGGGGAGCGAGGCTGGGCTTCCACAGGGACCAGGAGAAGGCCCGGGATGCTGGAGTGCGTAATGAGGGAGAAGGAGTGAAAAAGGGAGGCGAGAAAGACAAAGGTGCTAAACATCTACTCCAGACTCCAGGACAGCGGGCCCCTCCAGCCCAGCCGCAACAGGGGCCGCTCCAGGTTTGAGGACTGTGAGTGTATCAGTGTATCCATCCACCCTCACACATTTAAAACCCCAAACTGCCAACCGACACATACTGATATGCCCACTGCCTCGTACCGTAAGGGAGCATGTTAGCAAAACACAAACGCATCTGTGCTCAACACTGCGGCCTCTCTACTTTTTAAAATAATTATTCTCCCCAACACAATGTTCCTTTAGTCCAGAGCACAGCATTTGATTTCACCATTTCCATTAGCTGCTTTGTAAACAAGAGTTTACCCTGAAATTCTTCAGTTTCTCCCAAATGTCTAATTTCTGTCATGCCACCCATTGTCACTGCACCGAGCCTGGCAAGTCCCACAATGAGCCTGTACACCTCGGGTCAAGGTTAAGGGGGTGGGGCCCCCAGAATGGTCACAGGGTCAGGGTTTCTCCTGTGTGCACAGCCACTTGTCTGATTGGACAGGTTCATTCAGCCAGTAATAAACCAAGAGGAAGAACCCTGCAGCTGTCCTTCCACACAACAAAAGAACGTTTTTTTTTTACCAATGATGAGCTTTTGTGTTTGTGTGTGTGGTGGGGAGAGGGAACTGTTTCTCTTTCATAAGTGTGTATTGGCTTCAACTATTTCTCAGTTCTCAGCTCGTTTTGTATTTTTAGCAGTCGTCTTCAAGCATCATGTTTGTCTGCTGGTGTTACTTTCTGTTTTTCTTTGTGGGTTTGTGTGTGTGTGTTTGCACGTGTGTTTGTGTGCTGCTACCCCTCGCTCAGACACGTGTAAACGTGTCCCCTCATTATTGGCTGAAAGGCATTAATTGGCCTTAATTGGCGCCCTATCGTCTGGCACTGACCACTGGCCAAAGCACTCCTAAAATAGAAACCCCTCCCTCGTTCTTCCGCTCCTCCTCTATGCACTTTTCTCCCACTTTCTTCCTTTATTTCCCCACTCATCCATCCTTCCTGTCCCTAGACATTCACTTTCTCTAGTGCCTGTTTGTGCCACACTCCCTGTTTCCCATCGAGAGTACATGACTGGGCTAGCACAGTAGTAGATAGACTGTAGATTGTAAACAGTAAGTATAAGCAATAGCAGAGTGATGATTGTTTTCATACAGATAAGAGCGGGGTCAGGTCTGAACCTCAATATTTTCCTAGTAGGCTAGGAACATACAATGCCTGTGTTGACTGAGTGCATGATTGTTTTGGATAGATACACGAGGGATGACTAAGTGCATTCAGGGAGACTGGTGTCCGCTCGGAGCTCCATTGTGTGCTGTTGTCCCATGGAGGGCTGCTCAGTAGCTGTACCTGTGCTGCTGGCGTCAGTGACTCACTCTGCCAGGGTCTCTGATGAATGTCAGTGTTGATGGGGAACACCTGGCGGCCCCGTGACTGCACCGCCTCAGCCCCGCCCCCTGGACGCCACTCAGCCTCCCATGTATTAGTGTTCTATTCAGGTAGGTGGGGAATCCACTGCAGTCGTTTGCTCGGTTGTTTTCACCGAGGTGAATAGCTTCTCAATGAATGAGCAAGGGAGACCAATCACTTAGAAGAGAGGGTGTGTGTGTGTGTGCGTTTCTGCACGCATGCGCTTGCGTCTGTGTGTATCTGTGTGTGTGTCGGTGTGTTTGTGTGTGTGTGCCCATGAGCTAGGGTACAGTGCCTTTATGTAACGGCTGTTTGCTCAGCCTTTGGTCTAGAATACCTGTCTATTTACCATTAGCGCCAAATGCCTGGACAAACAAACAGCCAACCTATTGATGAGCATCAGCGTGGAATATGCACGTTAGCTGCTGATTGTTTTCAAAGAGAGCAGAGAAGGAGAGAGGCAGAGAGTGGCAAAGTGAATCTGTCAAAGAGTCTATTATATGGTGTCTGTTCAGAGAGGGCCCTCCACAATGGCTTTATTAATGGCATAATGTCAAGGAGAGTCTGGGAAATAATAACACATAATTTGGCTTTGTCAGCTTATCAGTACAGATCAGTTATAGCAGATGATTAGAGGCTTTGAGGACTTATCTTTGTGGATCTGTGTGCGTGTGTAGCAGCGCTAGGTGATTGGATGTAGGCATGTGTGTGTGTAAGCGTGTGTGCGCGCCGTGGTTTGTGGTGAGGTGGGTGGCGTGCTGCCAGGGTCGGGAGTGTGGCCGCTGCGTGTGTCTTTGTTTGTTTTCCTGACACAGAGTTTTCCCCCGCATCCTTTTGGGGAAAGTGTAGGGGCGGAGCCACGGGTCCATGGAGAAATAATGAGGCCTGTTGCCAAATTCTGCCCCCCTCCTGAATCCACCACGCTCAAAGGGGCAGGAGCACACTGCCAAATTCTCCGACTCAAAAGAGATGTTGAATAATATTTGGTCGGGTTATTAAAGAATCACAAAGTTGATGAACTATCCTGTAAATATGGTTCTAAATTGCTTCCCTGTAAAACGATAACATCCCGGAATCGTCATTGATGAATTGGCTAGTCTGGCCAATGCTGTTCCAAGACTAGAGGAAATGTACAGTATGTTTAAGTAATGTCCAGACCCCTGTCTTCAGCTAACAGTTGTGTGTGGATGTGGACATTGTCTTAGATACACACTCTCTGTTAATGAGTTTAAACATTGAATGGAGCTCAGGAATTAAAGGACGGATTATTGCATCTCCTCCTGCACCTCCTACTGGCCTACTGAAGCTCTCAACTTCCTGCTTGTATAATGCTGTTACTGTAATATGTAGCCTTCATCTAAACCTCATTGGTTGCTCCATTGTGTAATTAATACACTCAAATATACTCTAGAATCATATCATGAAATAATTTAGACCAGTTTGGTTGAATTAATGACAGTGACTGGATGATTTTATCATCATCATACAACATGTCAAACTACTCAAACTATACTGAAGCTTTGGTTTATTTTAAGAATGTAGGACTAGCACTCATTATGTCATGTTTTGACGCTACAGAATTAAAAGATCATAGCACGTAAAGAGCTTAAAACCCAACGTATCCCCAAAGGTTCCCATGTAGTCTGTCTGTTGTGTTACCGTCACAGTGGCTAACGTTTGAGCCTAGCCAACGCCATGGAAAAACCATGCTCATTACATGAATGTAATTCATCTAAATACAGGTTTTTAATCAGACACAATGTGGGTTAGGTGGGGCTCTGACATTCTCCCTCTGGAAAAACGGGGTCATTTCTCCTCTAGCACTGAATGTGACCTTTGTTTGGGGAATTATGGACACTTTATACATGTGATGATGAGCAGAAACAAAGGTCTGGGATTAAGCGGGGAAGAGAGGGATTAGAAATAAACAAGAGGACAACACGTCGTACAACACAATCTATTCTAACCACAGTCCCGACACTGTTTACATACAGTTGAAGTCGGAAGTTTACATACACTTACGCTGGAGTCATTCAAACTCGTTTTTCATCCACTCCACAATTTATTGTGGGAAGCTTGTGGAAGGCTACCCGATACATTTGACCCAAGCCGGTTAGGACATCTGCTTTGTGCATGACACAAGTAATTTTTCCAACAATTGTTTACAGACAGTGAAATAATCTTATAATTCACTGTATCACAATTCCAGTGGGTCAGATGTTTACATACACTATGTTGACTGTGCCTTTGAACAGCTTGGAAAATTCCAGAAAATGTTGTCATGGCTTTAGAAGCTTCTGATAGGCTAATTGATATAATTTGAGTCAATTGGAGGTGTACCTGTGGATGTATTTCAAGGCCTACTTTCAAACTCAGTGCCTCTTTGCTTGACATTAAAGGGAAAATAAAAAATAATCAGCCAAGACCTCAGAAAAGATATTGTAGACCTCCACAAGTCTGGTTCATCTTTGGGAGCAATTTCCAAATGCTTGAAGGTACCACATTCATCTGTACAAACAATAGTACACAAGTATAAACACCATGGGACCACGCAGCCATCATTCCGCTCAGGAAGGAGATGAGTTCTGTCTCCCAGAGATGTGCGTACTTTGGTGCAAAAAGTGCATATCAATCTCAGAACAAGAGGAAAAGATCTTGTGAAGATGCTGGAGGAAAACAGTTACAAAAGTATCTATATCTGTCACGAACGTCGTCAGGAAAATGACCGGACCAAGGAGCAGTGTGGTGAGCGTGCATTTCTTTTTATTATGAATGTCAACAACACGACCGTGCCGCTTACTAGGGCTATACAGGCCACTAACAAGGTCAACTACCCACAACTAAGGTGGAAAAACAAGCTGCCTAAGTATGATTCCCAATCAGAGACAACGATAGACAGCTGTCCCTGATTCAGAACCATACCCGGCCAAAACATAGAAACAGAAAACATAGAAATAAAGAAACTAGAATGCCCACCCTAGTCACACCCTGGCCTAACCAAAATAGAGAATAAAAGCCTCTCTATGGCCAGGGCGTGACAATATCCACAGCAAAACAAGTCCTACATCCACATAACCTGAAAGGCCGCTCAGCAAGGAAGAAGCCACTGCTCCAAAACCGCCATAATAAAGCCAGACTACGGTTTGCAACTGCACATGGAGACAAAGATCTTACTTTTTGGAGAAAAAAATAGAACTGTTTGGCCATAATGACCATCGTTATGTTTGGAGGAAAAAGGGGGAGGCTTGCAAGCCGAAGAACACCATCCCAACCGTGAAGAACGGGGGTGGCAGCATCATGTTGTGCGGGTGCTTTGCTGCCGGAGGGACTGGTGCACTTCACAAAATAGGTGGCATCATGAGGCAGGAAAATTATTTGGATATATTGAAGCAACATCTCAAGACATCAGTCAGTCTGCTGCCTGTGACTGGAACGAATTGCAAAAATCGCTGAAGTTGGAGACTTTTATCTCCCTCACCAACTTCAAACATCAGCTATCTGAGCAGCTAACCGATCGCTGCAGCTGTACATAGTCTATTGGTAAATAGCCCACCCATTTTCACCTACCTCATCCCCATACTGTTTTTATTTATTTATTTACTTTTCTGCTCTTTTGCACACCAATATCTCTACCTGTACATGACCATCTGATCATTTATCACTCCAGTGTTAATCTGCAAAATTGTAATTATTCGCCTACCTCATGCCTTTTGCACACATTGTATATAGACTCCCCCTTTGTTTTCTACTGTGTTATTGACTTGTTAATTGTTTTACTCCATGTGTAACTCTGTGTTGTCTGCTCATACTGCTATGCTTTATCTTGGCCAGGTCGCAGTTGTAAATGAGAACTTGTTCTCAACTAGCCTACCTGGTTAAATAAAGGTGAAATAAAAATAAAAAGGAAGTTAAAGCTTGGTCGCTAATGGGTCTTCCAAATGGACAATGACCACAAGCATACTTCCAAAGTTGTGGCAAAATGGCTTAAGGACAACAAAGTCAAGGTATTAGAGTGGCCATCACAAAGCCCTGACCTCAATCCTATAGAACATTTGTGGGCAGAACTGAAAAAGCGTGTGTGAGCAAGGAGACCTACAAACCTGACTCAGTTACACCAACTCTGTCAGGAGGCATGGGCCAAAATTCACCCAATTTATTGTGGGAAGCTTGTGGAAGGCCACCCGATGCATTTGACCCAAGTTAAACAATTTAAAGGCAATGCTACCAAATACAATTAAGTGTATGTAAACTTCTGACCCATTGGGAATGTGATGAAAGAAATAAAAGCTGAAAAAAATATTCTCTCTAATATTATTCTGACATTTCACATTCTTAAAATAAAGTGGTGATCCTAACTGACCTACGACAGGGAATTTTTACTAGGAATGAATGTCAGAAATTGTGAAAAACAGTTTACATGTATTTGGCTAAGGTGTATGTAAACCTCCAACTGTATTTCCTGACTATAATGTACGGTATTGAGAAATGTTGTTGCAGCCCTTCAGTTATTCTGACTTAACCTTGATTTCGATAAAATAACGGTTATATGCAAACTACTTTCTCACTTTGAATGATGTTTGTTTTGTTCAGGTTGTGATTCTGTGAGAAAATATGAATCATGCATTCATGAATGCCTACACGGTGTCAGATCAGCAATCAGGCCGTTTGTCATCTGTCAGCTGGAGACATTGACAGTGATGTCCAAGTGTGTGTTAAATGAGATGTGACTGGTGACTTTTCGCCGCCTGCGGACCAACGGTGGACGTCTTTGTGGTGACTGAAGAAACTGAACAAAAAGAAGCAAAACAAACGGCAGTAAAAGTGAACCTCCTTGCTCATCATCATCATCACGGCGCCATTGTTCCTCCCTCAATCGCGACTGAATCGCCTCACTCTCATTACAGATTACAGCTTCAGCGGAGTGACTGTCCCCTTTCTCTCGCCTTTCTGTGCCACGGTCCTTCTCTTGATTAACATTTTCTGCTAGGCTTCACACCAAAGGCACAACCTGTGTGCTTTAAAGGCCATCTGAAAAAAAAAGCCATCATGCGCTGGAGTGGAATCAGATAAGGCTATCTGGCAGGAGGTTTTAGTGCCTGGGCTTTGTCCCGCTCCTCCACCCGCCTTCGCTTCCTCCCTCAATCTCTCACTCCACTGCACCTTTTGTCCGGCTGATTTCCCGACGGAGTGGCCCCCTCAGTCGCAGACCCCTGATCTCCCTTCAGCACGGACGTGTGTGTGTGTGTGTGTGTGTGTGTGTGTGTGTGTGTGTGTGTGTGTGTGTGTGTGTGTGTGTGTGTGTGTGTGTGTGTAAAAGTGAGTGCTTGTGGGCACACATCAGGCTTGAGAGGTGCAAGGCAGAGGCCCAGGAAAGAGAGGCAGGCCTAGGATAGAGAAAGAGAGAGAGAGTGTGGTAGAATAGAGTTGCCATTAGGGGGTTGGAGCACTACCTACCAGGGACAGGACTGATGGGACCTGCCTCAGCCCGTCACCATGCTAAAGAGAGGAGACGGGGGATCCATTTACTCTGTCACATAAGCTGTCAATTCACTTCATTGGATTGATCAGTGCACTGATCCAGGCAGTGGAGTGTGTGTGTGTGTCTATTGAAGAGGGTTAGATTGGGGTCTGGGGGCTAGCTAATACCCAGCCCAGATGCTGCTCTGGGACCGAACGTGTGACTCGTGGGTCTCAGCGAAAGCCCCTTCTCGTCACAGATATTTGCAAACAGATGTACACAGATCCACCGCAGGTTTTGATCAATCAAGCTTTAACAAGTCAAGTTGACTGGATGCGAATGTAATGCTTTGCATGTGAAAGGCGGAGGCTGCGGAAGGCCTGGTTTTGATTAGGCCTAAGCAGATAAATGGCAGATTGAAACGGCCCCCTGCAACCGGGGAGCAACCCAGAGGTCCAGGGGTTTAAGTCAGACTGATATAAACTCTGTTTCTGTTACTTTCTTCTGCAACCCAATGAATAGATCCATTATTCAGTGGACTCTTTCTCATCTCTACTGAATTGAAGTGGAAGCAGCTTAAAGTGCTTTCCCCTTGTCTCCCCTTCTCTCCCGTTTCTCTTCTCTCCCCTTGTCTCCCCTTGTCTCCCCTTCTCTCCCGTTTCTCTTGTCTCCCCTTGTCTCCCCTTCTCTCCCGTTTCTCTTCTCTCCCCTTGTCTCCCCTTGTCTCCCCTTCTCTCCCGTTTCTCTTCTCTCCCCTTGTCTCCCCTTCTCTCCCGTTTCTCTTCTCTCCCCTTGTCTCCCGTTTCTCTTCTCTCCCCTTGTCTCCCGTTTCTCTTCTCTCCCCTTCTCTCCCGTTTCTCTTCTCTCCCCTTGTCTCCCCTTGTCTCCCCTTGTCTCCCGTTTCTCTTCTCTCCCCTTGTCTCCCCATCTCTCCCGTTTCTCTTCTCTCCCCTTCTCTCCCGTTTCTCTTCTCTCCCCTTCTCTCCCGTTTCCCTTCTCTCCCCCTTGTCTCCCGTTTCTCTTCTCTCCCCTTGTCTCCCGTTTCTCTTCTCTCCCCTTCTCTCCCGTTTCTCTTCTCTCCCCTTGTCTCCCCTTGTCTCCCCTTGTCTCCCGTTTCTCTTCTCTCCCCTTCTCTCCCGTTTCTCTTCTCTCCCCTGCTCTCCCGTTTCTCTTCTCTCCCCTTCTCTCCCGTTTCTCTTCTCTCCCCTGCTCTCCCGTTTCTCTTCTCTCCCCTTGTCTCCCCTTCTCTCCCGTTTCTCTTCTCTCCCCTTGTCTCCCCTTCTCTCCCGTTTCTCTTCTCTCCCCTTGTCTCCCCTTCTCTCCCATTTCTCTTCTCTCCCCTTCTCTCCCCTTGTCTCCCCTTCTCTCCCATTTCTCTTCTCTCCTCTTCTCTCCCCTTCTCTCCCCTTGTCTCCCCTTCTCTCCCGTTTCTCTTCTCTCCCCTTGTCTCCCCTTCTCTCCCATTTCTCTTCTCTCCCCTTGTCTCCCCTTCTCTCCCGTTTCTCTTCTCTCCCCTTGTCTCCCCTTGTCTCCCATTTCTCTTCTCTCCCCTTCTCTCCCCTTGTCTCCCCTTCTCTCCCGTTTCTCTTCTCTCCGCTTCTCTTCTCTCCCGTTTCTCTTCTCTTCCCTTGTCTCCTCTTCTCTCCCCTTGTCTCCCCTTCTCTCCCGTTTCTCTTCTCTTCTCTCCCCTTCTCTCCCCTTCTCTCCCCTTGTCTCACCTTCTCTCCCGTTTCTCTTCTCTCCGCTTCTCTTCTCTCCTGTTTCTCCTTTCTGCTGCTTTCTCTTCTCCTCCTCCAGATTTGCTTTCTGAAATTGACGTGGATGTGTGATTAGCTATCATAGCAAACAAGCTGTAGGCCCTTCAGTTGCTATCTGAAATGTTGACCACTGTAGACTTGTGGCGTCCTCAACATCCGTATATATCATCTCTAAAACGTGTACTACATGCTCAAACCCTTGTACTTGTATTAAACGTTTCCCCTAAAGTGAGTTATGATGCCTGTTTCTCTTAGTTAAACAATACATTGACCTCAGCCTACCCCAGGTCTGTAAAAACTCCTCTCTCTCTACACACACGAAGATTTAGCAGCCAAGTGCCACAGGAGGCCCCTGAGTGTGCTGCCTGCCCGGCTGGGAACCCCAGTGGACACACTGTCCCTTATTGCCCCCCACACCCCCCCACTCACCACCAGAGGGATGCTGCTGGCCTCACATTGATAAAGACCAGACTCTCACACACACACATACACATACATACACCTGAAGCCTGGCATATCTAGATATTATTAGAAAATGTTCAAAATGCTCACAGATGTTTTGTGATCAGTATGAAATAAGATATAAACCCAGTTTGAGATAATATTAAGTTTATATTTCAGTTTGGTGATGTGTGAGGATTTGTAAGCAGTGGATTTGAATTGAACACTATAGCAGAGGGTTGTGTGTGGCTTCTCTTCCCGCTAGAGAGCCTGTTAAACACAGAGGTTTGTATTTACTCTCTTTTTCCCTCTTCTCATCTTCCTTTCTTTCTTGCAGTCGACTTCTTGGCAAAGTATTGCATTTTCAGCCAGGAGAAGCTGGCAGAATACAAAAGGGCTTTTGAAGCGGTAAGTGAAAGGGGATTTAAACCCTCTCTGTTCACACTATGCCTCAGACACACTCCCTCTTTCTTCCTTGTTTTCTGTCTCTCTCTTTCTCTAGTTCTTACTCTCTCCTTTTCACTCTTCCTGTCTCTCTCTTTCTCTCCTTGTTACTCTCCCTCCTTTTCACTCTTCCTGTCTCTATCTTTCTGTAGTTTTTACTCTCCCTCCTTTTCACTCTTCCTGTCTCTCTCTTTCTGTAGTTTTTACTCTCCCTCCTTTTCACTCGTCCTGTCTCTCTCTTTCTGTAGTTTTTACTCTCCCTCCTTTTCACTCTTCCTGTCTCTCCTGTAGTTTTTACTCTCCCTCCTTTTCACTCTTCCTGTGTCTCTCTTTCTGTAGGCACCCTCATTTGTTGACTTCTGTGATCGAAAAAGCCTTGGTTTCATGCATGTCAACATCAGAAGCCTCCTCCCTAAGTTTGTTTTACTCACTGCTTTAGCACACTCTGCCAACCCTGATGTCCTTGCCGTATCTGAATCGTGGCTTAGGAAGGCCACCAAAAATTCTGAGATTTCCATACCTAACTATAACACTTTCCGTCAAGATAGAACTGCCAAAGGGGGGGGGGGGGGGGGGGGTTGCAATCTACTGCAGAGATAGCCTGCAAAGTTCTGTAATACTTTCCAGGTCTATGCGCAAACAGTTCGAACTTCTAATTTTAAAAATGAATCTCTCCAGAAATAAGTCTCTCACTGTTGCCGCCTGCTACCGACCCCCCTCAGCTCCCAGCTGTGCCCTGGACACCATCTGTGAATTGATCGCCCCCCATCTAGCTTCAGAGTTTGTTCTGTTAGGTGACCTAAACTGGGATATGCTTAACACCCCGGCAGTCCTACAATCTAAGCTAGATGCCCTCAATCTCACACAAATCATCAAGGAACCCAGGTACAACAGGTACAACCCTAAATCCGTAAACATGGGCACCCTAATTGACATTATCCTGACCAACTTGCCCTCCAAATACACTTCTGCTGTCTTCAATCAGGATCTCAGCGATCACTGCCTCATTGCCTGTATCCGCTACGGGTCCGCGGTCAAACGACCACCCCTCATCACTGTCAAACCCTCCCTAAAACACTTCTGCGAGCAGGCCTTTCTAATCGGCCTGGCCCGGGTATCCTGGAAGGATATTGACCTCATCCCGTCAGTTGAGGATGCCTGGTCATTCTTTAAAAGTAACTTCCTCACCATCTTAGACAAGCATGCTCCGTTCAAAAAATGCAGAACTAAGAACAGATATAGCCCTTGGTTCACTCCAGACCTGACTGCCCTCAACCAGCACAAAAACATCCTGTGGCGGACTGCAATGGCATCGAATAGTTCCCGCGATATGCAACTGTTCAGGGAAGTCAGGAACCAATACATGCAGTCAGTCAGGAAAGCAAAGGCCAGCTTTTTCAAGCAGAAATTTGTATCCTGTAGCTCTAACTCCAAAAGGTTCTGGGACACTGTACAGTCCATGGAGAACAAGAGCACCTCCTCCCAGCTGCCCACTGCACTGAGGCTAGGTAACATGGTCACCACCGATAAATCCATGATAATCGAAAACTTCAACAAGCATTTCTCAACGGCTGGCCATGCCTACCTCCTGGCTACTCCAACCTCGGCCAATAGCTTCCCCCCCCCCCCCGCAGCTACTCACCCACGCCTCCCCAGCTTCTCCTTTACCCAAATCCAGATAGCAGATGTTCTGAAAGAGCTGCAAAACCTAGACCCATACAAATCAGCTGGGCTTGACAATCTGGACCCTCTATTTCTGAAACTGTCCGCCGCCATTGTCGCAACCCCTATTACCAGCCTGTTCAACCTCTCCTTCGTATCATCTGAGATCCCCAAGGATTGGAAAGCTGCCACGGTCATCCCCCTCTTCAAAGGGAGAGACACCCTGGACCCAAACTGTTACAGACCTATATCCATCCTGCCCTGCCTATCTAAGGTCTTCGAAAGCCAAGTCAACAAACAGATCACTGACCATCTCGAATCCCACCGTACCTTCTCCGCTGTGCAATCTGGTTTCCGAGCCGGTCACGGGTGCACCTCAGTCACGCTCAAGGTACTAAACGATATCATAACCGCCATCGATAAAAGACAGTACTGTGCAGCCGTATTCATCGACCTGGCCAAGGCTTTCGACTCTGTCAATCACCATATTCTTATCGGCAGACTCAGTAGCCTCGGTTTTTCTAATGACTGCCTTGCCTGGTTCACCAACTACTTTGCAGACAAAGTTCAGTGTGTCAAATCGAAGGGCATGTTGTCCGGTCCTCTGGCAGTCTCTATGGTGGTACCACAGGGTTAAACTCTCGGGCCAACTCTTTTCTCTGTATATATATCAATGATGTTGCTCTTGCTGCGGGCGATTCCCTGATCCACCTCTACGCAGACGACACCATTCTGTATACTTCTGGCCCTTCCTTGGACACTGTACTATTTAACCTCCAAACGGGGAGGTTAAATGCCATACAACACTCCTTCCGTGGCCTCCAACTGCTCTTAAACGCTAGTAAAACCAAATGCATGCTTTTCAACCGTTCGCTGCCTGCACCTGCACGCCCGCTCCAGCAGGTGTATCTCACTGATCATCCCTAAAGCCAAAACCTCATTTGGCCGCCTTTCCTTCCAGTTCTCTGCTGCCTGCGACTGGAACGAATTGCAAAAATCTCTGAAGTTGGAGACTTTTATCTCCCTCACCAACTTTAAACATCTGCTATCTGAGCAGCTAACCGATCGCTGCAGCTGTACATAGTCCATCTGTATATAGCCCACCCAATTTACCTACCTCATCCCCATACTGTTTTTATTTTATTTACTTTTCTGCTTTTTTTGCACACCAGTATCTCTACCTGCACATGTTCATCTGATCATTTATCACTCGTGTTCATCTGCTAAATTGTAATTATTCGCTCCTATGGCCTATTTATTGCCTACCCCCTCATGCCTTTTGCACACAATGTATATCGTTTATTTTTTTCTACTATGTTATTGACTTGTTTATTGTTTACTCCATGTGTAACTCTGTGTTGTCTGCTCATACTGCTATGCTTTATCTTGGCCAGGTCGCAGTTGCAAATGAGAACTTGTTCTCAACTAGCCTACCTGGTTAAATAAAGGTGAAATAAAAATAAAAAGGAAGTTGAAGCTTGGTCGCTAATGGGTCTTCCAAATGGACAATGACCAGTGTTGTTGTCTGTTCACACTGCTATGCTTTATCTTGGCCAGTTCGCAGTTGCAAATGAGAACTTGTTAACTAGCCTACCTGGTTAAATAAAGGTGAAATAAAATTAAAAATTAAAAAAATAGTTCTTACTCTCTCTATAGTTCTTACTCTCCCTCTCCTTTTCACTCTTCCTGTCTCTCTCTTTCTCTAGTTCTTACTCTCCCTCTCCACTTCACTCTTCCTGTCTCTCTCTTTCTCTAGTTCTTACTCTCTCTCTCCACTTCACTCTTCCTGTCTCTCTCTTTCTCTAGTTCTTACTCTCTCTCTCCACTTCACTCTTCCTGTCTCTCGTGACCCTAACTTTGCTTACATGATGATGTTGTTGTTGATTATGATCATGTTCATGATGATCCCTTCAGGTTGTCATCGATGCTGATGGTTACATCTCCTGCCTGTAAGTGCTGATGGCACTAAAGAAGGTCATTCCTCCAGAGCTGCTGTCTGATGAAGAAGATATGTCTACAGGGTGAATACACACACACAACACACACACACACACACACACACACACAACACCTTCCGTATCACTTTGACCATGATGTTTTTTCTCAGATCCTGGAGATGGTGGATTTCAGGGTGACAGATGAACTTACAGACCTGAGGCTCTTTGCTGTGATTGCGAGCCTGGCTCAGAAAATAGCTACCATGGAGTGAGTAGTCCAAGTCACTAATCCAACTCCCTTTTCACAATGAAGTCGGAAGAGGTGTCACTGAACCCCCCCACCATGAATAAGAATAATAGTATGTCTGTCCACTGTGTGTGCATCGGTATGTCTGTCCACTGTGTGTGCATCGGTATGTCTGTCCACTGTGTATGCCTCAGTGTACTGTTTTGAGTGTGTTTGTGTATGCCTGTGAATATATTAAGACTACAACACGCCTAGTCAGGCCATTAAATCTGACCCGGGCAGTCATGATCCCAATACAGAACCCCATCACACTGATTCGAGTTTGGGGCCTCTGTCACTACATTATGTCCCATATGCCACAGATTCCCACACACTGCACGTTTCTCCCTGGCCGTGGTTTATGGCTGAGTACTAAGTACTGTGAACAGGGCCCGCCTGAAGCTCCAGGGGTCTCCGGGGGTCAGGGGCTGCTCAGGGAGACACAGTCCAGTGTGAGAGCTCCCTCTCAGGGTGGACGCGGCCAGGGTCATGGGTCCCCTGATTTACGGCGGGCCCTTTGTGCTGCCCGGTGAAGAGGAGAAGAGGTTCCTACTCAATCCCATCTATGACTATAGACTGTCTGACTTCTCCAGAAATGGAGAGGGACTAACTGGGGTGTTTAGTCTGGAAAGAAGTAATTGTGATCGTGATTCATTTTAACGCCCTGTGCATGGAAATGGTACTCTTTTCAGGGATCTTGTAAATGGTTCCTGGATATTTCTAACAGGGACCATGCCCAATCATTAACATCTCAGATAATACTGGCATATAATACTTCCAGAGTTTCCTAAACCGCCCATTTTCATCTGTAGGTCCTTAGATGGAAGTACAAGCTTCAAGACAAAGATTAGTCATCTTAATACCCTTCCCTAAAAAAACAATAGCGTCAGTCTCTCATCTGGTCCTAGCTGAACTAAATTGATCCTGTTACCTGCTCTAATCCTGTTGACTTTAGTCCTAGCGTAAAGCTAATCTGTAACGGTACCCGAAAAATTCTACTCTCTGGTTGCCTTTGAGGATTGACCAGCATGAGTATACCAAATAATGATGTACCATGCCCTTATTTCCCCCTTCCCCCGCAATTCCCTTTATATCCTTCGCAATGTCACTCTACTATTCAATCTAGTTCTCCCCTCTGTGCCTCAGTATCTCTCGCTCTCTCGCTCTCTCTCAATGTCTCTCTCTCTCAATGTCTTTCTTTCTTTCTCTCTCTCTCTCTATCTCTCTCAATGTCTCTCTCTCTCTCTGGCGTGTTGCCCCCTGACTCAGTCCATCTGTCCCTGTATAACACTGTGCTTCTCAGCCTGCCTTGTACATTGCTATTCCCTCAGGGCAGGTCACATGACCTGAGAGACACATTTCCATACAGCAGCAGCCCATCAGAGCCAGGGTTGCATTCCCTTACAGGACACCAGTGGAACCAACACCCCCCCCCCTCCCAAACCTGGAAGATCTGTAGTAGAATTTCACTCCTAGTAGTCTTTCCTCACTCTGACCTGTGTGTGTGTCACTTCTGAGTCCCTCCAAATGCATTCTCCTCTTGTTCTCCCTCAGACATGCTTTTATTAATTATGTCCTTCCTTCACACTGCATTCAGACCAACTGTGGCCTGCTCAAATCCCCCTCTTCCAAAAACAAGTCTCAATTTCTCCCTGTCACTCGATTTTAACTGGGTCAGCATGCATTTGCGTTCCAATACTGACCCCCAACCTCATCATGCCCCGGCCCCCCTAATGGAGGAGTGACCAAAATGTTGGACATTATGTAAGTACGAAGTCTGCTGGGTTGTCCATGGCAGGGTGCCGTAGGAGGGCCAACAAAAGAAGTGGGTTAGGCTGCTATTATCCTCACTGGTCCTTCCCGGACCCATGTTTAGGGCGGCCATTATCATGACTGTCCTTCCCTGCACTGTCGTTTGGGCTCTTTTACTGCAAACCAAGTGCAATTAATGATCATTAGCTGCCCTGTCTCCCCTCGTTCCCATCAAGCCCCTCCCGTCTTGGCCCCGGTTGGGGAAGTGGGCCAATCGCAGAGTTGTGAGCACTCAGGCGTGCGCTCAACTCGGTGGCAGAGTGCTGATTCCATTCTTTCCCACTAACAGGCCATTCAGCGCGTGGGCCTGGCCAGGGAGGGACAAGGGCTCATTAGCACGGGGGGCTCGTTAGAGACCGGGGGACGACCGTCGCTGTACCACACGCTGGACAGGAGAGGTCTGTCCCAACATAATCTTCTGTGTCTCTGTCTAATTATCTGAACGGGAACTAGATTGTGTCGGTCAGCGAGTGGTCATATTGCACCAGAGCGTGCCCTGATCCCGGTCTCTACCTCCTCTTCCTCTAATCTACCTCCACTGAACCCCCTCAACCCTACTACCCCTCACCACCCACTCACTGTCTCCATCCAGAGCAGTTTTATCCGCTATCTGTGGCGGGATGTCCCCTTATCCATGGTCATTGTTTGGGGGACAGGCCACTGTGAGCAACCACAATGGGCTCAGAACACTTTACCATCACGTCTCCCCAAACAGCGTCACATGGGAGAGCCCCGCCAAAAAACACCCGCCACAGGGACCCAGACCTCCCCAACTGGGCTACCACTCCTGTTTTTCTGTTTACTCTCTCTTTCTCGCCTTTACCCTAACACTGCAGTGACACTGTCGAGATGCGTTCCCTGATAAGCTAAATGGACTTCCATTCTTTGGCATTAAAGCTATACAAAGCAAAGGTAATACAAACCACATATTGTCATTCTCTCATGCCTGTTGAAGCAACATCTTCAGTATGAACGATGGTCTACAGTGCCTTCAGAAAGTATTCACACCCCTTGACTTTTTCCACATTTTGTTGTGTTACGATCTGAATTTCAAATGTATACTGTAGATTAAATTTAGATTTTTTTGTGTGTCACTGGCCTACACACAATAACCCATAATGTCATAGTGGAATTATGTTTTTTCGAAATTTGTAAAAATGTATTCAAAATGATAAGCTGAAATGTCTTGAGTCGATAAGTATTCAACCCCTTTGTTATGGAAAGCCTAAATAAGTTCAGGAGTAGAAATGTGCCTAACACGTCACATAATAATTTGCAGGGAGTCACTCTGTGTGCAATGATAGTGTTTATCAATTATCTGTAAGGTCCCTCAGTCGAGCAATGAATTTCAAACACGGGCTCCCGAGTGGCGCAGTGGTCTAAGGCACTGCATCTCAGTGCAAGAGGTGACAGTCCCTGGTTTGAATCCCGTCTGAATCACATCAGGTCGTGATTGGGAGTCCCATAGGGCGGCACACAATTGGCCCAGCGTCGTCCGGGTTTGGCCAGGGTAGGCCGTCATTGTAAATAAGAATTTGTTCTTAATTGACTTACCTAGTTAAATACATTTTATTTTATAAACACAGATTCAAAGACCAGGGAGGTTTTCCAATGCCTCGAGTAAGTAAAAAAACAAAACAGACATTGAATATCTCTTTGAGAATGGTGAAGTTATTAATTACACTTTGGATGGTTTATCAGTACACCCAGTCACTGCAAAGTTACAGGCGTCCATCCTAACTCAGTTACCGGACAGGAAGGAAAGCGTTTAGGAATTTCATCATGCGGTCAATGGTGACTTTAAAACAGTTACAGAGTTTAATGGCTGTGATAGGAGAAAACTGAGGATGGATCAACAACATTGTAGTTACTCCACAAAACTAACCAAATTGACAGAGTGAAAAAAAAGGGAAGTCTGTACAGAATAAAAATATTCCAAAACATGCATCCTGTTTACAACAAGGCACTAAAGTAATACTGCAAAAAATGTGACAAAGCAATTAACTTTTTGTCCCGAATACAAAGTGTTATGGTTGGGGAAAATCCAATACAGTACATTACTGAGTACCACTTCCTATTTTCAAGCATAGGGGTGGCTGCATTGGGTTATGGGTATTTTTGTAATCATTAAGGACTGGGGAGTTTTTCAGTAAAGAAAAAACACAGAATGGAGCTAAGCACAGGCAAAATCCTAGAGGAAAACCTGTTTCAGTCTGCTTTCCATCAGACACTGGGAGATGAATTTACCTTTCAGCAGGACAATAACCTAAATCAGAGTTTCCCAAACTCAGTCCTGGGGCCCCCCCGTGGGTACACTTTTAGTTTTTTGCCCTAGCACTACACAGCTGATGCAAATAATCAAAGCTTGATGATGAGTTGGCTATTTGAATCAGTTGTGTAGTGCTAGGGCAAAAAACTAAACTTGCACCCAGCGGGGGCCCCAGAACCAAGTTTGGAAAACCCTGACCTAAAAACACAAGGCCAAATCTACACTTGAGTTGCTTACCAAGACCACATTGAATTTTACTCATGGCCGAGTTACAGTTCTGACTTAAATCTGCTGGAAAATCTATATCAAGACCTGAACATGGTTGTCTAGAAATGATCAACAACCAATTTGACAGAGCTTGAAGAATTCTGAAAAGAATAATGGGTAAATGTTGCACAATCCAGGTATGGAAAGCTCTTATAGACACACCCAGAAAGACTCACAGCTGTAATCACTGCCAAAGGTGATTCTAACATGTATTGACTACTTACATTACTGAGTCATTTGTGTAGATTGCTGACCAAAAAATGTCAATGAAATCCATTTTAATCCCACTTTCTGAAGGCACTATTCATGTGGTAATAATATTCAATATAATTCAGGTAGTTTGCTTACTCCCTAACTGTGAAGCCCATCTTTACCATGTACAGTATAGTTTAGCATTTACCATAATCACTCTCATGAAGGTATTTTCATGCTTACATCACAATCTCTTCCAACCTGCGGTACCTCTCCCTCTTTCATGGCCCCGGGAGGGTAATTACAGTGAAATATAGACTTGGTAAACACTTTGAAGGGCATTTCAAATGAAATCTTAGTAAAACTAGCTTTTTCCAGAAGGACCAAGTGCATCTATAGAAAGAGAGAGAGAGAGCGAGAGAGAGAGAGAGAGGCTCCTTTTCGCTTTCATGGATTGCGGGGCCTTAATCTCATTAAAGTGCCCAGCGGTGTACCTCCCGCGCCGCTCCGCCCCTCCCTCCCTTTAATCAGCCCTGAGACACACTACCACTCATCTCAGATGGACCAGGGTTATAGGATGGCCATTCACAAGAGGCAAGGCAGCCCGTCGCATTCAAATGGGGAGGGCAGGCCGACGGGGCTGCTGAAAGGCACATAGGGAACATGAAAGCATGTGGCCATGGGTGTGGAAACTGAGCCTGGTCTAGGTGGAGGAAGGCTTTGTAATTATAGAGCTGGTGGTAGGGATAAGGTTGTTAACTGGGCTGCAGGAGCTGGAGGGTAGAAGTGGGCTGATTGCCAGAGGATTATACCCCCTCCCCCCAATTATTACCTAGAATGCATTTAACTGTGCAAACAGGTGCACTCATACAAGACTAGAAACAGGCCGATGTAACATGAGGCGCTAGAAGAGGCACACACCGACCTACACACACATATACGAGACACACACGCACACCTCTGCCCTGTCTAAACCAAGTCCACACCATTGCATATTGAAAGGGCCTCTCTTTTTTTCCACCATGGTGTTTGTCCCTCCACAGCAGCTGTTCCTGTTCCTGCTGGAGGTGCAGACAGGGGGTGCTGTGGCCCAGCAGGGCTGTATCAGCGCAGAGCAGCTCCTGGTGGAGCTAAAGGCCAGGGGCATCCGACCAGAACAAGAAGAAGCCATCAAACAGAAGCTCCGATACATCAGCTCCCTGGACCTGCTGGACTTCCTGGCGTACCAGCCCCCCTTTGTCCTAATCCACAACTCGTCATCGCCAACCCACTGGATGACTCCAGCAACCTGTGTTGTCATTGGCTACACAGGCTTGACCCCTATTTGTCATTAGCTACCACACACTGTGGCAACAGGGTTCCAGGGTTCTCTTTCTAAAATGCTAGCTAATGCACTTAAAGATGTTTTTTTTGGGGGGGGGGGGGGGGGGGCACTTTTCATGTAATAAGGTCGACATTCTGAGACATTTCTTCAAAGGGGCTTTGGAGACACCCTTTGGAATATGCATTGATAAATAGCCTACTGAAGGTGGACATCTAAGCTTGAGAAGGGTGCTGTCTATGGTACTGAAATATGCAGGGCTTTTCAGTTGCGGTTCATGCTGAATCAGTAATGCACTGAATAGGAACATAACACGTTTAGACTCCAGTTAGACAAGGGATACACAATTGATGCTCATGGGGGGGCGAATCCTAAAATGCAAGATGCAGGTGCAACTTCGAACTTTTGCACAAATCAAGCATTGATTTAATGCATGATTTATGCCAAACCTTTGTGCGGGTTTTTCAGATAGAGGGGTGAATATAATGGCTCTCCACCGCTTTAGTAACTGAGTAATGTGGCATTATGAAAATAAAATAAATGAAGCATGACCTAACCTAAATCTCCTATGTGTTTTCAATCAGCTCCCTCAGCTTCAAGTGGTCCGGCAAGAAATTACAAATTAGATATAGCAGTTCTTTCTTTAATTTCCCTCAGGCTTGACAGAGTCGGGGGGGAAGCGTTAACGCACTCTGACAGGCGGTCACGGAATTGTTCGGACCATTCATTGCTGTTTTCGAGTAGCTGTGTCATAGACATTCTATAATGCCTAATAAGGGTACTAAAGAGAGCTATACATATTGCCTGTCGTTTTTGTGTCTTGTGCCCTTCTTGGTAAGCTCTATTTTTATTTCATCTTTATTGTAACCCTTTTCCTGCAGTCAAATGATCAAATCGCCCTCTAGAGCAATCCTGGGTGTAATGTTATTTTTTTCATAATTAATAAACATTTTCTGTTTTTTACGCCGAGAATTCGGTGTTTCTATGTCAAACGGTTTTGTTATATTTCAGTCTTCTGTGATGTATAATGTTGGGATGCAAAGTCAAAATGTAATACATTTTCGCTGACGCTTTTCATCTGAAAGCGTTAATGTTTTCAGTTGCCAATGTTTTTATTTATTGTTTAAGCCCATAACCGTGTGTGAAGTGCATACTTTTGTTTCAAAGTACAGTAGATTTGTTTAAGACTACCAAGAAAGACTGTGTGACCCTGACTTAGCCCACTGCAGTAAAAGGTTAACAGGGAGTTCCATTGAGACCAAGGTCTATTTACCAAGCAAGCCCAGCATATACACAATTTAAAATATAATACAAATAGGCCTATACAAAATTACAAACACATTCAAGAAAAACAATCACATTCCTCAGCAAAGAGGTCCCCCAATCAACAATTTGAACGAGAGGCACCACACCACATCCGGGAACTCTATAGATTGTTCCATACATAGGGTGCTAACAAACTAAAAGCAGAGACCGAAAGGATTTCCAGAGTAAGCCATCCCTGAGACCAGGTATGATACTGTAATTCGTATCTCTAAAAGTTATTAATGATGCTAGGTACGGCTAGAGTTTTTGTAAGAGAGCTTTATAGATAAAAAGAGCGCAATGAATCGACCAATGTGACTTCAAAGAGGGCCAGCCTACTTTTTGGTAAAGAAGGCAGTGATGTGTATTGAACCTGTCACCAGTAATAAAACGAAGTGCGCTATGGTAAACTGCATTTAACGGCGTTAATGAAGTGGCTGCTGCATTCATATAGATGTCACCATAGTCTAGGAACCGTAGGAACGTCGATAAAAGGATCTGCGTTCTACAATTAAGCGAGAGGCAAGGCCTATTTCTATAGTAGAAGCCCATTTTTATTCTCAGCTTCCTCACTAAATCATCAATATGCTTTTTAAAAGACAGCCCATCGTCTATCCAGATGCCCAGATATTTGCATGCAGGGACACAATCGATGTTAGCACAATCTAAAGTACATGTGCTCTAGAAAACATATAATTAAATACTAGTTTGAGGTCAATAAAGGTTTTCTATAAATCAATGAAGGCAGATTGATGATCAGATAGAGCCATGTCAACAGAAAGGGCAGCAGAACACACAACTTGTATGCCCGCGCACACAAGTGAAGGTAAAACCTTTTTTTTACAGACAAACCAATATTGTTTCTGTACTGTAGTTAGTAAAATGTACAGGACCCAAAATCAAACATTGTATGACACCTTTCCTAATATCAAGGAAACCTGACTTAACACCATCAGAAAATACACGTTGTGTCCTCTCTATAAAGAACTTGGCCCCAGCAATAGATTTCAAAACAGTATTTGTCCCTCTAGAGAGTTAGATAATGGTGCATTATACACAATGCACAGGCTTGATGTAATAGTAGTCTCCACTCAAATAATATGTAGGCCTAGTAGCCACGCCTTAGAATATGTTCTTATGCGACTACCATTTTACCGAATAAATCATTAATGAAGCATCAGCTATGATGTTTATCTTGGTGTCAAGGAATTGTATTGTGGTAACATCACAAGTTCATAACTGCTGAGCAATAACCCTTTCAGCTAGAGATAGTGGTGAACAATACCTGGCACTCTTTGACGATATTCCCTCTGGCAGCTGCACGCAACAAATGGTTTAACTTCAGCCAAACTGTTTTTTTCTTCCCAAGGACATTTGTTGAGTGCTAGTCGCGCGCTGCTGTAGGAAAGGCACACGCCGTCAGCCAATTCAATGCTCTGTCTCCACTCCACCACCAGACAACCGCATTCACTCATTAAACCAGGCACGCGCCTCGAAGCAAACGCGCCTGTCAAACTCGATGCTTCTTGGCCTCAGGGAATAGATAGGTACCTGAACTAAACATATTCTCATCTAAAATATTGAATCAGTCTCTGTTTCATTGATTAAATCTTATGAACCAAGGCAAACAAGACTACCAAGTGCCAACTTTTGTAATCAATATAACCAAACAACTACAAATGATTTCCTTCCCTTTGATTATGCTTAATGTGAGTTTCAATATATAGCCTAAAGTTACGGTCAAATATACTGTCACCTTAGCACTTTACAGAGTGAAATGGAGCAGAATGTTATGGGTGGTCTTTGCACTGTTTGTATGTCTATTTTTACACTGTAGGCACCTGCAACTTACCACAGGTGAGATCCTTTACATGTAGGCTAAACAAGAATAACTTTTTAAGGTTTGTGTTTTTTCTTGTCATCGCAATTAACTTTATTTTCAGAGCTTAAAACCCCTACAGTTCTATATGATTCAGAATCCTAATGTTGATGGTTTGCCAACGAAATAAGTATGTTTACATGAGAAATAGGATTGCTTGTTTTACAGAATTGCACAATATATTAGAGGTTCCAAAAACATAGTAAACTGATATAATTCAGTTATTTATACAGTTTCGTTTACTAAAGTTGTTTTTAGAGTTTATTGTAATGGATTTGACAAAGAGGATGGCATAGACGGACTGACGGAGTCATTGTCACAACTGGGACTTTTTCAAGTGCTATTTTGGGGTGCTGGGCTAAGCTACATATTTTTCTCACTCTGTTATGCACGCGCTTGCGCGCTTCAGCATTGAGCTGGTGCACAACAGAATTGACATGCAGCATGAACGCTCCAATATTCATGACACGTCTCCGCTAGCCTAAAGCCAGGCAAGACGTATTATCCCCCCATTAAGTATCCTCGGGCTAGAAACAGGGCTATTGGATTCTTGAGGATTCGAATTTGCTATTGTTATATTACTCTATTTGTATGTTAATAACTTATATTACAGAATGTACCGTTTTTTACGCAAATGGAGATGCGCATAAAATGTGTTCGTTGGTGGAAGTGTGCGTAAAATGGGTAATATTTGTACAAAAAAATGTAACAGAAATATATTTCATTCCCCCCTCTCCTATATCATTTCTCCCATTCCATCTCCAGTCAAAACACACTGTAACTAAAAGTGAATGTAAAATGCAAACGTAAAAAAGTCTGAGGTACAAAAGGAAATACTAGAAAATGTTTTATTATGAGACTAGAGTGTAGAAAATATGGTTATAGGCTTTTCTCTTTTCAACCAACATGATATAAGTAAAGGCAGTGTGGAGCTGGCAGTATAGCAATAGACAATGAATCGCCATTGTGCTCTGTTTGGACAATAGCTGCATAACCTTTGATCATCGTGAACTCCATGTACAATAACATGTATTTCCTATTAAATAAGACACATTGGTGCTAAATTCAAACGTCGGAGTGTCAAACCCCTTCTTGAAACCTCATTAATCAATGACCATACACAGAATAGCCAGCTGCAGAGCATTATACAAGTCTAAAATAGGCAAGAGGTAAGAGCAACTTATCAATATAAATATATACAAAAGAAAACATCTAAAAAAAATCTCTTTACATACAAAAATATCTTGATATATTTCAAAAACATGTTTGATATAGAATTTCATATAATAAAATCCGCACATTGGAAGCATTTTAGAACTAAATGTCACAGGAGTTTACAAAGAAGGGTTGATGTTCTTTGATTGGATTAAGCATAGTTCGAGAACAACATTTGAAATTATGTTTTGTGTGCTGATGTAAAATCACTTTTGAAATGTTGTTTTCGTGGGCGAATGTGCTGGAAGGTTGGATTCCCACGCTGTCAGACGTGGAGAGCCTGTTTTCTATTTAGTCCTTTGGCGTTTTTGCTCAACACTGGCCTGCATGTCCGCAGTTTCTCTGGTTGCAAAGGCGGTTCCTTTAGGTGGACTGGGTCGTGGACGACCGGAGCAGAACGCCAGCTCAGTGCGTCTTGTTCTAGAGGGCGCGAGCTCCTCTGTAATCCTCCCGAGCCATGCTGAGAGCTTACATCATTCAATTGATCCATATTCCTATAGTAACGAACAAGAAAAGGGGGTAAGACATTAGTTCAGTTATTTTCAATTGATCTTGAAAACCTAATAATGCAAATATTCATTATAACAAAGCATAATACAGTACTTGTAGAATATGAATGATAGGCCTATTATAAAAAACATGTTTACCTTATAGGATACAGTTTCTCAGAACCAGTTAGTGAAGTCCAGGAGTTCCTGCTCCTCGGGGCTGAGAGGGTCGTAAGACCCCTCATCGGACGAGTAGGAGGACACTGGAGAGCCTGCCATGGAGTTCATCTCGTTGGGGTAGTTGTTGGGCGACAGGACCCCGGACTGAAACGCTGCGCTCACGGCGTCGTGCTCATCCAAAAGTTGTTGTAGTGCGCGAATGTACTCCACCGCCGACCGTAACGTTTCCACTTTGCTCATCTTCTTGTTGGCCGCGCCATTGGGGACGTGTTCCCGGAGAGTGGCGAAGCCGTTGTTGACAAGTTTCACTCTGTTGCGCTCCCTCTCGTTCCGCCGCGCCACGGTGTGCGGCTGCTGCTGCGGCAGGCTGTAACCAAAGCCGGCAAAGTTCAGCCTCCTCTTGCATCTTAGCAGCTCGGGCGAGGATGAGCGCTGTCTCTTCACCTTGGATGCTGACTTGCCGCTCCCTTGGCTGCTGGTAGGGCTGAGCTGGATACTCTGCGCTGCGGCAGCAAAGAAGCAGGAGGGCGGCATGAACTGCTGCTGGCTCACATTTATTTCCATCTTTGCTGTGATGTCCATTGGCACGTATTGAAAAATAAAAAATAAGAGCTGCAGAGAATCTCAGAGTTTTTCTTTGGATTGATCGGTAGCAGTTGCGTCCTGCTCGTGGCGTTCACGTGTGGCTTAATGCTCACTTTAGCCGTGTTTAATGGGCGGTCTTGTGGGCTTCTGCCTCGCACACTCCTCAGTCTGAACTGAGTCCTGAGAAAGGCTAGAAGCGAGGCTTATACACTGGCAGCCCCACGCGCTGGACCTGACCACGCCTCCTCCTCGTGCTAGTTGTATTCACCTTGGCTCCTGTGCTGTTGCAATGCGTACGCCGGTCGCGTGCCACTTGAACCACTGAACAAACAGTCACCAAAGCACAACTGGTTGCAGCATGCCGACTTGTTCCAGATGTCTTGAGAGTTTTGAGCACTAATAGAATGTTAGTTTTAATAGAATGACTGATTACGCGCAAAGGTTCCAAAATGCTCCTCATATAAAATGCAGAAAAATAGAGCGTCTTTGGTTCAGAAATTGACCTTATATAATATATATATATTGAATTGTTTCATGGCGAATGAGAGATTGAGGGTCTTGTTCATAAAAGTTGGCCACAATGTGATAGAATATAACATAAGATCGAGGTCAAAAGACAAATAAGGCGTAATTTCATTTTATGCGTAAAATGAGTTAAACGTGTCCCTTTATGGGTGACTCAAACAACTGTTTAATTTTTTTTTGAATATATATATTTTTTAAATTAGCTTATACAAGCGAACCTATTAGGCTATACTAGCTTTTTACGCATGCAGATAACCAATTTCTCAAGTGGACCGAAAAGTAGTGCTGAAAGGCAGCTCTCAAACTCAGGCGGACCTTAAAGGCGCTTATCAAAGATGTTAAGATTTAGTTGTTTGCATTGTCTTTGCGGTCCATACAGTATGGGCAGTATACTATAAGGTATACCTTATAGACCCCATTGACTGTAAGTTGTTTGGAACACTGTCGGGTTGGCAGGCACAAGCAGACCCCACAGTCTTGGATGACCCACAGTTTATTGTTAACACTTTTACAACCGCATTTGAATGCTTCGTCTTTCGAAGAATGGAGCTTTGTCCAGCAGAGGCGAATTTCCCACTTTCATTAGGCTAGAGCTAATCATCACCCTCGGAGAGGCGGAACGGAAGGCTAAATCTGAGAAGGGGCCATAAGAAGGACGCATTCGAGGATGTTTTGTGTATGATTTGATACACCCTATTTTGTTACAGTAACGACTCGACACAGTGTATTTCGACAATTTTGTTTTCTTTTAAAGGGCAGCATAATAGAACATGTCTTTCACTCAGAACAAAACCAACCGACTCCACTCATGGGGATGAGTGTGTGTGTGTGTGTGTGTGTGTGTGTGTGTGTGTGTGTGTGTGTGTGTGTGTGTGTGTGTGTGTGTGTGTGTGTGTGTGTTTGAGGGGAGGGGGTAAATTGTGAAATTTTTCTGTGTTGGCTGTGGCATTCAAAATCAAGCCTGCATTGAAGAACCCAGCCCCCACCAACTTTTATTTTCTTTTTCCTCCCTTTTTTTGCACAGCAAGAGAGTTTAGAAAAGAAGCGTGGGTTCTATTCAGTTTCCCCTAGCCCCCTCGCCATCGTCGGCTTTCTGAAACCTATCTACCATCCCCTGTCAGTGCGGTTCCAGGGTCCAATTAGCGCTTTGTAAAGACTTGTTTCTACTGCAGATCTTCCAGAGGCAGGCAGAGCGCTCCCTCTATTCGAGGGTTCCAGTCATAGCCGAGTGTAATAATTAATATGACATCTGGGCGCCCGAGTCTCCATTGAAACACCTCTGTCTTTCTGCTTTTGGAGTTCACTGAGACATCATAAAACAAAACTCATAAGGGCCCATTTGTCCTGGGAAATAATCCCTATGTGATATGCGGGATTAATTTTCAATTTGTTAGCTGTTAAACTAAATTGTGGTGTTTATTTTTTTAAAATAATGTGGTCGTTTGGGGTCGCCCATGGCACTGACTCTACTTTGTATCATTTCTGCAGGTGCATTACAACAGATCAGTCTTATAATAACGTGAAAAGCCACTACTGAATGCATTTTGAATGATTCAAACAGTGATCACAGTTATCAAAATTCTGATTTATCTTTACTAACAATTTATATACATGAATAGGTCTAAATAAAAAAGTTTGAAGGGCATAGCCTATATTCAGCTGCATTAACTATTCAATTGTGCTAAAAATAGAGTTTTAGATGAAAGACCATATCTGAAATAAAACATTTGAAGTGGACAATAGCATAGTGTTGTCTAGCTGGCGTACAAGACAGTATAGGGGACTTTAATTTTGAAAGTTTTGGAGGTTTAAAATTAGGCTACTTTAAACATCTATCTGATGCTTTTGTTTTACTTATTGAGTAAAAGAAAACTGCTGTGCTATGCATTAATTAATTAATGAGACCTGTCAAGAACATCTGGAGTGAATGGTAATGACCCATGCCATCACAAGGCATCTGAGTAATCTGAATCAACTTCTCTCAGCAGTTAGCCTATTGAAGAGATGCTGAACTGAATATTTATCTGAAATTCCCTACAGTCGATGTGGACAATCATCCAGTCCTGTCTGTGGCCAGTGATGTGCAGCTGTTTAATGGGTCGTGACTACCTGTTCTGGTCTTTACACACACGCACACACGCACACACGCACACACGCACACAGACGCACACACACACACACACACACACACACACACACACACACACACACACACAGACGCACACACACACACACACACACACAGACACACACACACACACACACACACACACACACACACACACACACACACACACACACACACACACACACACACACACACACACACACACACACACACACACACACAGTTAGAGAGAGAGATCACCAGTAAAATTCTACTTGAGTAAAAGTCTATAAGTATTTGGTTTAAAATATACATAAGTATCAAAGTAAAAGTATAAATCATTTCAAATTCCTTATATTAAACAAGCCAAATGGCACCATTTTCTTGTTTTTTATTTATTTACAGAAAGCCACGGGCACACTCCAACCTTCAAACATAATTTACAAACGAAGCATTAGTGTGTTTAGTGAGTCCACCAGATCAGAGGCAGTAGGGATGAACAGAGATGTTCGGTTGATAAGTGCATGAATTTGACAATTTTTCTGTCCTGCTGTTTTCTGTTTCTGTCCTATTCAAAATGTAACAAGTACTTTTGGGTGTCAAGGAAAATGTATGGAGTAAAAAGTACAATATTTTCTCAAGGAATGTAGTGAAATAAAAGTACAAGTAGTCAAAAATATAAATAGTAAAATAAAGTACAGATACCCCCCAAAAAACGACTTAAGTAGTACTTTAAAGTATTCTTACTTAAGTACTTTACACCACTGGAGATCACTGAAAACAGCAGCTCTGCTGCAGTAAATATCCACAGGCTGTGCACTGAAATTATTCCGCACTTCTGAGAATATACCAACAAATGTAGGTCTTTCAAACATGTGGGCCTAATATATAGGCAAAACAATGGTGGCTTGGGTTCCTCACTCAAAGTGTCATATGGGTCAGAGGGGCCTTGGGTCCCTAGACAGTATGGATGAGGTGAAATAGTTGGAAAATATTTTCCCTTGTACAACAGTACCCTCTAGAGGATTGACAGTGCATCACCCAAATGCACTTGATGGCAGTTGTACTTAGTTTTTAAATCTTTTGCTTTAATGCCCACAGCAGTTTACCACGTTATTCTTTTAGTTTACTGACATTATAATTTATCATTTACACTCATAGAATATTCTGGAATTACTAGGCTACATGTGAGTGTGACATTAGTCTATACTATGAACAATTTAATAATCAGCTAGGTGGGATTCAGTATTTGTGCATAAATACAAATGCAGGGATTATGTTACAATATCACATTTCCGTTGGCTGTTTCATTTTTTCTTTACTTCTCAATAACTAACGATATCTGTGGGATTATAATGAATATCGCCACGTGACCATACGAATCGCAAAATACAAAACGCGTGAAGTCTGTCTCAAGTATGTTTCCATACTGTTTTTGTCATGTGAGCGTTGTTTAAGGAGGAGCGTACAAACCCTCACATCTTACAAGTTTAGTATAGCTTTCTGTTATTTTTAGTGGTTATGGTTGATAATAGTCATCACGCCAAGTTTAAAAGCAGAAGCAACGCTTAAATATATGCTTTAACACAGCTAACTACTTGACGTTTCTCTAACTTGCATCTGGATGGTGCAAATTGCAGCTGTCAGTGTCCAGCTCAGCTGTCAAACTGTTATCTGGTGATATGCGGTCCTTGAGCTATGTTCAGCTTGTTAGTTTGGATTTCACCGGAACCCTTTTCCCTCGTGCAATTTGTCTTGGGCAGGCGGACAATGACTCGGTAAAATATCATCAGCTAGACAATTATTCAGCGATCTTTCATTGTGTCCATGTTTTCAGACATAGGCAATCCTTGAAAAAATGTGTGTAGTCTAAGTGCTCACGGCGTTAGTGTATCCACCTCCTAGGGCCAGTTATACATACTGTAGCCTACCAATGACATGTATCAACTCGTTTTTTTTGCCAGTTATTTAACCACCTACGTGGCAACATATAAATAATTTCCCAGAAGTCATAAACTGCTCTGTCCATTCTCCACTTGCCCACTCGTTGTCCAGCTGTGCCTTTGTAGTCCCTGTACTGTAAATAACAACTCTTGCTTTAGAGGGTCTCTGACTCATTCCCTCCAGTCACGATAAGAGGGTCAAGAGTGAAATGGTAGATGCCATAACAGTCCTCTTATCACATTCCTTGACCTTCAACATATTTATGACAACATATCTTATGTCTATGGAAACAAAATGTCCTGACTGTACCCATGGCCTTGACACCAAAACCTTGACATGAACTGTTATTATTTTTGAACAGCTGAATGAACTTATCGTGGGTGACACCAGTGGAAAGCTGCATGTGTACAAGAACAATGACTCCAAGCCTTGGCTCACTAGAACACGTGTGGGCATGGTAAGTGGCTGCTTAGAGGGCATTTGATCACCTCTCTTTGAGTTCAAATATCGTCACATTTAAGTACAACTGTAGTGGCGTTAAAGAGGGAATTTGAACACCCCTGCCTGCACATCTGATTTCTGTTGTTATTTTAGCAGATTTAGACCAATATTTAATGAATTATATTTTTTGTTTCTTCTTTAGCTCACCTGTGTTGGTGTTGGAGACATCTGCAACAACGGAAGGGTGGGTGTGCAGAAACTGCATAGTCCTCCAGTCAGATGAGGAATAGTTGTGTCATTTTCCCCTTGCATCCAATGAGTGCTATCATCTAACTATTCAACGCCCTAACTTATCCATCAGAACTTTGTAGTTGCTGTGGGTGCAGAGGGATGGTTTCACCTGTTTGACCTGTCTGCAGTGGCAGGAGCCAAGTCAGATTCATCCAGCCAGCAGGAGGCGCTGTTCTCTGACGACCAGAAACCCTGCTTCTCTCAGCACATTCCTGCCAGCACCAAAGTCATCCTTATTAGTGACATAGGTAACCTCTCTGTTCTGCACCCATTTCATCCTAGATGTAGGGACCCTCAATGCAATTGACCGTTTCTGTTTTGACTGCTTTATTCTCAGCCGCGTGTGTGTGTGTGTGTGTGTGTGTGTGTGTGTGTGTGTGTGTGTGTGTGTACGCTTTGCAGATGGGGATGCAGCTCTGCTTTGCAGAGCTTCTAGTGGGATACACGGACCGTGTGGTGAGAGCGTTCCGCTGGGAGGAGCCCAACGATTCTTCAGACCTGAGCTCTGGACTGCTGGTCCTGCTGAAGAAGTGGCTTCTGGAGGGACAGGCAGGTCTATACACAAACATGGAATATGTCAATCAAAGGCTGAAAAACTCCTGAGGGGTTTCCTACGGAGTAATCTAGATTACTCTACTCAGGGTTTTCTTACCATCTTCAGCAAGCTTTACATTCCAGCTCAGGCTTGGTCCGTACTACGACGGTGGATATTGCTCGTCCGCCTGCCGCTAAACTCTTAACAGGCTTGTAACTGCGCATGTCGCACATGGCTAGTCGAACTCTTCATTGAGACAATGCTGGAACCTTCATCTATGAATTAATCAGTGCCACATTTTTATTTGTTCTGAGAGAAAAAATCTCTTGCAAGTTCAGCAGGCTATGGTGTGAAATAGGCTATTAAAAGTGCCGTCTTTATTTTCCAACTTTTCGTTAAGGCCGTCTTTGGTGTGTTTATCAATGCACAAGCACCTTCCCACTCCTATTGATATTTGTTATTTATTAAGTCACACTAAAGTGTCACGTTGCGTGAAGTTTAAAATGCCTTCTATCATTACCAAATGTGAAATGTGATATCTTAACATTAGTATTTTGTAGCACAAAAAAAAAACATTTGATGAATAAAATATTGAGTCAGTCGTCTTCCTCAAATGGAGGGGATGATGCAGTCTTTGCAAGAGGGAGTGAATCTGAGTTAATTGATCCTCAACACGTGGCTCAGTCATTTCATTCAGGGTAAGTGGAGTTAACTTGCCCAGGAGCAGGTTCGTTCTGAAAGATTCGTTGCCATAGAAATTGACCTGGCTAAAAGCTGAGCTACTTTTGTATGACCGGTTATCCCAAGTTGAACTCTGGCCCGACATATAAACCCCACATAACACTGGATGACTTCACATCCTGTAAAGTGTACACTCTACTATTTCTAATCCATTATTTCCTCTTGTGACACGTGGACAGCCTGTCAGTAAACCCAGACCTAGAGGGTCTTCCTGAACTGATGGTGTCCCAGCCTGGTTGTGGCTCTGCCATCCTGCTGTGCACATGGACACAACAGGACTCCTCTGAGGCGGGGCCTGGGGAGGAGGCTCCACCCACTCCTGGCAGGTACATACCACTGGACATGCAGAGCACCTAATACATATGCAGAGAACCTAATACATATGCAGAGAACCTAATACATCTTTAGATGACTATGTTGGTGTCCAGCACTGAGTGCTGCTGTTAACGAATGAATAATTCATTCCATTTCTATGGCTTTAATGTTTTCCTTAACCCTGTGAGAACCAGTGGTCTGCAGGTCTTGAGCTGTTTTAGTTCTTAATTTTTTAAAATCAGACTGTCATTTTATTATTATTAATATTATTATTATTATATGCAGTTTAAACAATACTCTTGATGCCATTAACAATTTTAAGCATAAAATGTTGGTAATTTTAGTATGTGAACAATGTGATCGTGTAGTTTTTTTTGTGTTCCAGGCACACTGAAACTGATGGACAGTTCAGAGCAGTTGAAGTGGTCAGTGCAGGTGGATCACCAGCTTTTTGCTCTGCAGAAGCTGGACATCACAGTGAGTTTATAAAAACAGTATATGTTTTTTTTTTTTTTAAGTGACTGCCTGTGACCGTGCGGTTTTTGACTGTGCCTCTTGTCTCCAGGGCGACGGCAGAGAGGAGGTGGTGGCGTGTGCCTGGGACGGTCAGACCTACATCATCGACCACAACCGCATGGTGGTGCGCTTCCAGTTTGACGAGAACGTCAATGCTTTCTGTGCAGGTGAGATCTCATTCTGAACCACACATTCTTGTCAGATCCCTCACCTATGTATACCTGATTTACGTGATGACTAAGCAAATGATATTGACAGTATTAATACAATAAATGTTTACAGCTCATGTCACCATTAGATGGCAGTGTTGGACTTCAGGCTCACATAAACAAGCTACATCCTCTCTATCTCCCACTCTCTCGCTCGCTGTCAAATGCTGTCTCTCCAATTCCTGCACGAGCCCCAGTGCCTCTGAGAGCAGAGAGAGATCCTATTGTTATCTAATAAGATGATTAAAGAAATGGGCAAGAGAGAATCAAATGAAATTATTTTTGTCACATGCTTCTTAAGTTAAACAACAGGTGTGGAGTAACTGTGAAATGCTAATTTCCGGGCGCTTTTCAACAGCGCAGGGGATAATACAAATAATAATAATACCACAAGGAATAAATGCAGAATGTGTAACGATGAACGCATGTTGAAGCTACAGACAAGGACTATCAGAGTCAGTGTGTGAACAACCCACACTCAGGGGTCATCCATGCTTTGTCTCTGTGGTTATTGGAATGAATTAGTTCAGCCTCACCACTGTTGGCATTGCTTGCGAAACGCACATTATTATAGGCCAGTGTTCACAGGGCCACAGTGATGAGCAAATGTTTTCTTCCAAAAAAACCTGCATTGTTGGTTAAGGGCTTGTCATTTCATGGTAAGGTCTACGACACCTGTTGTATTCGGCGCATGTAACAAATAACATCTGATTTTATTCATTTGATTTGAACAATCCTATTTCTAAGCCTCTCCTATTGTCACTGAATGTATATTTTACTGTAATGACTAGGGCCTGGAGTTTTTCCTGATTAAGACATGTGATTAGGGGAAACTCTTGTTGTCTAACAGGCCTTACATGTTGGTGTTTAACAGGTCAGTACACCTGTAAGGATGGCAAGAACAGCCCCTGTCTGGTGTACGTCAGCTTCAACCACAAGATCTATGTGTACTGGAGGGTGGAGCTGGAGCGCATGGAGCCCACCCATCTCCTTAGGGTCCTGGAGGAGAGGCCAGAGTTCAAGGCCCGGCTGGAGCAACTGGGAGTGGGTGAGTTGGAGTTAAACAACAATGTAAACCTAAAAGCTACTCTCACTCAAACCATATCAAGGAAGAAAATGAGTTAGTTCTAACCTCCTCCGCAGGCTCGTTACTAGAGAGAGCCGACAGGTGGACTAAGTAGGTCAAAATACAAAAATAATCTTGCATGTAATTTAATTAGAACGCAGCACCAGGTAGAAAGCTCCTGGTTTTCCCTGTCCACCATTTTGTTTAGTTCCCCATTAACTCAGCTAATGCTACCTGACACACAAACAGTGCATGTAGTGTTCTGTATTCATGTCCTCTAACTGAGAGTAAGGGAAACAGATGAAATGTGTGTGTCCTCTACTCGTCTAAATGTATGTAAAACCTGTCCCCGCCAGCAGACTGTTGTTCTGATGCGTGACTGGGGTATTTATAGAGGCAGAGGCTGGAATCCACGCATTCACTCCTGTGGAGCAGACGGGACCACTCTCTTCATCTCTCTCTCTGCCTCTCTCTTCTTTGCTCTCTATATCCCAGGGGAATTCTCTCTCAGCAGGCTAGCAACACTGTCAAAGGGCTGCCCAGATTCACAAACACATCACACACACACACACACACACACAAACGCAACCATGCACACACACACACACACACTGAGGGACACATCTAGAGACGTACAGAAGTTCCATCACACAGCTGTTCATTGTAGGGTGTGGGTGGACATGCACAGGACAGACTGGGGATATACAGTTGAAGTCGGAAGTTTACATACACCTTAGCCAAATACATTGTTATTCACAATTCAACATTTAATCCTAGTAAAAATTCCCTGTCTTAGGTCAGTTAGGATCACCACCTTATTTTAAGAATGTGAAATGTCAGAATAATAGTAGAGAGAGTAATTTATTTCAGCTTTTATTTCTTTCATCACATTCCCAGTGGGTCAGAAGTTTACATACACGCAATTAGTATTTGGTAGCATTGCCTTTAAATAGTTTAACTTGGGTCAAACATTTCGGGTAACCTTCCACAAGCTTCCCACAATAAGTTGGGTGAGTCAGGTGTGTAGGCCTCCTTGCTCGCACACGCTTTTTCAGTTCTGCCCACAGTTTTCCTATGGGATTGAGGTCAGGGCTTTGTGATGCCATTCAAATACCTTGACTTTGTTGTCCTTAAGCCATTTCGCCACAACTTTGGAAGTATGCTTGGGGTCATTGTCCATTTGGAAGAACCATTTGCGACCAAGCTTTAACTTCCTGACTGATGTCTTGAGATGTTGCTTCAATATATCCACATAATTTTCCATCCACATAATTTTCCTGCCTCATGATGCCATCTATTTTGTGAAGTGCACCAGTCCCTCCTGCAGCAAATCACCCCCACAACATGATGCTGCCACCCCCTTGCTTCACAGTTGGGATGGTGTTCTTCGGCTTGCAAGCCTCCCTCTTTTTCCTACAAACATAACAATGGTCATTATGGCCAAACAGTTCTATTTTTGTTTCATCAGACCAGAGGACATTTCTCCAAAAAGTACGATCTTTGTCCCCATGTGCAGTTGCAAACCGTAGTCTGGCTTTTTTATGGCGGTTTTGGAGCAGTGGCTTCTTCCTTGCTGAGCGGCCTTTCAGGTTATGTCGATATAGGACTGGTTTTACATTTTCCTCCAGAATCTTCACAAGGTCCTTTGCTGTTGTTCTGGGATTGATTTGCATTTTCGCACCAAAGTGCATTCATCTCTAGGAGACAGAACGTGTCTCCTTCCTGAGCGGTATGACGGCTGCGTGGTCCCATGGTGTTTATACGTGCGTACTATTGTTTGTACAGATGAAGGTGGTACCTTTAAGCATTTGGAAATTGCTCCCAAGGATGAACCAGACTTGTGGAGGTCTACAATTTTTCTTCTGAGGTCTTGGCTGATTTCTTTTGATTTTCCCATGATGTCAAGCAAAGAGGCACCGAGTTTGAAGGTAGGCCTTGAAATACATCTACAGGTACACCTCCAAATGACTCAAATGATGTCAATTAGCCTATCAGAAGCTGCTAAAGCCATGATGTCATTTTCTGGAATTTTCCAAGCCCGTTTAAAGGCACAGTCAACTTAGTGTATGTAAACATCTGACCCACTGGAATTGTGATACAATGAATTATAAGTGAAATAATCTGTCTGTAAACAAGTGTTGGAAAAAGTACTTGTGTCATGCACAACGTAGATGTCCTAACCGACTTGCCAAAACTATAGTTTGTTAACAAGACATTTGTGGAGTGGTTGAAAAACGAGTTTTAATGACTCCAACGTAAAAGTGTATGTAAACTTCCGACTTCAACTGTAAGAAATAGTAATGGTGTCTTTTTGTAGGCACCACTCTGCCATGGTTCGTTGGGCAAGGCCTATGGGTAAATGAATGGCGTTTTGGGATATACGCGATGAAAGAAGGTTGGTGGTAAACACAGGTTTAGGAGATCTTGTTCTATGAGATAATCTTCACCCGCTAACATCACTTTTTTTTGTGAATTCTGAAGCATTTATGTCATCAAAAAAAGCACACAGAGCACATGAAAGGCTTCAGAATTCATAAAGGCCACGTTTACTGCCTGATATTATCTCATCGAACAAAACGTAGAAGATCTCCTAAGCCTGTGTCAACCTCAGACCTTATTTTCGGCGTTTATCCCAAAACCCCGTTCTTTCCCATTCATTTCCCCCAAAGAAACGAACCAGAGGTATCTCTTTTCCGTTTTTTTTTAGGACGACAAGCTGCCGAGCTCTATTCAGGCTTATCTTTCTGCTACATGAGCACTATCTCCATCTGTCCCTGGGCTGAATGACATAGACTGCACTACATAATACAGTAGCTAGCTTCCTGTCTGTTTATGTTTGTGTTGCGTATGCACGTACTGTGTGACTGTTCGTTTGTACTATACTCTGCTGCTCTGCATGGCCCTCTCTGTCGGAGCCAGTAGCTGCTGTGCTCACAGAGTGACAGATGGTCCAGCTACCAGACCCAGTGGAGGCTGCTGAGGGGAGAACGGCTCATAATAATGGCCGGAACGGCGTAAATGGAATGGCATGAAACCCCTGGAAACCATGTGTTTGATGTATTTGATACCATTTCCTGATTCTGCTCCAGTCATTACAACGAGCTCGTCCTCCCAAAGTAAGGTACCACCAACCTCCTGTGCATGACACTGACAGCTTCTATATAAACACTGCCATCCTGGCTACAGGGCAGACACGCTGTTGAACTGTCTCCTGTTTCAACAACAGAATGAAGCACTAGCAGGGTAAATCAATTTGGCCCAAAGAAATGATCATTAATCCCTTAATTAGCCTCTTGATTAAATCAAAGGTCTGGTGAGCTGACTGCTCGCCTAAATGATTACATAGTCTGCAGATAGCCATTTCAGGTAGGCCTTATTCATAAAAAATAAAAAAAGATTTCCTAACAGCAGCTAAGCCTAGTAGCTTCCTGTTCCTGCAGCGTGTTAATAATTGAACCCCTGGGCGTGTTGGTGCTCCTTCCTGCGATTTCAGAGAACTGTTACCTAACTCATCATGAGACACATAGTGGTCATGGAGACAGGGCTGGGGGGGGAGGGCAGAGAGAGAGAGAGGGGGTAGGAACAGAGGGGGCAAGGACAGAGAGAGACAAATGGGGTAGGGACAGAGGGGGGTAGGGGCAGAGAGGGGTTAGGGACAGAGGGGGCAAGGACAGAGAGAGAGAGAGAGGGGGGGTAGGGACAGAGAGAGAGAGAGGGGGGGTAGGGACAGAGAGAGAGAGAGGGGGGGTAGGGACAGAGAGAGAGAGGGGGGGTAGGGACAGAGAGAGAGAGGGGGGGTAGGGACAGAGAGAGAGAGAGAGAGACAGAGGGGTTAGGGCCAGAGAGAGATGGGGTAGGGACAGAGGGGGTAGGGACAGAGAGAGACAAAGGGGGTAGGGACAGAAGGTGGTAGGGACAGAGAGAGACAAAGGGGGTAGGGACAGAGAGACAGAGGGGGTAGGGACAGAGAGAGACAGAGGGGTTAGGGACAGAGAGAGACTGGGTAGGGACAGAGCGAGACAGAGGGGTTAGGGACAGAGAGAGACAGAGGGGGTAGGGACAGAGCGAGACAGAGGAGGTAGGGACAGAGCGAGACAGCGGGGTTAGGGACAGAGAGAGACAGAGGGGTTAGGGACAGAGAGAGACAGAGGGGTTAGGGACAGAGAGAGACAGAGGGGTTAGGGACAGAGAGAGACAGAGGGGTTAGGGACAGAGAGGTTAAGGACAGAGAGAGACGGGGTAGGGACAGAGCGAGACGGGGTAGGGACAGAGGGGGGTAGGGACAGAGGGGGGTAGGGACAGAGAGAGACAGAGGGGGGTAGGGACAGAGAGAGACAGAGGGGTTAGGGACAGAGAGAGACAGAGGGGTTAGGGACAAAGAGAGAGAGAGGTGTTAGGGACAGAGAGAGAGAGAGGGGTTAGGGACAGAGAGAGAGAGAGGGTAGAGACAGAGAGAGAGAGAGGGTAGGGACAGAGAGAGAGAGAGGGTAGGGAGAGAGAGAGAGAGGGGGTAGGGAGAGAGAGAGAGGGGGGGGGGTAGGGACAGAGAGAGACAAAGGGGGTAGGGACAGAGAGAGAGAGAGAGAGGGGGGTAGGGACAGAGAGAGACAAAGGGGTAGGGACAGAGAGAGACAAAGGGGGTAGGGTCAGAGGGGGGGCAGGGACAGAGAGAGACAAAGGGGGTAGGGATAGAGGGGGGTAGGGACAGAGAGAGACAAAGGAGGTAGGGACAGAGGGGGGTAGGGACAGAGAGAGACAAAGGAGGTAGGGACAGAGAGAGACAGAGGGTGTAGGGACAGAGGGGGTAGGGACAGAGAGAGACAAAGGGGGTAGGGACAGAGGGGGTAGGGACAGAGAGAGACAAAGGGGGTAGGGACAGAGAGAGACAGAGGGGGTAGGGACAGAGAGAGACAAAGGGGGTAGGGACAGAGAGACAGAGGGGGTAGGGACAGAGAGAGACAGAGGGGTTAGGGACAGAGAGAGACTGGGTAGGGACAGAGCGAGACAGAGGGGTTAGGGACAGAGAGAGACAGAGGGGGTAGGGACAGAGCGAGACAGAGGAGGTAGGGACAGAGCGAGACAGCGGGGTTAGGGACAGAGAGAGACAGAGGGGTTAGGGACAGAGAGAGACAGAGGGGTTAGGGACAGAGAGAGACAGAGGGGTTAGGGACAGAGAGAGACAGAGGGGTTAGGGACAGAGAGGTTAAGGACAGAGAGAGACGGGGTAGGGACAGAGCGAGACGGGGTAGGGACAGAGGGGGGTAGGGACAGAGGGGGGTAGGGACAGAGAGAGACAGAGGGGGGTAGGGACAGAGAGAGACAGAGGGGTTAGGGACAGAGAGAGACAGAGGGGTTAGGGACAGAGAGAGAGAGAGGTGTTAGGGACAGAGAGAGAGAGAGGGGTTAGGGACAGAAAGAGAGAGAGGGTAGAGACAGAGAGAGAGAGAGGGTAGGGACAGAGAGAGAGAGAGGGTAGGGAGAGAGAGAGAGAGGGGGTAGGGAGAGAGAGAGAGAGGGGGGGTAGGGACAGAGAGAGACAAAGGGGGTAGGGACAGAGAGAGAGAGAGAGAGAGAGGGGGGTAGGGACAGAGAGAGACAAAGGGGTAGGGACAGAGAGAGACAAAGGGGGTAGGGTCAGAGGGGGGGCAGGGACAGAGAGAGACAAAGGGGGTAGGGATAGAGGGGGGTAGGGACAGAGAGAGACAAAGGAGGTAGGGACAGAGGGGGGTAGGGACAGAGAGAGACAAAGGAGGTAGGGACAGAGAGAGACAGAGGGTGTAGGGACAGAGGGGGTAGGGACAGAGAGAGACAAAGGGGGTAGGGACAGAGGGGGTAGGGACAGAGAGAGACAAAGGGGGTAGGGACAGAGAGAGACAGAGGGGGTAGGGACAGAGAGAGACAGAGGGGGTAGGGACAGAGGGAGACAGAGGGGGTAGAGACAGAGAGAGACAGAGGGAGTAGAGACAGAGGGGGTAGGGACAGAGAGGGACAGAGGGGGTAGGGACAGAGAGGGACAGAGGGGGTAGAGAGAGAGGGAGGGAGAGAGAGAGAGGGGAGGTAGGGAGAGAGAGGGAGGGTAGGGACAGAGAGAGAGAGAGAGAGAGGGTAGGGACAGAGAGAGAGAGGGGGTAAGGACAGAGAGAGGGGGTAGGGACAGAGAGAGAGAGACAGAGGGGTTAGGGCCAGAGAGAGATGGGGTAGGGACAGAGGGGGTAGGGACAGAGAGAGACAAAGGGGGTAGGGACAGAAGGTGGTAGGGACAGAGAGAGACAAAGGGGGTAGGGACAGAGAGACAGAGGGGGTAGGGACAGAGAGAGACAGAGGGGTTAGGGACAGAGAGAGACTGGGTAGGGACAGAGCGAGACAGAGGGGTTAGGGACAGAGAGAGACAGAGGGGGTAGGGACAGAGCGAGACAGAGGAGGTAGGGACAGAGCGAGACAGCGGGGTTAGGGACAGAGAGAGACAGAGGGGTTAGGGACAGAGAGAGACAGAGGGGTTAGGGACAGAGAGAGAGGGGTTAGGGACAGAGAGAGACAGAGGGGGTTAGGGACAGAGGGGGGTAGGGACAGAGAGGTTAAGGACAGAGAGAGACGGGGTAGGGACAGAGCGAGACAGAGGGGTTAGGGACAGAGAGAGACAGAGGGGTTAGGGACAGAGAGAGAGAGAGGTGTTAGGGACAGAGAGAGAGAGAGGGGTTAGGGACAGAGAGAGAGAGAGGGTAGAGACAGAGAGAGAGAGAGGGTAGGGACAGAGAGAGAGAGAGGGTAGGGAGAGAGAGAGAGAGGGGGTAGGGAGAGAGAGAGAGGGGGGGGGTAGGGACAGAGAGAGACAAAGGGGGTAGGGACAGAGAGAGAGAGAGAGAGGGGGGTAGGGACAGAGAGAGACAAAGGGGTAGGGACAGAGAGAGACAAAGGGGGTAGGGTCAGAGGGGGGCAGGGACAGAGAGAGACAAAGGGGGTAGGGATAGAGGGGGGTAGGGACAGAGAGAGACAAAGGAGGTAGGGACAGAGGGGGGTAGGGACAGAGAGAGACAAAGGAGGTAGGGACAGAGAGAGACAGAGGGTGTAGGGACAGAGGGGGTAGGGACAGAGAGAGACAAAGGGGGTAGGGACAGAGAGAGACAGAGGGGGTAGGGACAGAGAGAGACAGAGGGGGTAGGGACAGAGGGAGACAGAGGGGGTAGAGACAGAGAGAGACAGAGGGAGTAGAGACAGAGGGGGTAGGGACAGAGAGGGACAGAGGGGGTAGGGACAGAGAGGGACAGAGGGGGTAGGGAGAGAGGGAGGGAGAGAGAGAGAGGGGAGGTAGGGAGAGAGAGGGAGGGTAGGGACAGAGAGAGAGAGAGAGAGAGAGGGGAGGTAGGGAGAGAGAGGGAGGGTAGGGACAGAGAGAGAGAGAGAGAGAGAGGGTAGGGACAGAGAGAGAGAGGGGGTAAGGACAGAGAGAGGGGGTAGGGACAGAGAGAGAGAGAGAGAGAGAGGGGGTAAGGACAGAGAGAGAGGAGGGGGTAGGGACAGAGAGAGAGGGGGGGTAGGGACAGAGGGAGGCAGAGGGGGTAGGGGCAGAGGGGGGTAGGGACAGAGAGAGACAGAGGGGGTAGGGACAGAGAGAGAGACAGAGGGGGTAGGGACAGAGAGAGAGAGAGGGGGTAGGGACAGAGAGGGACAGAGGGGGTAGGGACAGAGAGGGACAGAGGGGGTAGGGACAGAGAGGGACAGAGGGGGTAGGGACAGAGAGGGACAGAGGGGGTAGGGACAGAGAGGGACAGAGGGGGTAGGGACAGAGAGGGACATAGGGAGGGAGAGAGAGAGACAGAGGGGGTAGGGACAGAGAGAGACAGAGGGGGTAGGGACAGAGAGAGACAGAGGGGGTAGGGACAGAGAGAGACAGAGGGGGTAGGGAGGGAGAGAAGGGGTAGGGAGAGTAAGAGAGAAGTAGGGAGAGGGGGTTGGGAGAGAGAAGGGAGTGGAAGAGAAAGAGGCTCAAAGAGAGGGAGATGTTAGAGAGAAAAGGAGCGACAGACTGTAGCTAGAGAGAGAGAGGTCCTTATGGCTAAACCCAGTTTGCAGTGCGACATCAGTTTATTGCTGATAGCGCTGCCTGTGTGTGTAGCTGTCGCCTGTCACCAAGTCTGAGTTCCACACACAATGGTAGACATCTTCACCCACCCATCACAAATAACAACCAAACGCATCCCCCTTCTCTGACTGTCGACAGACCTGAGGTATTATATATGAGTCATTTCTTAATAACACGGAAGGGAGTAAGGTAAATGCATCTACAGTGTGTTTATCAGGAAGCTTATTTTCTCTGGCTTCACAATGTGACAATGCAGGATAATTCTGGCTGTTGCTGTACAAGGCGTCGTGAGGAGAGATGCATGTTGTTATACCTATGGGGACTTTTATCTCTCTCTGCTTGTGTTTATTTCAGCAGTAGATGAATAACCCGAATGTCTTCTCAGCGGCGTTGCCATGCAGATGGTACAGTTTACTTTGTACCACCACTCTCAGGTGTTTCACTGTGGCAAGCTAAAACATTTATGTCAAGTGAACCTGTGTACCTGTCTGCAGTATGTCATTACTATGTAAATATGGGTTTGAACAGCGTTATGTGACTTGACCATCAGCGCAGCAGCAAGACTGTACTCTTGTTTGTCAGTTTTGTATTGCAGAGGGCTTGTAAGTCGAGGCAACAAGCGTGCATACAGGTAGCCGCCAAAATAATGGAAACAAAGAGAAATTGAAAGCAGGTGCTTCCACACAGGTGTGGTTCCTGAGTTAGTTAAGTGTTTAACATCATGCTTAGGGTCATGTAAAAAAAATATAAATCTGGGCAGGCCATTATTTCTCCTACCATGGCTATGCCCCCATAGGATGACTATGCCCCCATAGGATTACAATGCCCCCACCCCCATAGGATGACTATGCCCCCATAGGATGACTATGCCCCCATAGGATGACAATGCCCCCATAGGATGACTATGCCCCCATAGGATGACTATGCCCCCATAGGATGACTATGCCCCCATAGGATGACTAGGATGACTATGCCCCCATAGGATGACTATGCCCCCATAGGATGACTATGCCCCCATAGGATGACTATGCCCCCATAGGATGACTATGCCCCCATAGGATGACTAGGATGACTATGCCCCCATAGGATGACTAGGATGACTATGCCCCCATAGGATGACTATGCCCCCATAGGATGACTATGCCCCCATCCACAGCGTTTTCCACCACCATCAACAAAACACCAAAGGATGGAATTTCTTGTGGAGGAGGTGTGTCTCATCCCTCCAATAGAGTTCCACGCCCTATTAAGACATTTTTATGTTGGTGTTTCCTTTATTTTGGCAGTTTCCTGTACGTTCATTAAGGTATTTAATGAACCGGTGATGGGAACTGTAGAATGATGTGTGTTCTATGTCCTCCTTCCTCTCTGTTAATCATTATATTCATGGGTCTGGCCAGGCTGTTCAACAAGTTACGTGATTATGTTTTTAGGTTGATCGTTGCGCCCATTACTGTGGCATGAGAAAAACAACGCTGATTTATGCCCTTATATGTAGCCGGCTCATTGGTCAGCAGCATTCCTATCAGCTTTGTCGAGACTTGTTCCTGTTTTGCCCGTTAATGGTCAAACGGTTGGCACGTCCGTGTGTCACGCTGCTTCCCAGGACCTGTGTCTCTGTGCGTCAAGACTGAAGGGACAGAAAAACACTGCATTCTATAACTGGGTTCCACTTGGGTCTCGACTTCTGACTCCGTCTGCCGACTAAGGCCTCTTGACTGCAGTCCCAGTACTTGCTACATCACGTGGTTATTCAGTATATCAAATCTTCTAATGTTAGGTTCTTAAGTGTTTGTCTACTTTATGTAGACGTGTGTCAAGCCCCTGCAAATAGAGTAATGTCAAGACCAGCAATTGGTTCCATATTTGATTTCTTTCTTTATTTCCCACATAGGACACAGCTGGCCTGGTATAATAAATGCAACATGGAGGAGTGGAATGGTTCCTGTGTGAATTTGACTTTTGCCCTGATATTTCCCCAATGCCATCAGGCTGGATGTTACACTATCTAATACAGAAGCAGCAGACAGATGACCCTGGGAACTAACCACCCAGGGGTAATGTCCCCACCAGCTGTGTGTGTGTGTGTGTGTGTGTGTGTGTGTGTTTAAGCAATGGGAGCTATTCTTGTCACCACTCTCCTGTAGTTTTTACCATTTATATTGATAGTCAGTGTTGACATCTGTTTAGTCTCACTTGTCCAGGTTAGAAGTTAGAGCTCGTAACATAAGTTCATTAGGGAATAGAGTAAACCGACAGTGGGGACTGTAGAATGATGTGTGTTGTATGTCCTCCTTCCGTTCTGTTAATCATTATATTCATGGGTCTGGCCAGGCTGTTCAACACGTTACGTGATTATGTTTTTAAGTTGTCTCTCCCATTACCGTGGCATGAGAAAAACAACCCTTTTTTGTTTTTGACTGTGTGTAATGGACGGAGGACTTTTCTCTCTCTCAGAGATAGAGAATGTTATCATTTCATGTGCTTCCACAGAGCATGGCTAGCGGGTTAGTGTAATCGCAGGAAGGTTGAAAACAACTGTTCTGATGAAGCAGAATGGTGAGGCTATGATCAGGGCGTCTCTAAACACACTCTATAATGGATGCATTTGTATCACTGTAAATGAAGGATAGGTTGAAGTTGATTTACAACATGTCATTTTATTTACACTACATAATATCATTTTGGGTAAAGCATCAACAGCTATAATTACCTTAGAAGAAAGGGGTACATTTGAATGTCATTACAAATGATAATAATCGAGTTATAATTGTTAAAGCTGGAGGGGGAAAAAATCTGATATGGTGTTGAAGGCATTAGGCTGTAAGAGCTTTAGCCAACATAAAAGGGTTTGGAAAACGTTCCCCTTTGAGTCCCATCTAAGCTCAAAGACAGGGCTAATAATAAGTACTGTCGGAAATAGTATTTCCTCTATGTGGGAAAAGAAAATGGTCCTACTCTGAAAACTGACAGCCGCCGCTCGTACAAACAGCCTTTACGGAAAAACCCCATGAACTTCACGTGATCTTATGTGAAATTAATGTGATAACATGTAAAGCGACGTGTGATAACATCAACCGACACATGAAAATGTGATCACGTGAAGTGTTCCAAAAACATGATTTCAACGTGAAATATTGTGTGATTTGTCACATGTCAAATCATGTGTTTTTTTGTGTAAGGGAGTATCCCCCTCAAATCCTTCACCTTCGCCATCAGGTCACTCGGTTGTCATGGCAGTCTCCTCACACGACTAATAATACAATTGCGGGTCAGATAGCACTTGTGTGACACTAAAGAAGCCCCCTGATCACTAGGACTGAGACTGATTCATATTTCAGTTCAGCCATCATTGTCCCTTCAAGGTCTCCTCTCTCTCAAACACTGTATATCAATTCAAGGCGCTTTATTGGCATGGGAAACATACAGTTGAAGTCGGAAGTTTCTCACAATTCCTGACATTTAATCCTAGTAAAAATTCCTCGTCTTGGATCAGTTAGGATCACCACTTTATTTTAAGAATGTGAAATGTCAGAATAATAGTAGAGAGAATTATTTACTTCAGGTTTTATTTCTTTCATCACATTCCCAGTGGGTCAGAAGTTTACATACACTCAATTAGTATTTGGTAGCATTGCCTTTAAATAGTTTAACTTGGGTCAAACGTTTCGGGTAGCCTTCCACAAGCTTCCCACAATAAGTTGGGTGAATTATGGCCCATTCCTCCTGACAGAGCTGGTGTAACTGAGTCAGGTTTGTAGGCCTCCTTGCTCACACACGCTTTTTCAGTTCTGCCCACAAATTTTCTATAGGATTGAGGTCAGGGCTTTGTGATGGCCACTCCAATACCTTGACTTTGTTTTCCTTAAGCCATTTTGCCACAACTTTGGAAGTATGCTTGGGGTCATTGTCCATTTGGAAGACTAATTTGCGACCAAGCTTTAACTTCCTGACTGATGTCTTGAGATGTTGCTTCAATATATCCAAATAATTTTCCTTATGATGCCATCTATTTTGTGAAGTGCACCAGTCCCTCCTTCAGAAAAGCACCCCCACAACATGATGCTGCCACCCCCGTGCTTCACGTTTGGGATGGTGTTCTTAGGCTTGCAAGCATCCCCCTTTCCTACAAACATAACGACGGTCATTATGGCCAAACAGTTATATTTTTGTTTCATCCGACCAGAGGACATTTCTCTAAAAAGTACGATCTTTGTCCCCATGTGCAGTTGCAAACCGTAGTCTGGCTTTTTTATGGCGGTTTTGGAGCAGTGGCTTCTTCCCTGCTGAGCGGCCTTTCAGGTTATGTTGATATAGGACTCGTTTTTACTGTGGATATAAATACTTTTGTACCTGTTTCCTCCAGCATCTTCACAAGGTCCTTTGCTGTTGTTCTGGGATTGATTTGCTGTGGTATTTCACCCAGTAGATATGGGAGTTTATCAAAATCGGGTTTGTTTTCAAATTTTGTGTAATCTGAGGAAAATATGTGTCTCTATATGGTCATACATTTGGCAGGAGGTTAGGAAGTGCAACTCAGTTTCCACCTCATTTTGTGGGCAGTGTGCACAGCCTGTCTTCTCTTGAGAGCCAGGTCTGCCTGCGGCGGCCTTTCTCAATAGCAAGGCTATGCTCACTGAGTCTGTACATAGTCAAAGCTTTCCTTAAGTTTGGGTCAGTCACAGTGGTCAGGTATTCTGCCACTGTGTACTCTCTGTTTAGGGCCAAATAGCATTCTAGTTTGCTCAGTTTTTTTTGTTAATTCTTTCCAATGTGTCAAGTAATTATCTTTTTGTTTTCTCATTCTCATTTGGTTGGGTCTAATTTTGTTGCTGTCCTGGGACTCTGCGGGGTCTGTTTGTGTTTGTGAATATAGCCCCAGGACCAGCTTGCTTTGTGGGCTCTTCTCCAGGTTCATGTCTCTGTAGGTGATGGCTTTGTTATGGAAGGTTTAGGAATCGCTTCCTTTTAGGTGGTTGTATAATTTAGCGGTTCTTTTCTGGATTTTGATCATTAGTAGGTATCGTCCTAATTCTGCTCTGCACGCATTATTTGGTGTTTAACGTTGTACACGGAGGATATTTTTGCAGAAGTCTGCATGCAGAGTCTCAATTTTATATCTCTATAGGCCTACCTACCCCATTTCCATTCTATATCACAGTTTGTATGTGCCATTCTGTGTGTTACTAGCCCACACGCTCCCCTGATCTCTGTAGCACAGAATGAAATACAACAGTAAAGTATGCATGTATCTATGCTCAGTAGCCCCTCTGTGAGAGCCTCCATGCATAATCTGGGTCTGTTTGTACAATAAAGCCTTATTGATTTTCACATAATATCGCTGCAATGTTGCATTCATACAGGCTGAATAGCATCCATACAGGCTGAATAGCATTCATACAGGCTGAATAGCATTCATACAGACTGAATAGCATCCATACAGGCTGAATAGCATCCATACAGGCTGAATAGCATCCATACAGGCTGAATAGCATTCATACAGGCTGAATAGCATCCATACAGGCTGAATAGCATTCATACAGGCTGAATAGCATTCATACAGGCTGAATAGCATCCATACAGGCTGAATAGCATCCATACAGGCTGAATAGCATTCATACAGGCTGAATAGCATCCATACAGGCTGAATAGCATCCATACAGGCTGAATAGCATCCATACAGGCTGAATAGCATCCATACAGGCTGAATAGCATCCATACAGGCTGAATAGCATTCATACAGGCTGAATAGCATTCATACAGGCTGAATATTGAAGTAGTGTTGGTAGTTGTTTACAGACGCTTCATGAATTGTCTCAACCTGAATAGACATGGTAGTGTACTGTAATCAGTCCTGGTCCTTGTGAGTACATGAGAGCTGTTAGAAAGATGAGCCATAACAAAGTCCCTAGCCCATGAGACAACACTCATCTTGATGGAGATGTACTACTGTGCTTTTGCTGAGTCTCTGTGGTGGCTACAGTCTGTTCCAAACTGGCATGGTACCCCTGTGCGTGCTTAGGCTTGATGCTGGTGTGTGTGTGTGTGCGCGTGCGTGCGCTCTCGCTCAGGCTTGATCCCAGTGTCACCGTGACGGGTTCTGATCCTGACTGATAGCCCACCGGCCGCTATCTACCTCACAAGGGTCCTTGATGTGAGGGCTAGTCTCTGTTTCCCCCGCGGCCCCCACCACGCGGAGAGAGAGAGGAGGAATTGAAACCCTTGTAATTTCTCTTTGACAGGCAAGACAAATCATCACATTGTGAGTTGACGTACAGAATACAGACAGACAGCGTACAGAATACAGACAGACAGCATGCAGAATACAGACAAACGGGTTTCTACTCCACCCCACCAAACCTGTCTGTTTATTCTCAGGTCTATTACAATAGGAGCAGGTAACATGTAAATTATAATACTGTGTGTCAACACTGGCCCGTAATTTTGACTGCAATTGTGCTGCCTTGTCCGATATTTATTTTCATGTCATGATCTAGTACATGATTTGAAACAACACTTTTCTTTCAATTGCCATAGTTACACCATTCAGCCTGCGATGCTTAAAAGCAACGAAGGCTCTTCCATTCGTGACCGGTTGGACATGGTCACACATTGACCATCTTTCATCAGTGGAACGCCTATGTAACCTGAGATAGAGCCCATGTGTAGCGATGAAGACTCCGAGAGAGATTCAGTGTGTGATGGTTCTGTGAGTGAGAGTGTTGTATCAGCCTTTCATCCACTGGGTCTGACTATGTCTCCTGCTTGGCTCTGCAGAGCCCCTCACCTTCCAGCAAGTGAGAACGGTCTCCGGTACGGTGTCTATTTGTTGAGGCTGTCCGAAAATGGACACCGTACTCAAGGTCTGCGGGGAGGTGCTCTGTCACCCTGCAACACTCTTCCAGAGATGGCGAGAGACTTCAGACGTGGCTAGACTTTAGTGTGGGAGGCAAAAGAGGGTTAGATGCCTCAATGATGCCTCTAGTTTAATGTATTTTTAACCATATGACTAACAGAATCACATGTGAGCAATAATCAAATCAAATGTTATTTGTCACATACACATGGTTAGCAGATGTTAATGCGAGTGTATTAACATCTGCTAACCATGTGTATGTGACAAATAAAATTTGATTTGATTTGAATAATACTTACTCTTCTGTTTTATTCACAGCAGTTTTCAAGTAATCAAGCAAGAAAATAGCTTGGCGGAGGTCCGGAGGTGTCAAAAGCCCCAAAGTACAACGAAGACTACCATTACTGTTTCCTGTGTTCAGCGTTTGCACCTTTGAATTATGCCGTTGTTCTCTGCAGAGGAACAAATGATGTGGCGACTTAGAGCTGTGACAGGATGTGGCCTGTGGTCAGTGAATAGCAAAGGAAAGTTGCTACTGGCCTCCCAAAGCATGCTATGATGGCACACTACAGTTTTGCACAGATGACTTGGGTTATCTGTAGGGTGCTCGGGGGACGTTCTGAACCTGGCTTTGATATAATGTAGCTCCGCAGAGTTCCTTCTCTCTGTGTGCCTACACTTTTGAGCCCACGCGTTGCGTTTAAACCTAGGATAAGCCAGGGACGTCCCATGGCTCAGATGAAACTGTTACTGAGAGACAGTTCAGATGAGATGATGTTTTTGTGACTTGACAGCTGATACATCTGTAAAACAGACAGAAGACAGCAGCAGCAGCACAGGACAATAGCTTTTTAAATTGACACTGATCTGATTAGAAGTTTCCTTAGCTGAGGTCCATTTCTCTTCCAAATTTGACATTAGCAATGTTATTCTGAATCCTGTCTACTGCAGTACCTGTTCTTATTCCATCAGCACTGTGGACATGGAGAACAGTGGGAAAATAGTCTCTTGTGACAGCCTTAACATTGAAGCTGATTTGGTTCTGGGTGCCAAGGTAATGACTTGGTCATAGAGACCTCTGCTAGTAGCATTGTTTTGAGCTTGTATTCCTTTGCAGTCAGAGATACATCTGTGTAATATGTGTGGCTCTGGTCCTAAGGCTGTTTGTTGGTAGCAGTGATTCAGCAGAGCACCTGGGGGCTGGGCTGGCATGGGGGATTAACAAACAGAGGCAGCCTGCCTCCCTGGTTCCTCTCTGATTTGGGGGGGTGGGAGCATGCGTAACAGGGTTGGTTATGTTTCCACTTGCCACTGAAGAAATATGTATTCAGTGTATGTATTCCTATTAGTTGGTTGAATTTACATATCAATAAGGTGTTATGCCATTGGTCATGCTTGCAGATAGGGGGAGATCGTGAAACTTAAATTATAAGCAGTCTGAGGGTGAATGGGCAAGACAAAATATTTAAGAACCTTTGAACGGGGTATGGTAGTAAGTACCAGGCACACCGGTTTGAGTGTGTCAAGAACTGCAACGATGCTGGGTTTTTCAAGCTCAACTGTTTCCTGTGTGTATCAAGAATGGTCCACTACCCAAAGGACATCAAGCCAACTTGACACAACTGTGGGAAGCATTGGATCAACATTGGTCAGCATCCCTGTGGAACTCTTTCGACACCTTGAAGAGTCCATGCCCCGGCGAATTGAGGGTGTTCTGAGTGCAAATGGGGGTGCATTCAATATTAGGAAGGTGTTCCTAGGGTTTTGTACACTCGGTGTGTGTGCGTGCGTACCTGTTAGATATTGCGGGCTTCCTGGGATTTGCTTTTGTATGTTAGCGCTGTAAGAGGGTTGTTAGCTAGCATTTTCTGATTGTAGTGGACACATTAGCGCCCTGCTTTTTCAGTTGTTTTCATGCTAACAGACGAATCACAAATCTACAGCCAGCAACATACTGTTGGGCCTGCATTTCTAATGTGCTTCCTTGTGTCTATTGTCAGGTACTTACATTTATTGTATTTTGTACTCATTTTGTCGTTATGACGTTTGATTACAAAATACCCAGTCTGATATTGACATGCAAATGACTAATAACGAATCTACAGCCGTCAACCTACTGTCCGTCATATCTAATGTGCTTCCTTGTGTCTATCGTCAGAATAAACACCAATCAACTGGGATCTCTGGCTGAACAGTTTAAGAACACAACGCAAGAGTTCCGTAGTACTATCACATCTGTTACACATGTCAGCATTAGCACAGGGACGCAGCCAGCCAGGGACCTGCTCCCTAGTCAGAGGAGTCATCCCTCCAGCCCCCCAGTCCCTCGCTGTGGGAACATCTGCTTTCTCTGCTGCGCCAACTTGAAAAGGTTATTTTTATAACGACGTCACAGCAACACAACCATGAGACTAACAGAGCTATTAAAATAAAAGAAAATGGCAGCACAGTGACTCATGTTTTAGTTAGCGCTGCATATCCTCCCTTCTTCCCTCCACTTGATCAAGTGGTGGATATTAGTGATACTGCTTGTGGTTTGATGTGTTTTGAGCAGATAAATGGTTGTACTGTTACTGTAGCTTAGTCTTGTTTTTGTGTTATAACTGGCATTCGTCAAGATGTGACTGGCACATCTTAGTCTTGGCATAGTAAATGTGTGCAAATTAGACCTATTAAAAAAACTGCAAGCATAGCTAGCCAGAATACATCTTTTAATAGGCAGAGAAAATACTGTTCAGAAAAAACACAAAAAATAAATGTATTTCATACGTCGATTACCATCGCACAGCATATTAGGAAGTACACTAGTACGAAACATTAGCAATTATTTGTGGGTGACCTCCATAGAAAGAGCTAGAGGTCAGATGGATATTGTTACACAGTTGAGAGCATGGCACTGTCCAGGACCCATCTTCACAAAAAGTCTGAGTTGGAGTGCTGATCTAGGATCAGGTCCATGTAATATTGTCCATTATGAGCTGAAAGGCATGACTGATCCGATATCAGCACCTACTCGGGGTAGTCACTAGTTACCCCAGCCACAAAGTCATAAACCCAGCCTATTTCTACGTCTCTTCCTGAAATCAGATTTGTATACCTAACCGTAACCACACTGCAAAGCGTATGTCTAACCTTGAATTGAGACCAAAAAGCTAATTTTTGTTTTCATAATTTTTTTCCCCGATATAGACAATTTTGACTGTGGCTGTGCTAACTAGTGGAAACCCGTACTCAGAGAGTCTTTGAATACAGGTCCAGATGGTAAAAGCAGAGTATGAAGACCTTTCTGAGGGCGTCTGAAGCGCTTCGCGATTGTCCAAACAATGTGAATGGATCAAGGCAGAGTGTAATGCATGTTAGTGGGAAGATTATGGCGTGGCCTTTTGGCTTTCTCACATGCCTGATTCACACCATCGGGTCAAACTGAACCAAGCCGAGCTGTACAGTACTGGATTGGACTCGTTACGTATCCACCATAGTAGCTGGAACTGTGCTGTAAAGGATAATGAGAAAATACGATATTCAAGCCAGCACAGTACGTTTCGGCCCTGTAGTCGACCCTGTAGTGTGAAACAGTCAGTCAGGCAACAAGCAGGGGCTAGTATGATTCTGTGCCGCTGCGCCGGTCCTAGTAAAATACCAAATCAGCAAGCAAGGCTTGTCAAAGTGAATAACGTACGTCAGCAAAAGTGGAACGAATGAGAAGAGGAAAAACGTATCTATCCTCCTGATTCCTGCTTGCAGGCAAAAATTCAAGCAGGAAGCACCAGTGAGTAGATTGATACAAAATAGTGGTCAGATGAAGCAGATGCTAAACTACAGGACTGTTTTGCTAGCACAGACTGGAACATGTTCTGGGATTCCTCCAATGGCATTGAGGAGTACACCACATCTGTCATTGGCTTTATCAATAAGTGCATCGATGACGTTGTCCCCACAGTGACCGTACGTACATACCCCAACCAGAAACCACGGTTTACAGGCAACATTCGCACTGAGTTAAAGGATAGAACTGCCACTTTCAAGGAGCGGGACTCTAACCCGGAAGTTTATAAGAAATCCCGCTATGCTCGCTGACGAACCATCAAACAGGCAAAGCTTCAATACAGGACTAAGATCGAGTCGTACTACACCGGCTCTGACGCTCGTTCGATGTGGCAGGGCCTGCAAACCATTACAGACTACAAAGGGAAGCACAGCAGAAAGCTTCCCAGTGACACGAGCCAACCGGACGAGCTAAACCACTTCTATGCTCACTTCGAGGAAAATAACAGGGCCAGACGGATTACCCAGACATGTACTGCGAGCATGCGCTGACCAACTAGCAAGTGTCTTCACTGACATTTTCAACCTCCCTGTCCGAGTCTGTAGTACCAACATGTTTTAAGCAGACCATCATAGTGCCTGTGCCAAAGAACACTAAGGTAACCTACCTAAATAACTACCGACCCCGTAGCACTCACGTCTGTAGCCATGAAGTGCTTTGAAAGGCTGGTCATGGCTCACATCAACACCATCATCCCAGAAACCTTAGACCCACTCCAATTTGCATACCACCCCAACAGATCCACAGATGATGCAGTCTCTATTGCACTCCACACTGCATCTTTCCCACCTGGACAAAGGGAACACCTATGTGAGAATGCTATTCATTGACCACAGCTCAGCGTTCAACACCATAGTGCCCTCAAAGCTCATCAATAAGCTAAGGACCCTGGGACTAAACACCTCCCTCTGCAACTGGATCCTGAACTTCCTGACGGGCCGCCCCCCAGGTGGTAAGAGTAGGTAACAACACATCCGCAACACTAATCCTCCCCTCAGGTGCCCCTCCTGTACTTCCTGTTCACTCATGACTGCACGGCCAGGCACGACTCCAACAGCATCATTTAAATTTGACGATGACACAACCTGATCACCGACAACAATGAGACAGTCTATAGGGAGGAGGTCAGAGACCTGGCCGTGTGGTGCCAGGACAACAACCTCTCCCTCAACGTGATTAAGACAAAGGAGATGATTGTGGACTACAGGAAAATGAGGACCGAGCACGCCCCCATTCTCATCGACGGGGCTGCAATAGAGCAGGTTGAGAGCTTCAAGTTCCTTGGCGTCCACATCACCAACAAACTAACATGGTCCAAGCACACCATGACAGTCGTGAAGCGGGCACGAAAAAACCTATTCCCCCTCAGGAGACTGAAAAGATTTGCCATGGGTCCTCAGATCCTCAAAAGGTTCTACAGCTGCACCATCGAGAGCATCACTGCCTGGTATGGCAACTGCTCGGCCTCCGACTGCAAGGCACTACAGAGGGTAGTGCGAACGGCCCAGTACATCACTGGGGCCAATCTCCTGCCATCCAGGACCTCTATACCAGGCAGTGTCAGAGGAAGGCCCTGAAATTTGTCAAAGACTCCAGCCACCCTAGTCATAGACTGTTCTCTCAGCAACCACACAGCAAGCGTTACCGTAGCGCCAAGTCTAGGTCCAAGAGGCTTCTTAACAGCATCTACCCCCAAGCCATAAGACTCCTGAACATCTAGTCAAATGGCTAGCCAGACTATTCACATTGCCCCCCTCCCCTCTCCACACCACTGCCATTCTCTGTTGTCATCTATGCATAGTCACTTTAATTATCTCTACCTACATGTACATACTTCCTCAATTAACCAGTGCCCCTGCACATTGACTCTGTACCGGCACCCCCCCTGTATATATTGTTATTTTTTACTACTCGTCTTTAATTACTTGTTACTTTTGTCTCTTATTCTTATATGTATTGTTTGAAACTGCATTGTTGGTTAGGGGCTCGTAAGTAAGCATTTCACTGTAAGGTATTCGGGGCATACCTGTTGTATTCGGGGCATGTGACTAAGAAAATGTGACTTGTTTTGAAACTGTCAGTCAGGCAACAAGCAGGGTCCTGATGATGATTCTGTGCTGCTGCACCGGTCCTAGTAAAATACCAAATCAGCAAGCAAGGCTTGTCAAAGTGAATAACGTACCAAATGAGAAGAGGTAAAATGTACTAAGCAGATTTGTTTCCTGAACATAAAAAATTAAGGGAGAGAGAGAGAGAATATGCTTAAACAAACATCTATGAGGGCCTTGATTAATGTCCCCTGAAGAAGACGAGGGAAGGAAGGCAGCTGGGGTCAGCTCCGTTTTGGCAGCTCCCTCTGACTGGAGCTGGGAGGAGTAGGAGGAGCTGGGAGGAGTAGTAGGAGATGGGAGGCGAAGTAGGAGGAGGAGGAGCTGGGAGGAGTAGTAGGAGATGGGAGGAGAAGTAGGAGGAGCTGGGAGGAGGAGTAGGAGAAGTAGGAGGAGCTGGGAGGAGGAGTAGGAGCAGCTGGGAGGAGTAGGAGGAGAAGTAAATAGAACTCATCCCTTTTTCTTTCCCATGTGAAACACTAGCCACTAACCATATCAAAACAGAAAAGCCCCTCGATTGACATGCATCCAACACATACACACACACACACACAAAGTGCACATCTACCAGTACGTACACACACTCGCACATCTCCAAGTCACACACACTGACACACTCTCACAGGAACACTAACATCCAGACGTATACAAAAGCAGACTTCTACAAAAAATCATGCGGAACTATGGAATGTTTGGATCTTTTTGCTGTGCTGTCCGTCTGACACACACAACTAGCTCCAGGACTCTTAACATTTTAAGTGGAATTATTGAGAACTAGTTTTGATGTGGGTCATCGTGACATTCTTAGGAGCACTCTTCATTTGGGAAAATAAATGAGAGAGAGAGAGAGTCTTCACTTGGCTGAAGGCAGTTAGTTCAGGAGTAGCAGTAGTCTCCTCACATCTCTTCCAGAATTCCCTGTCTGTCCTGACTCTCAATTAGATTTTTTAACAGGCAGTTTCAAAGGTTTCATAAGACCTGTTTTTTTTTTCTCACTTTCTCTTGAGCACGTTTGAGAGGACATCTAGAAGACTATCTCTCTGTAAAGGGATGTGAGGGAGATATCATTTTTTCCTCTAGGCTGAACTGTTTTTGATTTTAAACAGTTTGGGCATTTAATTGATGATCAATGTAAATGATTTTATACCTCCAAATCACAATATGTTCATTTCAAATGATAATCATCGTCTGACTCCTCCGTATGTTTCAGTACACTCTTAGGGGGGAAAAAGGTGCTATCTAGAACCTAAAGGGGTTGTTCGGCTGTTCCCATAGGATCACTTTTTGAAGAACCCTTTTTGGTTCCAGGTAGAACCCTTTTGGTTCCATTTTTTTTTTTTTTTTTTGAGATCAATGTAGAACTCTTTACAAAGAGGATTCTACATGGAACCCAAAATAGTTCCACCTGGAACCAGAAAGAGTTCTCCTAAGGGGACAGTCAAAGAACCCTTTTGGATTCCTTTTTTCCATGAGTGCATTGAACAATGATGCACTGTCTGGCAGATAAAAAACACCTTGATTAAGTACATAATTATGAAGATTGTTACATAGAATCGTCCCAAACCTTGAGCTCCATCTGCTCCATAAACTAGTCTAATTCAATACAGGGGTAACATCATGGTAATGTCTTAATTCCACAGAAACAAACACAATGGTGTAAACTGAAGAGAATTGGGGTGGTCAACCATGTTCCTGGCAGTGCGAGACACTGATTGGACAGTCCCGACCCGGACCGCATTATGTTTTTTCAGCGCCAGCCAATCAGAGGAGGGCGTGGGACGGCTGGGAGGTTGTGACACGCCAGCGTCACAGGTTCTCATTGCTGTCTTGCTGATGGCACTGGCTGACCAATGGCGGCTCCATGAAAGGCAGCTCCTCCCCTGAGCCCTGGAGCTTTAGGACTCTACTGCTCAGGTCCACACAGCACTGGAGATAAAGGATGGATAAGGGAGACATCAGATGGGTGACCGTGACTGACTATAGGGTCAAAACATGGTTTAACATCAACTCTACCACAGAGTGCAGTGCCATGGAAACTCCATTCATTTGCGGAACTGCCATCATCCAACAAAGTGCCATTTTAGACAACAGAGGGTTAATAATGTTATGTAAACCAAAATCCTCGGAAAGGTCGCATCGTCTGCTCCAAATAGCAGTTCAATCGGTCTGCACATGGTGACATTAAAGGGAGACACTGTACTTTTTTCAGTTATGTACTTTTCCATCCAAATGGTTCTCTTGAGGGGCACAACATTAAATATGCCCCAGTGCGCATGCATATGTGATCACAATTCACACAATGGCTGTGAGATGCACCTGAGTCTAGCTCTCTGCTCTCCATTGGGCCTAACAGACTCCACTGAGCTTTGTGTTTTACTTCCAGGTCACCAGAACGGCCCAGGGACTAAATTGAACATTTTGTCTCTGTTCTAACAGTTGTCTTTAACTTTAACTCCAGGCTTCCTCCATCTCCATATATGGGTATCTTTCCTTGCAGGCATACGTGATAATTAAATTAGGATTTACCCTTTTTTCCAAGCCACCGGTCTATTTAAGGAGTATTTTGAAAACTTTTCAGCTATGATTAAATTGAGTTAAAGTTCCCATCTTGAGTTTTGCCGAGGGAGCAGAATACTGAGACTGGGTGCACTTGGAAGGAAAATTGTCTCCGGTATCGCAGATCCTCCGGGGGTGCTTTTGCATAATCATAGATCTGGTTTGCAGTGTACCCTTAAAGTCTAATTAGATTCTCTGTGAGAAATGGGCGCAATTAGTCTCGTGCCTAATTCTACTTTCCCTCTCAGACCCTCTGAGACAGAATTCTGTTCATGTAATTTCCCCTTCTGTTCTGTTTGTTGACTGTCACATTGGGTTGCCATTTCCTGGGATATCCTGGGGAAATGGCAGCATTTTAAACCTCCTCAGTGAGATGTGCTGATCTGAAGTCTGTCTTATCTGTCTGCTTTCACCTGCAGCCCTGTCCTCACCAAGAAGCGCCAGCAGTGCAGCCATAACCCTCAGATAACATAACACAAACCTGTCTGTCTCCATCTCTGTCCTAACCTGCCATTACTTGATGTGTTCTGATAGTAATACATTGAAGATGCCAGTTCCTAAGGTCTCTGCTTAGTCTAATCGCTACAGCTCAATGTCTGCTTTTTTCCCCCCCTATGATTATTTTTAGCAGCAGTTTTCATTAGCTGTGAAGTTCAAGTTGGGGGAGATTTAGGGAGGACGGCAGATTCAAAATACTAAAGGATCTCGCACATCTGAGCAAACGTTTTTCAGGTGCAGTTGAACAAGATGAATGAAAAAGGAACCCGCACACTGCTCTTGATAGTATCACTGATCTTAAATAAGCTTACGTATCGGTCTCACGGCCTTCGTCAGAGCTTTTGTGAATTTCTTTAAATTAGCACCCTTAAGTAGACCTGGCCCCACCCACATCCGTTCCACACATCGAATGGGGTTGGAGGCGAAAGGAAAAACAAAGTGCTACCAAATATAACAATTTGCATTTCATAAATATTCAAATAAAGTGTGTAAATAAGACAGATCAAACACAGCATTTACACATTTGCGACACTAATGAGGACTTACTTTGAGTTCCTGCAGAGTCTGAAGACCCAGGCACAGCTCAAACACCTCATCCTCTGTGGGGAGATGGAGAGGAGAGACAAAGAGAGGAAGAGAGAGATAAAGAGGAGAGAGGGAGCAGAATAAGAAACAGTGAATTTCTAACCTGCCGTGTCTCTCACTGACTGATTAATTAACACTGCATAAATGAGCTCAAAACTAACAGGAATCATCAGCACATCTCCATTCTCCCATCTGCATTGTGTGTGTGTGTTCAACCATTAAGGTATTAGTCTCTCTCTGCTTGTCTTTGTGATTTGTCCCTGGCTGCTGAATAGGAAAGGTCAGGAGCACATGCTGCATACTGAGTTCACGCACACTCACTCTCTCTCTCTCAGACACACACACACACCCACACGCTGTCACATACACATTGGCTGCCAAGCACATCTCCAACACCTTTTAAGACCGTCATTGACAGTCAATACAACTGGCTGCAATGCTGCTTTAAATGTTTATGTGACGTAATATGTGGTGTCTCCTTCCTTACCGGTGACGTGGGCAGAGCACTGGACACTCTGTCTGCCCAGCTGCAGCTGCAGGCCCCTCACCGAGCCCTGGCCCTCTGTCTGCTCACAGGGTGGACCTTCCTGGGTGGGAACCAATCTGGCAACACACACAGCCATGGTAGAGGTTATTAGGACGCTACTCTGTTCTGTCTCTCACAGGCCAGTTTGTTGATGCTGATGCAGTCTGATGTTGGTTGTGGTTGTGTGAGTGCCTGTGGAACTCAAATGTGGTTGTTGGCGCTCTGTATTTCGGTGCTAGTTGGCAAATCTGGACCCAGGAGTGTTATGTGATGGGTGGGTATTCGTGGGTGTGGTAGAGGTCGACGGAGAAAGAGATAGCGAGGGAGAATAAGGCCTCTCACCCAAGCCTCCTGCAGCAGGAGCTGGAGATGCGGTTGTGTTGACTCCCGGTGTTGATGGAAGCCTTCACCTCAGTGTCACAGCACTGTGGAAACACAGCAGAACAACTACAGTGTTAACTGACAGTGTACGTGTATAGTCAACACACTTATACTCTCACAAAGGAGAGAACATCAGACAGGAACACGTATATTTGTCCTGCAGCTATAGGGAAATAGATCTGTTTGATTACAAAAGGCTTCTCATCATATGGGTCCTAACAGCTCTGCTGTTGAAAAAAACTGCCAAACTACGATATAAAGTCTGAATTAAAGCCTTATCGACTCGAGTTTTGGTCAAATTTGTGCTAGTAGTCCATTATTAAGCCACATTTCCCAACCAATTACAGATAGTGTTTAAGACCAGGTGTTTTCTAGGTTTGGCATAGTTGTTTATATGCAATCACGTTTGTATTGATCCTCTCTGTCTGAGTCAGAGACTATTAGATCATGAAGCCTGTGCTGATGTTGCAGGACTTTGGCTATTCTGCCTCATGGTTAGAGATAATACCAAACCAACCATGACTGTTTTAGAAAAAAACACCTATGAAATCATTAGTCTCACTCCAGTGGATGTGTTGACTATTAGTTCAACCATTAGAGCCAATGACTGTGTTTGTTTTCTGAAAAAGATCTGAGAGATCTTATCTGAGGCCTGTCCATGCTTTTATAATCCTGAATACATTACTAGACAGTGAAATATTAGCCCAATCAGCAGAGCCTGTGGAATATTCTTCAACTAATCAGCGAACCGGTCAGTTCCTGTTTCGAAAATAGTGCTCGTCCAAAACCATTATGCTCAAGGGCAACATCTTCTGTACAAGAGCAACATGATGTTGTCTTCTGAGCCAGAACCATAGAACAGTAAACAACACAACAATACTTCTGAAGTGAGGATCCTGTGTTTCAGCAGGGCTGTCTTCTTTTGGGTGCCTAAAGCATCCTACTTGTCACACTCCCTGTCATCCAGCGTGTGTGTGCGTGTGTGTGTGTTCACCCACCCAGCAGAGCTGCTAACAGCCAGGGTGGTGGTCCTTTATCCTCCTCCACATCTCCCAGTGGTTCTGTCGTAGGGCACTTCATGTCACAATGCAGTGATTCACGGTAAAGGGGAAGCAGACATTGCGGCAGATTCTAATGACTGCAGAGGCCTGGCGGCATGTAGCCTAGTGGTAAGAGCAATGGGCCAGTAACCGAAAGAGCGACGGTTTGATTCCCCCGAGCCGACTAGGTGACAAATCTGCCGATGTGTCCTTGAGCAAGGCAATTAAACCCATAACTGTAAAATGTTCTATAATGAAGTTTCTGTTGTAAATCTCAAGGCTCTTATTAGAATATTGCATTTAAATGTAACCTTTTTTTTTAACTAGGCAAGTCAGTTAGCATATCATACTTCTGCGAGTGGAAGGCAGAACAGGCAATGTTGCTGAAAACATGCAACTCTGGAGGGAGGATTTAAAACATGTTCACACTTCACAGCATATGGTGGATCTGCGTGAGTGAGAACGGAACAAGATGTCACACCCGCCCCCTCTCGATGGAGAGGGAAAGACACCGAGTGGACACATAATGATATGCTTCCCCGAACACGAGTTAACACAACCCAGTGACATAACCTCTGTGTCCTTGCTAGGTCAGCAGTACTACCTTGTGGTTTCTGAGCCAGTGTACCTCATCTCAAGCCTTCTCTAACATCCACCATGTTTTGAATGAACGGTTCGATTGGTAGATGGATGGAAGGATGAATAAGGGTTGGATGGGTGGATAAATGGATCCTAGATGTATGGATGGATAAAACATCCTGAGAAAAGCATGTTTTCACTTGTCTTTTTCCTGCCATATTATCACTGTGTATCACAGTACATACATCGACTTGACTTTAGGGTGTTTTTTACCCCCTAGATTAAAGCCCGCTAGGACATCAAATCCCATTGCTGTGGCTGGGTGTAAAAATGTAGTCCCCAACACACAATATGGTGATAGTTGAGCTTTCCCTCTTAATCCCTGCAGGCTTCTCACGGCCAGGCTTCTCAGCAGGTCTGCGAACGTACGTTTTTGTCTCTGCCTGAGTGGTGAAAAATTCCTTCCCTTCTGTGAAGTTTAAAAATGGCTCCGGAATTAATGGGTAAATATGGAGCGTGTAACCGCTTTTAAAAACAGAATCAAACAAAGATAAGCTGAGCCCCATGGAATGTTCCCTGGCGAACCACTTACTTCAAACACATACACAGTAGCTGTGTTCGCATACTCAGACTAACCGTACTATTTGTGACGTAAATTGAGGATATAAACTCAGCACAAAAAGAAACGTCCCTTTTTCAGGACCCTGTCTTTCAAAGATCATTCGTAAAAATCCAAATAACTTCACAGATCTTCAATGTAAAAGGTTTAAAACACGGTTTCCCATGCTTGTTCAATGAACCATAAGCAATTAATGAACCCTCTGGGGTTTGTGATATATGGCCAATATACCACGGCTAAGGGATTTGTCCAGGCACTCCACGTTGCGTCGTGAGTAAGAACAGCCCTTAGCCGTGTTATTTTGGCCATATACCACACCCCGTCGGGCCTTTATACCACACCCCGTCGGGCCACTTTATTTAAGAACCCGGAAACAAAACAATGTCCGAACGTTCTGTTTTGTGGAGGACTTTCGTTGTGGCGTTCTTGCCGTTTTGTGATCGTTAGCTAGCTAGCTCAAAATGTCGTGGGATCTTACCAAGAAAAACCTTTCAAAGTCTAATGGCAAGTCTGTGCCACATCCACGGATTATTCAAGGGTAGGAGGGCGATATGAAAAAATGGCCACATATCACCTATGAAGACATCTTCAAATATTTAGTCTCGTCTCTCGGTGTGGATGAGTCAGAGGTGAGGAGCTACACAAGCACAGATATCAATACCTCCACAGCGGCAGAGTTGGGCGGGTGCTTATTCACTGTCTTGAGGATGACAACCTGCTGTTCCTCAAAGCAGATGTCCAGCCCAGTCAGAGCAAAACACACCATCGTTCTGCCTGGATTCTTGTATCATCTGTCGGTAAGGTGGAGACTGCAGGGTGTTCTTGTGTTGGCTTTTTGTTTATCATAACCCTTTCTATGAATGATATGTTTGACGTTAGCTAGTTACTTAGCTAGCTAATTAATTGGGATGAAACCATATCACTGACCAGAACTGATAACGTTAACTATTACAGTAATGGCTCATTGTGTAAGTATATCAGTCTAATCTCAAATGGCAATGAGGTAGGTACAGAATCAAGGTGAGTTTTACAATCAAATAGAAAATTGCCAGCATAACCTAAATCTCCTAGTTAAATGGAGACTGTGTAAACTAGTCAGCTGTGAACACCATGTAAACTAGTGTTCTGTATTGTAATTGACTATTCTAACAGTGGTGTTTTGTTGAAGGTGCAGAATGCTGTGTATGGAGGATTGACAGGGGTGTCCTGTACAGATGAGCAATACCAGTGGAACTCGGGGACGCAGCGGAATTTAGCTCCAAAAAGGTTGAGCGAGATCTGTTTCAAACGTCACAAACCAAGTGACGAGTTCTCTGACAGCACCACAGCCGCTTCTCCACCTCTACCTCCAACTCCTGCATGCCACTTCCACAACGCACTTAAACGTTTGAAAGGAGCCAATGTTCCAGTGTGGAGCTTTCTACAAAAATGCATCAAAGCTTAACCAAACTGTCATCAGGTTCCAGGAGCAGCCACACAGCTACAACAGCCTTATGGGTAACATGGCATCAACATGCAGTGTCAGTAATGCTTGTCACATTTATGTTAAGCTGGAGGAGTGTAAATGTGCCAGCTTGGAGGAGGTCACTAAAGCACAGAGTGCCTCCCATGTAATGTATGACGCGCGTTAGCTTTGGATCACTGCTAGCTCAGCAAAGAAGGTTCCTGTGCGCACCTCAACAAATCTCCCGACTTCTTTGTGCGGGAGAATCTCTTTCCCCAGGTTCCGCAACCACATATAGCAAGGAGAACGAGCAGGTGGCCTACACATGGATGGAGAGCTGAGGGTTTAGTCTGGAGAGTGGAGGCACAATAGTGAGTGTCAAGGAGCCATGTTTTCTTTCTGCAAGCCCAGATCGAGTGTTTAAACTCTCAAGAACTATTAGAAATCAAATGTCCCCTTCTGATTAAGAAGTGTGAGTCTCTGACTGAAATGTTCTCTGGCAAACTCACCAATGTGAAGCTGGTGCATGGGGTCCTCAGCTGCAACCTAATGGAGCCCGTGGGTACTACATGAAGGTGCAAATGGACATGTTCTGCACAGGACCGGAGAGATGTGCTAGCAGTTGATGTTATTCTTCAATAACACAGACCCCAAAGCAAATCAGGGGGAGAAAAATATATTTATTTAAAGAGAACAAATCATAGTTGATGGTAGATGTTTATTCTTCCCTGTCCTCAATGTTTCTCCTCTGAACAAAGAGACTGGATGGAGTTTATAACCCAACCCTAGCCCATGGTTGACCTATTAGAATGTCTTGCAATAAAACTGGGCCAATGGCCAAATAACAAATATCCTGTTTCAGGCTCAATGTTTAGACAATTCGGACCAATGAGAACTTGACACATGTAGCTATGAGTCCCAGACTGAAATTCCTCCCGTGTCCCTGACCCATTAATCTTCAGTTCCCCATTAGAGAAAAACAACTATTTCCATTGATAATGAATTCCCTCTTGACCTTTAGTCCTCTGAGTTGCGTATTTATCTTTGAATACTCGTACAGATGCAAACTGCTTGTCTGGGCTCCATCCGAGCAGGTTGTTATTGACGTGCCTTTTGATGTGAAGTTCTGTGCTGATCTTATCCCTAAACTAAAGGCATTCTATTTCACACACATGCTGCCAAGGATAGTAGATGAGTTCCAGTCAGGCAGACCAACCCTGTGCTCCAAATATGTTCATCTATGTGGTATCTAGGGGTCTTATACTTCTCTCTTTTTTTAAATGGTTCATATATTTTGTGTCTTGTAAAGCTCTGTCAGCTCTACCTTATTATCTAAGCATAACTCTTGATTGGTGTTTTTGTCTGTCACAGTTCACCTTCAAATGCACATTTACCTGATTTTATATTTGCATAATTCTTGTTTTTTTTTTATATCTTGCCTTGTACAGCTCTCTTCATACTTGTTTATCTAATGCCTACGGATAATGATTTATGAATGTTTTTATTGTCCCTTGTTATAACTCTCTTTTCATATGGCACTTTATGAACTTATCTCAGCATATCATAATTCATCTTGCACTTGGCAAAAGATGGTGTTAATAAAAACCACTATGAAATTCAACTTCGTTGACATTTTCTTTTGATACTTAACATTTTGAAATGAAGGACGAGGAGGCATGTCTAAAGGTTTCAAATGTGTTTTCAGTTTGATTCTGCGTTTGGTTTTCAAGGGCACAAATTAGGAAAACTGCAAAGCTATCAAGGCAATGGGTGGCTGCTTTGAAGAATCTAAAATACAAAATATATTTTGAATTATTTAATAGTTTTTTTGTTTACTTCATGATTCCATATGTGTTATTTCATAGTTTGGATGTCTTCACTATTATTCTACAATGTAGAAAATAGTAAAAATACAGAAAAAGCCTTGAATGAGAAGGTGTGTCCAAATGTTTGACTGGTATGTGTTTACACCCCTTTGCTATGACACTCCAAATTGAGCTCAGGTGCATCCAATTTCCTTGTATCATCCTTGATGAAGTCCACCTGTGGCCAATTCAATTGTTTGGAGATGATATAGAAAGAAACACACCTGTCTATATACAGTAAGGTCTCACAGTTGACAGTGCATGTTGGAGCATAAACTATAACATGCAGTTCAAGGAAATGTCTGTAGATCTCTGTGATATAAATATGATGAGGCATATATCTGGGGAAGGTATAAAGTGTTTGAAGTTTCCAAGAGCAAAGGGGTCTCCAGCATTGGGAAACTGAAAAAAATATGGAACTACCCAGACTCGGGCAAGAAGGAGGTGGCCAAGAACCCAATGACCACTCTGACAGAATTACATAGTTCCCTTGGCTGAGAAGGGAAAACCTGCCAGAAGGATAACAGTCTCTACAGCACTTTACCAATCTAGGCTTTATGGGAGAGTGGCTAAGCGGAAGCCACTCCTAAGAAAAAGGCACATGACAGCAGGCAAATCCTTGATGAGAACTTGGTTCGGAGTGCAAATGACCTTAGACTGGGGTTAAGATTTACATTCCAACAGGACAATGACCCCAAGCATGGATCCAAAGCAATGCTGGAATGGCTTCAGAACAAGAATGGGAAAGTCCTTGAGTGGCCCAGCCAAAGCCCATACTTGAAACCCATTGAAAGTCTGTGAAAAGACCTGAAGATTGCTGTTCACTGCTGCTCCCCATTTAACTTAACAGACCTTGGGAAAATCTGCATACCCAAATACCCAAATCCAGATGTGCAAAGCTGATACAGACATACAGTTGAAGTTGGAAGTTTACATACACTTAGGTTTGAGTCATTAAAACTCGTTTTTTAACCACTCCAAAAATGTCTTGTTAAAAAACTATAGTTTTGGCAAGTCGGTTAGGACATCTACTTTGTGCATGACACAAGTACATTTTCCAACAATTGTTTACAGACATATTATTTCAAGTATACTTCACTGTATCACATTTCCAGTGGGTCAGAAGTTTACGTTCACTAAATTGACTGTGCATTTAAACAGCTTGGAAAATAAAACTCGTAAAACGAGTCCTATGTCGACATAACCTGAAAGGCCGCTCAGCAAGGAAGAAGCCACTGCACCAAAACCGCCATAAAAAAGCCAGACTACGGTTTGCAACTGCACATGGGGACAAAGATCGTACTTTTTGGAGAAATGTCCTCTGGTCTGATGAAACAAAAATAGAAATGTTTGGCCATAATGACCATCGTTATGTTTGTAGGAAGAAGGGGGCGGCTTGCAAGCTGAAGAACACCATCCCAACCATGAAGCACGGGGGTGGCAGCATCATGTTGTGGGGGTGCTTTGCTGCAGAAGGGACTGGTGCACCTCACAAAATAGATGGCATCATGAGGCAGGAAAATTATGTAGATATATTGAAGCAACATCTCAAGACATCAGTCAGGAAGTTAAAGCTTGGACAATGACCCGAAGCACACTTCCAAAGTTGTGGCAAATTGGCTTAAGGAAAACAACGTCAAGGTATTTGAGTGGCCATCACAAAGCCCTGATCTCAATCCTATAGAAAATTTGTGGGCAGAACTGAAAAAGCTCTGGAAGCTTGTGGAAGGCTACCCGAAACGTTTGACCCAAGTTAAACAATTTAAAGGCAATGCTACCAAATACTAGTTGAGTGTATGTAAACTTCTGACCCACTGGGAATGTGATGAAAGAAATAAAAGATGGAATAAATAATTGTTTTTACTATTATTCTGACATTTCACATTCTTAAAATAAAGTGGTGATCCTAACTGACCTAAGACGGGGAATTTCTACTCGGATTAAATGTCAGAAATTGTGAAAAACTGAGTTTAAATGTATTTGGCTAAGGTGTGTGTAAACTTCCGACTTCAACTGTACCTAAGACGACTCAAAGCTGTAATCGCCGCCAAAGCTGCATTTGCAAAGTATTAACTCTGGTGTGAATACTTATGAAAATTAGATGTTTCTGTATTTGATTTTAAATACATTTGCAAACATTTCCCCAAAAAATGTCACTTTGTCATTATGGGGTATTGTGTTTAGATGGGTGCAATTTCTTTTTTTATTGTAGTTAATCCATTTTGAATTCTGGCTTTAACAACAAAATGTGGAATAAGTCAAGAATGAATACTTTCTGAAGGCACTGTACATGTATGAGTTCATCAACAAAGAGCTCTATCTATCCCAAACCACATTGATTTGTTGGAACCTGCTTCAGGCAGGTATGATTCAGAAAGCCAGTCAGTTAAAATGCTACACAACACTACCTTGAGATGACAGCCAGAAATGATGCAACTGAGTGGGTGTTTTTTGTGTGGCAGTCATCATTGTTCTATAGAGTGACTCAGGTGAGGTGATCTGGAGGAGGGAAAGAACACAGTAGTCTCTGCCGCCCGCCCACCCACTCCCCATGGTCAAACTCCTTTATTTGGGGGTATATTTTCGTACCTCTCTGTGGAGTTGATGCCTGGTTAGTCTCGTGTATGTAGGTGTTGTTTCATCAGTCTGAGCCTGTGTTCCAGACAATCAATACTTGTGGGTGGGTGCAGTATGGTGTTTTAAAGTTAGTCCAATTATTACGTTGCAGTAGGTGGGTTGTCAGTGGGTTGTCTGCAGAAATAATTAGGCCTGAACATACTGAGTCAGAAATTACTTGGGATGGTACGTTTGCTCATGTTCACTAATAACATCTTAATGACTGCTATTCATTCACTGAAATGAATGATGTTGCCAGTGAACTCAATGCATTTGCATTGCTGGTTTGTCTTCCCATCTTGCATATAGATTGATTCTACCAATGTTGTTCGTATGATTATCTTATGATGTTAGTATGATGGGGTCTTCAGCTGTGTGTTGACTTCATTATGAGTCTGTTGCTGATCCTGCATGTGGAGGAGTCACTGTTACAGTATGTTACATTAGCTCTTCATTTAGCCACAGACACAGTGTGACGAGAGTGTCTGAGGGGTGCAGAGGGTCGATATGGGGACTCTACAAACCCTAGAATCAAAGCCATTTAGAATTGACGAGACCGGGCTCAGTGGAATACAATGAGGGAATAAATCATCTGGATAAATGATGAGTCACTGTGGTCTCTCTGAGTGCTTCTCTCTCCTCCTATCCCTGTATCTCCCCCTTTCACTCCTCTTTTATCTTCATATGGAGTGGAACTGAATAGTATTTGAGATTTAATTTAGGTTAATAAAAAACCCATGACGCCGAAATGAAGGAAGGGTGGGTGTTGAAGTGTACCTTGCACTGGACCAGCAGGGTAGTGAGAGGCCTCTCCTTCCTCCTCTCCTCTGTTTTATCGCTGCCCGCTGTGCTGCTTGTCTTCCCCCCGGCCTCGCTGCTGTCCTCCTCCTCGTCCGACCTCGTCTCTAGGCTCCTCTCGCTCTCCTCCGTGGAGTCGTCAGCCGTGCTCTCGCTCTTCTCCTCTGCGTCGCCGGCGCCCCCCTCCTTGCTGTCGACTAGGGGCGAGGGTCTCCCCACGCGGGCCTCGCCACGCAGCTGTGTGATGTTTCCCGCCATGAGGCGGCGCTGCACGATGCTGTGGGGCTGCTGTAACCAGGAGACAGGGCAGGTAGAGGGATGTCAGACACCATTTTCAGGGGAGTCAGAAAGAAGCTATGCATTTAGGGCTTAGTTAAGCCTAGTCCTGAACTAGATTAGATTAGAGAGTTTATAGTCACATGTATAGACTGGCAGATGTAATTACAGGGTACAGTGAAATTATTGCGCTCCGAGCTCCAACAATGCTGGACAAAGAGAAAAAAAATGAATACAAATCGATAATAAAATAATAATATATACATATTACAACTGTGGCAATGATAAATGTCCATTGGGGTGGGGGAAGGGTGACTCAAAATGATGTCACTATAGAATCTCCATTGAAAGTGCTTTTTAGTCTTGGACTAGGCTTAATCTGTGTCTGAGATCCCGCCCCTTAGTTTAATATGTATTTCATAGTTGACCTAAAATGGTAAATAAATAAATGAAGAGAAGAGGGAACCAGTCTCGTGCAGTCTCTGTTCAATGTTAGAATGTTACAATGATTCCATATTCTTCAGGACAGAGAGTTCTGTAAATATGATACATTTCTATGTTAGTGTTCTGTACAGTTTTCATGTCCATTTACTCAGACCAACCCCATTCCATAGAGACATTAAGGCAACTGTTCTTTTATGATTCGATAATTGCCTGGATGACTAACAAAAATCGATTTTAAACCATTTCAGAAAAACTGGTGGGCAAAACAATAAAATGTTGAGCCTTATGGTAGTCCAGTTGTTTTGCAGTAGGGAGTCACTCTAGAGAAAGATGGAAATAGTTTTTCTAAGAGGCCATGTAGTTTGAAGTGAACAAAAGGTCAGCTAACACCAGCAAAACCAACAGCATCAATTCACCAGAAGGAGGATGTCAGTGATTTCAGATATACTTGCTGCTGAAAAACGGTGCTGCTACTGACGGGACGGAAACATCCATTCTCTCTATGCCAGAGGCACATCGTTAGCTGTAAGTAGCGTGTGTGCGCTCTTATGTGTGGGTAGGCGCGCCTCCAATCTGTGTTATCTGCACTGTGCATGTCTGTACAGTATGTAGCCTACAAAACAGTTGTTCTGCTTGTATCACACAGTTGCTGGTCTCAAATCTCACCTTTGGGGCCTCATTGTGAGTTCAGTTGAGGTGTTGAAGGTTTCAGGTAATGACCACAACATCAGAGCATATCAGAGCCGAGCTGTCTGTCAGTCTCCTCCTGGGCTCATTTCACCCTGTGCTCCAGCTCTCCCTGTCAGCCCATCAAAGTGATCGTATCAGGGCTCTGAGCCAGTGTTCTCACACTGGCTCACACAATAGATCGTATCAGGCCTCTGTATACCTCTGTGGGTAGGCGTTCTATTGATCAGGGAGGAAGTACTCTCTGGAGGGGCCAGTTTTGCTAAGAGCTTTCTCTGTTATAGGGCTTATTGACACTGTAAACAGGCAGATATGCACTCTCTCGCTCCCTCTCATATTCAACTCTCTCACACACTCACACGCACATAGAAGCAAGCCTGCGTATGTGTGATAACCACATGAACAAGGTCAACTGAATAGGTTAACAAAAACAAGAAGCTTGTTTGCTCTGACTTTTCTAAGACATTTAGTGGGTATACTGTATATAGTGAACTCCAAAAGTATTGGGATGGTGGCTTTTTTGTTGTTGTTTTGACTCTGTACTCCAGCACTTTGGGTTTGAAATGATACAATGACTATGAGGTTAAAATACAGACTGTCAGCTTTAATTTGAGGATATTTTCATCCATATCGGGTGAATCGTTTTGGAAATGACAGCCCTTTTTGTACATAGTCCCCCCATTTTAGGGGACCAAAATTATTGGGATAAATTCACTTATGTGTATTAAAGTAGTCAAAAGGTTATTATTTTGTTCCATATTCCCGGCACGCGATGATTACATCAAGCTTGTGACTCTACAAACTCGTTGGATGGATTTACTGGTTGTTTTGGATGTGTTTCAGATTATTTTGTGCCCAAAATAAATGAATGGTAAATAATGTATTGTTTCATTTTGGAGTCACTTTTATTGTAAATAAGAATAGAATATGTTTCTAAACACTTTCTACATTAACGTGGATGATACCATGATTATGGATAGTCCTGACTGAATCATGAATAATTATGAGTGAGAAAGTTTGACTCACAAATATCATACCCCAAGACATGCTAACAATTACAATAACAGCATTTTTTGGGGGGGGGTGTATGATATTTGTGCATCTATAACTTTCTCATCATTATTCACGGTTCCTTTCAAAATCTCTTAAGTGATGGCTACTGTAAAGTCAGCTAAATTGCATTAGGGGAGTAGGCTCAAATTAAGATCCTACATCTGTAGGTGGGTTCTGCTGCTGGTACTGTGGGAGACTGCAGTTTCTCTAAAGACTCTGTGGCACACCGGAAGTGTCTGGTGAGAGTTTACACAGACATGACCCTTGACCTCCTCAGCACCTTCAGTAGACGAGCAGGTGTCCGTTGTGTATACAGCCTTGAGTCTGTAGTCTAGTGCCTCCTCTAAAAGATACTATTACTGAGAGCAGCTGCAGGACATCACAGCACAAACAGCCTCATTACTATGTTGTGATACAATGCCACCTCTGATAGAGTTATTTTATAGTTCTATAACAAATCCTGTTATTTTACAGTTCCTCCGTATGTTCGTGTTAATAGAAAACCTTGGTACCTTGTATCCTTTCTCTGCACATAAATTAAGTATTACATGGCCCACTCCTGTAATCATAGTATTGTATTGCACCCAGATACGAAGAGCACAAATCCCCAGAGGGTTGACTGTCCAAATACTGCGATTGTGCAATCATACCCAATAGCCTGAGGAACAGATGGAGCAAGACGGAGAGGAAGGAGGAGGATAAATGCCACGCTGGTATTTTGTCCCGTTCTTTTCTCAGCTGATTGTATTGTTTTCATCATCATTTCATCCTTGTTTTGTATTGTGCAACGTGCAGGGCTAATTTACCATTCTCTACACGAGGCTGGAAGCTGCAGCTTGTTCTGCCTGTTTACAATATGAATGAAGATAAGAGGGGAGAATTATAGGAGGGTAGAGAGAGGGAGAGAATGAATGAGAGAGAGAAAGAGAGAATAAGAGGGATAGAGAGATCCCAGTAGATCCTGGCTATATCCCTTTATCCCCCCCACATTTCCTACCATTTTGCCTCCATCTCTCCCCTCCTTCACTGTTGTCTGCCAGTGCGAAGGCAAAAGTATATTGTTGCTGTTGCTACCTCATAGTCCAGGCAAGGTTTGTGGATACAGGAACCGACTGGGTAAGATGTGAGAGGTATTCAATCACTCTCAGAGGACATGGAACTTGTAAAAATCCTTCTGTATTTTTCCAAAGCAACTAGTTTGGGCATTACACAATTCATCGGGGAACTTTAGAATCTACCAGTCTGTAGAATTGTCCTCCCAACCCAGCCTCAGTTCTAGCTGATCATGTAGTTGCTAGGCTGAGCTGTGTTAGTCAGCTCTGACACAAGCTGTGAAGAAGGCTTCTCCACAGGAGCCCGCCGCAGAATAGTCTTTTCACAATGAGCAGCTCGACGTCCGCTCCACACCACTCCACATCAATCAACAGGGTCACTTGGACCGGGCCTGAATCATACTCACCCCCTTCTGGTCCTGGAGCGAAGGGAACAGTGTTTTCTGACTCTGTCATATCTGACAACCGTTCAAATCAAGCTCCCGTGTTTCCTTTGACCTCACACTCACCTTCCCAGCTATCAACACCCATAGAGAAGGGTTTTATCTCGATGTCCGCAGCCTTTTATCAGAGATGTCATTGGAAAACCAGCAGTGTGTCATTCTCGTTTGACCCCCACCATTCAGCCTTCTATCTTGCACCAGCGTTGTTGAAGGCAACACAGAAAAGGTGTAATTTCAGCAAAGTTTTCTCATTTACATTTCTCAAAGCTTGCAGCATCAGATCATTTATTATCTAAATCGGACAATGATTAAGGGTACTTCAACACGTATCCCCCCGCTCCTTCCTGCTGTAATGAACAGCATGTGTACCGAAACACACACAGGGAGATAGATAATGAACCCAGGTAAATGTGTGGCTGGCTGATGGAGGGGCTTCCCTGGGCGAACTACTAAAGGTTTATCTGGAGGGAGGAGTCACAGTCTGGAGGGAGGAGTCACAGTCTGGAGGGAGGAGTCACAGGCTGGTGGGGTTATATCCTTCCTGTTTGGCCCTGTCCGGGGGTGTCCTCGGATGGGGCCACAGTGTCTCCTGACCCCTCCTGTCTCAGCCTCCAGTATTTATGCTGCAGTAGTTTATGTGTCGGGGGGCTAGGGTCAGTTTGTTATATCTGGAGTACTTCTCCTGTCCTATTCGCTGTCCTGTGTGAATCTAAGTGTGCGTTCTCTAATTCTCTCCTTCTTTCTTTCTCTCTCTCGGAGGACCTGAGCCCTAGGACCATGCCCCAGGACTACCTGACATGATGACTCCTTGCTGTCCCCAGTCCACCTGGCCGTGCTGCTGCTCCAGTTTCAACTGACCTGAACCCTAGGACCATGCCCCAGGACTACCTGACATGATGACTCCTTGCTGTCCCCAGTCCACCTGACCGTGTTGCTGCTCCAGTTTCAACTGTTCTGCCTTATTATTATTCGACCATGCTGGTCATTTATGAACATTTGAACATCTTGGCCATGTTCTGTTATAATCTCCACCCGGCACAGCCAGAAGAGGACTGGCCACCCCACATAGCCTGGTTCCTCTCTAGGTTTCTTCCTAGGTTTTGGCCTTTCTAGGGAGTTTTTCCTAGCCACCGTGCTTCTACACCTGCATTGCTTGCTGTTTGGGGTTTTAGGCTGGGTTTCTGTACAGCACTTTGAGATATCAGCTGATGTACGAAGGGCTATATAAATTAATTTGATTTGATTTGATTTGACAGGCTGGAGGGAGGAGTCACCGTCTGGAGGGAGGAGTCACAGGCTGTGTCCACAAATGGCTCCCTGTTCCCTATTTTGACCAGAGCCCCATAGTACCCCAATAGGGTGTCATTTCAGACACAGACACAGTCTGTGGTACTGCTGATTTCTCTGACTTCGTCCCAGTGTGTTACTTTTTTACATTTATGGAGTTTTTGTTTGGTCCTTGGGAGGAGATTTAAAAAATGAAGAAATAAACATATTTGACAAGCATTAATTAGTCGAGGGAGGGAGAGAGAGAGAGAGAGAGTTGCCTGGTTGCCTGGTTGCCTGCCTCCCCTCCCAAGGGGAAAACCCTCCTTTAAATCCCATTATTATTAATCAGTTATCGAAAAACTCCATTACCCATACTTCCCCTCCTCAGTGCTCCTCTCTGACTGGCAAAGAGCAGAGCAGATTGAAGCTGACAGCAGTGTACCCAATGTAATTCCCCCTGCTCCATGTGAGTGAGGAGGCAGCTGGCTGTTGTAGGTTCCGATTGCCCTGCAGCTACAGCGAGGTCAGACTGTTTAGATGCAGATCCTCTGTCCACAACAAGCGGCCTGTGTGCAGTGGTTGTGAACTGCCATACAGTATGTGCCCTGGCCTTTTTATAAAGTTCAAATGCGTTTCACTGTTCTAGCGCTCCACTTTGGCAGATGCGCTTAGTCTTTTGTCTGGTTTCAGGGACAGGGATGGCTGCAAAATAACCCGTTTGGAGACAAAGATTATAATAATGTCTGATGTTGCATCTGTCTGGCCATGACATTCTCAGAGACAAGATGGCGTGCTAAGGTAAGCAGTGTGATATCAGGGCTTTTGCAACAACAACAAAATAATATATTGACCGAATGCCACGAATGAACGTTGATTATCTATTCAATTTCAGCTATCACAGTAGACATGTTCATCACTTTTGTGCCAACCGTCAAATGGCAAAAGCATGGGTACATGTAAAACTGTCTCGTTTTGCCATATAGCTCATACAAGGCTTTTATTTAATTTGTCACACTAGATATGGAGTTATCCCTATTGAATCCCCCCATGGGATAACCTTTATGGCTGTAAATGCATGCTGATGGGTGGTAGTCTTTATTGGCTAAATGGTTCAATTGGAATTGGCGTCCCTGCTATGACTTAGGCTAATCTTTGTCTGCATCCATCAGCGTTCATGCAGATGAGATTATATTGGCTGATATCATGATTGGCCATCATTCATTTCAGCCAACAGAGATGATGACTGGATGAGTCTTAAATAGTGATTTGTGATGGTTGGTTAAACATGTACAAAGGATGTGAAGGTTCCTGTCCCTTCCTGTTCCTCCCCTAGTTGGTCTCTAGAAATCAATTCTCTCTTCAATTGGCTGTAATTAAAGAGAGTATAACTTCCCATAGCCTTTCTGGTACTGAAAGTATGGAGCAGAGATTGAAATGAAAACTTTATTGGCATGACATATAATATTTCTATGACTTGTTGATAACACTGTATGACACTTGATGAATGCCAAATGTAGGCTAGATGGCCATTGTTTATTTTTTTTAAAAATGTTATATTTGAATTTACTAGATACAGAAGCAAACTGACCCAGTCAGACAACCGGTCCAGTCAAACCACTAGACATGGCACAATAGGTAAAGAGGAAAAACAAACTGGGATGTTTATAGAATATCAATCATCAATGACCTTGTCCTTTCCTGTCTGTATCCTGTCTGTCATATTCTAGCATTCCATCTAGCATCTTTTCAAGCCCTCCTCAAACACACACACACACACACACTGTTCCTCTGTGTTCTTAATACATATTGCAGACTGCTGATTCTGCTGCTGAGTGTCCTGCAGTGACCTCCCTCGGAACATGTCCACAGTGTTCCAGTTCAAACCGGTCACTATGATGCTCACTCTTTCTCTCTCTCTCTCTCTCTCTCTCTCTCTCTCTCTCTCTCTCTCCCTCCCTTTTGTCATGGCATGTCCTCTTTCCTCTTTTCTTCTCTCATTCTCTCTGAGAGATTAGAGCCTAATTGCCATGTGGGCTAATTATCTGACTGCAACAGGCTCCTCTCTCTGTCATGGCTGAAGTCACATGACTCTGCTAATGCCTGCTTTCCCACTCGGATCAAGGTCCCCAGCCGCTGGCTTCCTGTCATACAAACCATCTGGGTGTAGCCAGCGACACATCTTCTCTCCCTCCCCTCTCTGTCTCTCTCTCTTTCTACTCTCTCCCTCTGCCATTCCCTCGGTCTCTGTGCCGGTCTGTTTCACCCAGGTATTTTTAGCCGGCTGTCTGTCTGCGGAGCGCGGACCAGCTCTGGGTGAACCAACGCTGCCGCCCATCAAAGCTTCTGACAACTGGCAGCGAGAGTGGATGAGAGAGAGCGGGGAGGGTGAGAGAGTGCAGAGAAGAGAGAGAGAAACGGATAGAGAGAGTGTGGAGAGGGTGGAGGGATAGAGAGAAGGGTCCTCACCTCTGCTCTCGTCAGCCAAGCTAATTGGCTCAGTGCTGGGTTCTAATGGTAATCACTAGAACCTTCCTGAGATGTCTCCTGAATCAATTCGCCATGGCCCTCCACAGTCAGAGTTAGGGCACTTTTCTCAAACGTCTTAGGGAAATGTCAAGGGATCCCATTGAGTGAGTGAAGGTGCCATGTCGCCGCCTGGGAGAGAACTCGGTCTAATGTTGTCGTCCTTGGATGTTATAAACAATTTAATGAGATAATTACCACCAATTAAATCCAAGCCCAGACACTTCCACTTGATGTGGAGAAGGATATGCCCTGCTGGGTTTATTTGCCTGGTGCTGTAATGCACTCCTCTGAGCTTCATGCTGCAGTGAGGTGATGAGAAGGGAAGGTGCTCTACATTCTGCTCCACACTGGAGCATGCGGACGCTGCAGCCCAGCTCCGACCTGACAGAGACACCTGGAGCCTCCCATTTAGACAAGCCTCACTGGGTCTGTCAGGAAAGAGGATACACAGATACACTCACACACAGCTTATTCACACACACAAAGTTAAAAAGAGTGGGAGGCAGAGCAGATGTAGGGATACAACTGAGGAGTGGCGAGAGGGATGCTGCTTCCTCTCTTCCTCGCCCTCACTGTTTTTCTAGAACTCATGGCTTTCTGATATAAATAACACTTGTGCTAAAAGGGGCCACAGTCTACCACTTCCCCTCTTGTCCCCACCCTCCTCCACTCTGCTTTTCCCTTCCCTCGCTCTTGCGATTGAATGGTGGGTTGTCTTTGCCCTTTTCATGATCACTGCTCCCTGGCTCTGATCTAGGATGAGGATGGGAGGGAGGGAGGGAGAGAGGGAGGGAGAGAGAGAGGGAGGGAGAGAGAGACCAAACATTCACTCTTATATAACTGGCCCTTTACTGTTAAATGATGTACTGGCTCAGTTGAAGTGGATGGGCAAACCAGGCTACATCTAAAGAAGCCCTGCGCGGTTCAATGTGTGCTTTTACACCAGGATTAGTTCTATTTTAATGACTTGAGAATGATAATGAGGACAAATGTCTTCATCCTTCCTTAATAAGGGAAGGAACCCATGAGACTGATAATAAAGCGTTCTTGAGATATGAACACTATTTCAGAATGACAGACAGACACACATATGTGGGCAGCAGGTAGCCTAGTGGTTAGAGCGTGGGATCAGTAACCGAAAGGTTGCTAGGTCGAATCCTCGAGCTGACAAGGTACAAATCTGTCGTTCTTCCCCTGCACAAGGCAGTTAACCCACTGTTCCTAGGCCGTCATTAAAAATAAGAATTTGTTCTTAACTGACAATGCAAAGTTAAATAAATAAAAAATAAACACACATACTGCCTGTCTATTCAGCTGTGAGGTGACATCACTACTCTGTTGGTGCCCATCAGCTGGCTTCTGTTTTATCTCAGAGTAGCCCCACGCACCTTAGGGAAACTCCTGCTGCTTTTCTACAATTCACTTTAGCCATGTCTCCACTTGGAGCGTGATTGCTTTTGACAGTCAGTACGGCGAGCGAGGCACGGCGGGGGAGCTGTAACAATGGCTGCCTCTCTGGCGTTCTGCTGTTCAGGCTCCGAGGCCATTACAATGCGAAGCAGGGCCGTGAGATGACATGCAAATCATTCTGTAACCCCTGGGGCCTGTTACCTCCATCGAATGGGGTTTCTAGCAAATGAGGTATGAATCAGAGCGAGTTCTTTTCTCTTTCCTATGAGCAGATAATTGGTATTAGCATAAGAGGGATTTATCCCAGTAGCGTCGTTGAATTACAGGCTGCCGTTCAGCAGATGTGGTCTACATGTTGGAGGTGATGCAGAAAAGATTCAGCTCTGACTGCATTACATCGTGACAAAGTGGTATAAAGTTATACATGTGACTGTAAATACACACTGAAGAGCCTGAGTGTGTCAGTGGCATCATCCTCTCTTGTTGTCACCCTGGTAATCAAATATTCCCCTGACTATTGCTGGTTTGTATTCAGAATAATGGAGACACTCGTTTACAAGTCAGACACCATGGGTGAATCCCAAATGGCACCTGATTTCCTACTGTATATAGTGCACTACTTTGAACCAGAGCCTTATGTGTATAGGGCATAGGGGTCCATTTAGGATACAGAAGATGGTTACCTTCAGGTTCTCTCACTGCATAGGGATTTAATATTTTCTCAGAGTGTGAATAGAATCCAGAGCACCAGACAGGCTCCAACAAATATTTAATTTCGCTCTAAATAACAGCTTGTTATCCTCCCACAATGCTCGTGTGAGAGAATTCAACTCTGAGAGCAAAGGGAAATAGATTTAGATATAACGTGAGAGGGTTGAGAGAGATGGAAGTTCGTCATGGAGATGCTGCTGCCTTCTGCGAAAGCTGTCTTTAAATACACAGTGTAATCACACACAGTTTAAACACACACACACACACACACTTCTGATGCTCTCCGCTCCAGTCATTCTGGAGATTTTTGGAGTGCGTTCTGGGAATTTGGGAGGCAGCCATCTAATCAAGACTGTGTCAGGAGTTGACAGTGGGGCAACGAAGCCATTATCACAGGAAGCCCTTGTGTCCATAGAGGAGGACTGGGAGAGAGAGGACTGATTGAGCAGGAAGTGGGAGGATGTTGGGGGACGGGCGGACACTTCCTAACAGGGACTGTCGCTCTGTCTTACAGTGTGTTCTGTCACTGTGTCATGCATTGATTATAAGAATGTGGTTGCGTGGGTGGCTGTGTGGGTGGCTGCGTGGGTGTGCGCCTACATCTTAATCTAACTTGCCTCGCTCTGTTTGTTCTGTCCTTCTGGCCTCATAGCTAGTGTACTGATGGAAGTAGACGTGTGACGACCACACTGTGTCTCTGAGGCTCCATGTTCTCTGACAGGGTTTGACAGGCAGTCCTCTCATCTACTGTACTGAGTCTCTTACATGGCCTACCATCTTCTCTTGACACCTCGTCAGATAATGGAAATGGCAGTTGATGTTGCAGCGATAACAGTGAACGGTAGATCCATGATAAGCAGCTGGTGGCAAACAGAGGACAGACAGCCTCTTCAACTAACTATCCAAATAAGCTTATTTCAACATCTTCTATCTGCCAAGTCTCATCCAAAATGCATTTAGCCACCATTAACCACCATTTAGCCACCATTAGCCACCATTTAGCCACCACCACTAAGAGTCAAAGTGACACAATACAAGCAGTAGAGTGTGATCTAATGGGACTTTCAGACAGCCACTGACCAGGGTGGTATTCATTAGGTAAAGACTGTAACAGGGAGGGACTATCTGAACTTGTTCAATAAGAGCAGGGCACACTGTAGTAAAGCATTCTACAACAGAAAACAGACGTTTTTCCTTGCAAAACATTTTGCTACAGTGACTTAATGAATAAGTCATGTAAGTGACAGTACCGCCAATAACAGAATAAGAATAGTCCAATGGGACATTGACAGCCACTCACCAGATCTTTGGAGGTGCCCAGTCTCTTGAGCCCATCCAGGGGCAGCAGGTCGGCTGAGTCTTTGTGTGTGAACTGGGTGGCCTGCTTCAGACGCCTCTGCTGGCCCAGGATGGCTTTATCCCGGATAGCCAGATCACCCTTCTTCGACTCACTCATGGTCAGTCAGTCAATCCGTTAGTCAGTGCAGTACAGCTAGCTAGAGTGTAGAGCAGAGCTGCTCAGTTCAGCGTACCTCTGTCTGATGTAGCCTGGTTTGGAACAGCAGGAACAGCAGTAGCAGCACAGAAGGGTATGAGTGTTGAAGGCAGAGCAGCACAGCCCAGTGCCCTGTACTGTAAAGTCTCTCCTTTTCACTTCCAAGAGCTAGATCGCAGAGAGGAGATGATACTGTTGATTACTCCTGTTTTAGTTGGTCTCTTCCAGAACAAATGTCTTCCCTCACCTTTACCGTGTTCGTCTTCAAACTGTTCCACCTTCAAACTGTGACCTCCCTCTCTGTGAGGGTGAGGTTGTTTTGAGGTGCTAGTCCTTGGCATCTATTTGTGTTCTGTGTTGCTGTCAGTGTCCAGAAATGATTAGTGTGCTGATGGTCCTGTTATGTAGACATGTCTCTCTTCAGGCTGGGCTGTGTGTGTGTCCCCTCCTCTGTCAGTGGAGTCTGTCCTTGCAGCGCTGCAGGAGCAAACTGTGCCCCTCTCTTTCTCTGCGCTCGCTCTCTCTGTCTCTCTCTCTTTCTCTCTTTGCTCTCTCCCCCCCCCTCTCTCGCTCTCTCTCTCTGCTCGCTCTTGCTCCTCTCTTTCTTTCTATCTCCTCTCTCTCTCTCTCTCTCTGACTGTCTCTTCCTCTCTCATTGCTGTTCTCTAGAGGAGTACATACCCACCCCCTGTCCATCCCCTCAAGCCCTCTTTCCATCACACACTCTGACACACACACACACACACACACACACACACACACACACACACACACACACACACACACACACACACACACACACACACACACACACACACACACACACACACACACACACACACACACACACACATCTCGCCTAGTTTCAAAACACGACACCCACGTGTTCTCGGTTAATGCCCCGTAGTGGGGGGGGGGGAAACACAAAGAAGTAGAAAAGCACCCAGCTGCCTTCTTATTACCTCCCTACCCTCCACACACAGAGCTGGAATACCTTTCTGCCCTGGCTGACATGCTGAACATGCTGCTATAGAACATCAGAGGTGTAACATGTCATAATGCAGTCAACCAATAGAGATTCTAACTCCTGTACAGTGGTAGTTCTATGTGATGGATAACACATTGAGGGATCCACTCGGTCAGCTATATGTGTATTTAGCTGAGTTCTAACCAGTTGTCATTTAGTTCCCCTGGGTTTTCAATGGTTCCGGCACCTATGCTACGGTTGTGTCTGTGATTGGTGTCTGTGATTAGTGTGTGTGTGATTGGTGTGGTTGCTCCAGCATTGATCTCCACTCAATCAAGCTCCATGAATAAATGAACAGGCTCCAGCATGAGATTCACAAACCCCTTCAGTTCAGACCCCCCTCATTTATATATATATATAACCTCATCTATATATAATTATCAAAAGGGAAGAAATCAATCCCTCAATGAGCATCGGTGTAATAGAACCTTGATGTGTCAGTAAAATGGTAATATATATTTTGCAACTCATTGCTTTTGACCTTGGGCTTAGCAGGTTAAGTCATAAACAACATTTATCTGGTTCAGCAAGAATGCATGTAGCCTACTCAATACATGTAAATGTACTCAACATTTACATGTCAAACAGAGTATAATGTCCTTAAAATGTCCCCCTGCACAGAATATTGTTTCCACATATCCAGTTAACCTGTTTACCAGTTTTTATTTATGGGACTGTTGGACTTCAAGGTGATTGATTGGAAATGAACTGTATTGACATTCTAAATACTCATACAGGGATATACTGCCACCTTCTGGTGATATTTTTATTTGACCCTGGTGGATTGTTACATGGGTTTTTGTCGAAGATGTGCACGCTCACACACTGCCATTTGCGGTTGTGTTTTAGCCTTGGCGCCAGTCTGTTTTAGCTCTCTTGCCATCTCTTTATGGAATTGTCTAAAAATCCAAAAGCACAAACAAATCTGAGACCAGGCTAGTTGTGTTTATGTAGTTTAAGAGAAATGTAATCTAAATCGGTGTGTTTGGTGGGGGTTGCAAAGTGCTTTTAGCATTGATTTGCAGCTGTGTAGAATAGTAAACATAGTTGCACAAATGTTGTAGATTAAAATCTCAAAGGACGCAGACGAATTCCAGATGTTTTAATGGCCACTATTATGCAGGGCCATTCCATTAAAATTTAGAATCATTTCCAAATGATTGTTTCCATAGAGACATTACAAACCAAGAGCATAGATAAATATTGTTTTAATTCAAATAAGCTTTGATTCACTGCAAGACATGGAGGTGGTTTAGCTCTATGCAGAGAAATATCTTATGAGGCTGACATTCTATGCAGAAGACAATCCTGCTTTCAATTTAGGTATAAAAAAATGTTTTATGTAAATTGTGAAATAGCCACCAATTTATTATTTTTCTGTCAGAGTTATTTCAAACAATTTCATAATTCCATTCTTTGTTTCATGATTGGGCAGATTTCATGAAGTAAAAACATACTCCTACCCAACAAACATGACTGTGCGACTGACCAATACAGCAGAGAAGCCTCTGACACAGCAGAGAAGCCTCTGACACAGCAGAACCTGCAGTGTGTGGCCCTCAGCATCCCAGACCTCCACTACCATCTCACATGCCATCCTTATGCCCCGGGTCTCCTCCACCTTCAGACAGACCCTCTACTCCTGGACTATAGCTCTCCAGCTAGACCAAACCTGGATCCCAGAAAGCAGACATGAGATAGTGGAATGTTCCAGAGAGACTATTCCCCTGACCAAGATGTCTCTTCCTGAGGACCAGTTCCATAGCTCTCAAGGGGATAGCGAGAGCAGCAGTAACACTGACTGATTCCTCTGTGACAGACTTCCCAGGGAAGGAGTGGACCTCTGTGAACTACAGAGGCCTGGAGTTTATAAGGGCTTTCTCCCCAATCAGACAGACTGACGATGCAACTGATATACTGGGAAGTTGTAATATCCTCGATTACACTGCTTACGAGCAGTTTGTCTTCTCTGTCGATGTGGACATCCTCAAGGCAAAAGATCCTTCAGGAACAGAGGAAGCTAGTACCACCTCCAAAATGTTAGAAGATAATAGTTTAGAAAGAGAGGAAGCTAGTACCACCTCCATAAGGGAAGAGGGGAATAGTTTTGTAAGAGGTCTCTAGTTGACGACAAATGGGACAAGGGGAATAGTTTAGAGAGAATGCTAGTTCCACCTACACATGGGAAGAGATGAATCATTTAGACAAGAGAGGACACTAGTTCCACCTACACATGGGAAGAGATGAATCATTTAGACAAGAGAGGACACTAGTTCCACCTACACATGGGAAGAGATGAATCATTTAGACAAGAGAGGACACTAGTTCCACCTACACATGGGAAGAGATGAATCATTTAGACAAGAGAGGAGACTAGTTCCGCCTACACATGGGAAGAGATGAATCATTTAGACAAGAGAGGACACTAGTTCCACCTACACATGGGAAAAGATGAATCATTTAGACAAGAGAGGACACTAGTTCCACCTACACATGGGAAGATATTAATAATTTAGGCAAGAGAGGACACAAGTTCCACCTATGAATGGGAAGAGCAGAATAGTTTAGGAAGAGAGGACACTAGTCCCACCTACAAAATAAAAGACAGCAATAGTTTAGGAACAGGTCACTAGTTTTGCCTACAAAATGTGAAGAGAGAAATAATTTAGGAATAGAGGACGCTAGTTTCGCCTACAAAGGGGAAGAGGGGAATAGTTTCAGGAGAAAGGCTGTTAGTTCCCCCTACAAAAGAAGAGAGAGGACAAAGTACCGGAATGTAGAGAAGCGAGGACCAAACCAAAGACAGGGAAGAAAGATAACTAAATGATCCTTAAGGCCTTAATATGGCCAGACTATGAACGTTTAGATGTGATTCAAAGTATTTTATGTCGCTTCACTTGCAGAGATGAAAAGACAAAGCCTTCTACATTCAAAAAGGCACAATCACTAAATGCATGGTTTCAATGTTTTTACAATTAAACAGAACGACACCTACTCCCTGAATATTTTCTTTAATCTTCTAAGTCAAAGTCCAAGGCATCTGTCAGAACATAACCAGAGGTGACAAAACAATATACAGTCCCTTCATCAAACTCCAACACATCTTTAGAAGCCAAACGACGTAGTTGTATTATCAACAGAAAGACAAACCATCTCCACAGAAAAGGTCTGTAATCCCCTTTAATTAAAAGTAGACTCAGCAAAGTTACGTTGCAGAAAGCAGCGCCGGAGATATTGAGATGAGCGACAGTCACACACAGTATCTGTGCACGGGTTCGCGTCACCCTGTTCACAGCGTGGTAGCCAGGGCACCAAAATAGCTGAGAAGTCGAGCCTCACACTCCTACGCTTCTTAGTTGTGGAAATTGAGCCACTATGTTGTTTACTTTTCTGCTTCATATCGCGGAGTCTACCTTTAAACCAAAACTACATTCTCATTGTATTTCATCAATTTGTCCTTAACGTACCCTAATGAAAGCCCTTTCCTTATAATTCAACAGTGAATTGGGAAAAAAGACACAGTTTTGGTTGGTCACTTACAATTCAACTCTTCTTCATCTGTATAAAATCCCCCCAGGTGAGGGAGAAGGCACGTTCCTTATCCATTTCATTGAACTGTACTGCTGCTGAGTTTAGCGTTTGTTTTCTAAACAATGTTCATAAGTTAAATCAAGCCAATGAATTTCTCAATTTTGCCCGTTCATGATTCTACCATTATATCTTCTCACGCAAGAGTTAAAACATTTGTTTAGTTATTAATTGTGGTCTGGCATCAGCTTAGCATTTTATTTAAGTTCTTCAATTGCACATTGCAAAACAAGCAGTGTAACACCAAAGCCACTTCTTGGCTACAAACTTTCTTCAATATCCAATATGACGTATTAATTATATTACTTATTTGCGTTTAAGGTTTGTAGTGAACACTAAAACGAAGATTTTTGCAAATCTTTAATTTTTAATTTGCAGTGTAAACAATGGGGAATGTTCTATATGATTCAAGTCTACTTCTAATCAAAGAATCCGAAAATGGATCTCGATAGTAGCCCAATGCTGCTATGCTAACTTAGACATTGACCCACAATGCATGACTGTCGCTTTGCCTGTGCTTGTAGCTACTTTAAGGTTTAAATAATGTAACAAGTCTGTGTCTTTCTAGATTTTGCCCCACCAACGGGGATTTGGCCATACTGTTTCATACTGCAGCCATCTACAGCTCTACCGTTACCACTTCTCTTCACGGGAGCTATGTAGCCGCAGCACGCACAAACAAGCCTCTTGTGGCACATGATGTAGTCTCTCTCATTCCATCCGCAACGCTCATAGAACGTTGGGCAGATAGAGGGAGCAGAGTAGCATATTCTGGCCCAGCGCGGGGAAGCGTCTGAAGGCCTCCCAGGCGTCTGAGAAGATGTTGTACTTGAGGAAGACGCGGTGCTCCAGGCTGGTGGGCAGGCTGACGTCGCGCGACATAATATAGACCCCGTCGTTGTGCAGTGTGCACGTGAGGTTCAGGCCAGACTTGGAGGTGTTGTCCTTCAGGTGGAGCCACTCCCCCGTGATCACGTTGTAAGACTGCACCGTCAGCATGTCCTCTGTCTGGCTGGCCCGCCGCCCTGGACCCGGCTCCAGCTCGTGGGTGTACCCCCCCACCAGGTAGATGGTATCTTCCACCGAGAGCATCTGCTGCTTACGCACGTGGGCCGAGCAGGAGCGGAACACTGTCCAACTGTCAGAGGTGGGGCAGTAGCGGAGTACGCTGGTATTCCTGTCTAATGGATAGAGAGAGAAAACAGCATTTGTTCAAATAATTGAAAAAAACTGTTGATATTTTGTCAAATGGACAAGCACTATTTGTGTAGCCTACAGTTCTTTATGTCTGCTGTGTGTATACATTGGACATTTTAGAAAATGTTCTCACTTCTGCTGGGAATGAAAATCCCCCCCACTAACCTCTGGCAGTATATCCTCCCATGACGTAGATCATGCCCTGGCACTCGCAGGCAGAGAACTCTGCCAGGGGGTCGGGTAGTGACGACACACAGGTCCACCAGTCCTGCTCAGGGCTGTAGCACTCAACAGTGCCCTGACACTGGCCTCCCACTGCATACAGCTTCCCTCGTACCGCCAGTAGCTTGAAGTTGGACCTGACCGGAGGAGAGACGGATATACAACAACATTACAGGACGGAGACATACTGTAGCCTATGTAGTTTGCTGGCTCAGCATCAAAACAGATTGAAGCTCAAGACATCGGAACAGACTGGATATTGGAACTCAAGACTGGGACAGACTGCATAGAGATCTATTCATATAGCTGACCTGTACTGACCTCTTCTGGTTCAGGGGGGCTACCTGGTTCCATTCATTTCTACAGGGGTTGTAGCAGTGTGCCGCTGAGATCTCCTGGCTGGTCATTCTGTACCCACCGACAATGAATAGGTAGTTGTCCAACACGGCCGAGCCGTAGCCTCTCACATTGACCATGTCAGAGGGCAGGTTGTTAGCGAGCGGCTTCCAACGCTGCTCTACTTCCCCATACCTCAGCATGGACCAGGGCTCGTCCTGGTCTGGTAGGTCCAGAGCCAGACAGGTGAAAAGTCCGATAGCCACCAGAGTGGCTGTGCCTTTCATACGCATCTCTCTAACCTGGTTGCGCAGGGCAGCAGGTAAGTCGCTGAACTCTGGTCTCCGCAGCATCGGGTGGTAGTGACAGCTCATATATCTGAGACAAGCGTTGCGTAGATCATGAGTTCCATATACCTCAGATAGGCTGTAGAGTTCCACACAATTCTCTTGTCGAATTTCAGACGAAAGGAGTTTTAGGATAGAGGTGACTTGCAAAAAAGATGCAGTCTCAATCAGGTCTTCCAGGGTCTCGTTGACTACTTTCACTTTGGAGGTGTTGATAAACTCCAGGACCAGCTCGAGCCCTGGCACACTCAGCCCCTGCAGTTGCACTGAATCCTCTCTGGACTCGCGCATCCCAGAGCTGTACAGTGCACGGAAGTAGTCGCTTTTTTCTATCAACTTGCCTTTGTTGACGTTGTACGTTTTGTCATCCATGACAATTACGATTATTTGTTCAGATGACATGTTTAGTGGTTGGGTTAGCTAGCTAATGTTGTCAAGTGATCTGTTTTGTTGACTGTCTTCTTCCGGCCTCGATCTGTTAATGACGGCCTGTCACAGTTTACATTTCTCAGGCGCAGGGGTGGTCTGCAACTCTAGTCGCACCGCAGTCACCAGCCCTATATATGGTAATGTTCAGCCCATACGTCTGGATGATGCCTGGTTAATTTCAACTCAGTTATGAGTGGGCTAGCTAGCTAGCTAGCAAGAGGCTAAGAGTGACTTGGAAATCTTGCTAGCCACTTTATCTTTCAAAAACACCAGGTATTATCTCGACGTACATCCAAAGAAGATGTTTTGCTGGACCATGTGGTCAATTTTAAGATGTTTATATTGGGTAACACACTTTCCTTGCATTGTCGAGATAATCTGCAGAAAGCTACAGTTGGTTTTTGAGGAGAAATTGGCAGCATATTTCCTGTTTTGATCCTGTGGGTTGCGTCACTTGCTTGCTCAACCGGAAACCACTGTTTTCTTCTTCGTGTAAAGACAATGCCATGCAGATTGGTACAAGATGTGTTGCTGCCACCAGCTGGCTTGGGGTATACTCTACCTGCACTCGACAGGTGCAAGCCACCCGTAATACATGTTCCTATACTTTTCTTCCCGAAATTTTCAGGGAACCAGGTACATTAAATCCCACAGTTTCCAACTATCAACAACATAAACTTGCAATGAAGTAAGATATCAGTGTATAGCCTCTGTGGCACCCAACACACAGCTCATCTAGCCTCCAATCTCAGGCTGAGCCTACCCAACAGGGACATGTTTATTGGTGGTTGATGTAGGATACAGTATTTTACTGTTAACTTAATGGCTATATGGACTGGAGGCAAGCATTACCCAGTGATGAAACATGTAACTGTTTTAGGCCTTAGGCCTTTTGGAGTATCAATGATATATATTTGAATCACAATTTAACAGTAGAGTAGTAGGAAGCTGAATCTGATACTTTTGTTTGGCATGACTATTTTCCCGCTCTACTTTTCTCTTTCTCAGGGGCATCTGTTAGTGGAACAGCAGGTTTTGGGGAGAGTTAAAACAGAGAGACTTTCTGCATTCTTCACCCTTCTGCTCCGTGGAAAAAACACTCATCGAGGGAGTACAAGTCTAGATAATGGCTGATTGCACTCTTCAAGAATGCGGATGGCCATGTAGGCAGCTTGTGTGTGTGTGTGTGTGTGTGTGTGTGTGTGTGTGTGTGTGTGTGTGTGTGTGTGTGTGTGTGTGTGTGTGTGTGTGTGTGTGTGTGTGTGTGTGTGTGTGTGTGTGTGTGTGTGTGTGTGTGTGTGTGTGTGTGTGTGTGTTGGTAGGAGGGGGGATAGGTGATGACACGACACTATGGCAGACCCAACTACTTCAGGCTGGGACTTACAACAGATATTCACACCTGCAATGGGTCTACCCTATATGGGTCCTATGAGCTGGACTGTCAGGTGTCCATACGTTGTAAACACTGCCCCAGATCTGTGGCTTGCTGCACCTCTACAGACAATCATCTGCCACCTCCTTCCCATGCACCATACCATAGAAATTGTATTCCTATGGCATACATGTTTCCAGGGCAAAACTTCCTAAATGTGTCCCGGTTAAGGTTGCAAAGAGACATTATATTACTGGTAACTTTCAAAGTTTACCAGTAAACTACCAGAATTTTGGTAACTTTCAAGGATTTTTTGTCATTTATCAAAGGACATCTAGTGGCCCTTTTGGGTACTTCAGATTATCACAGGCATCTGTAAATATATACCTCTGTGTGGCCTTATCACATGTAAAATATATAAAACAATAAAATAAGATAATTTTTACCATAAACTCGGTCAATACCATTGGCCTTTTAATAAGGGTTTCAGCACAAAATATGCTTAATATATTTTATTTACACACTTTCATTTATTTTACTATGTCAATATATCTGTGTTAATGTTTTGCCACCAAACTGGTGGCAGTTGTGAAAAAAGTCAATAGTTGAAAGAGTTGCAGAGTTTAAAAAAAATATGCCTGGTATTTCCCCAGTCATCTTGCATCTGGCACAACTCCTCTTGAGAATCAGGACAGGCCTACAACTGGTTTAGTGTGGTTGTTAGCTGACAAGTCAGCAGCTCAGTATCTTCCTGGTGGTTCATTTAAAGTGGTGTGTGGTGCCAGGGTCTGCTGCTTGACCAAATGCTTGACCCATCTGTCTGCCTTTTCAGACTCCCCATTTTGACCAACATTCACACCATTCCATGTTATTGGGCTGCTGGAAGATTTTTTTGAATGTTCACCTAATCATTTATGGTAATAAAAAGTAATATATTTTAACAGTGAACACTGATGGTAATAGGTCTATACACAGATGGTGGACTTAATAACAAAACCCATTGTTCTTGCTGTCAATTAGACCGAGGTAAAGTTGGTTTTATATTCACACATTCAGACATTCAACAGACATTCAACAGATATACACCAAAATCCATTTAAAGCTGTATAAATCAATAACTAATTCACGTTTGTCACAGAAACATAAAAATAAATATGGTTTATTCTATAAATGTCTAGCATACTTTTACGTCCTTTTGTTTTGAGTAAACATTCCAGCTTTGACTTGATAGAAATATATAACATCTATGGACTTGGTGTATGTAGGAGCAATTTATTTTTGTGAATACGGTGGCGAACCTAATGAAGTAAATCTGATCCCCAAGGTCCTCATAGGCTCACTTGGATATATAGAGCTGGAGGTAAAGATAACAAATATGAAACTAGGACCTTAAAACACTGGCAGAATTCTTTCATCCACATCCATTCACATAAAGTCTGTCTTTTAAAGAACAAATACCCTTCTAAGACCGCTGTCTTTATGGACGTTTTAAAAGGTTTGTAAATAGTTATTTCTGCAAGGAATGTGAATTGAAAGGCATATGGTAATACCTATGTAGGTGACATATTTCTCCGCTGGTATAATGGGTATAATGTGTGGTAGTTGCGCACCTCCCTGCTGAATTATGAAGAGCTGATTTGGGCCAGTTGATTTTTTTTCATGATCTATTGTGAGAGAAAAAAAACCCACATTTGATGTAGGCTTTGTGCTAGCAGTTTAAGAGAGAAAGAGAGCCAATAGCATAGGGACAGCCCGGTTGAAGTCCTCATTTTTAATGGTTAGTGCCAGTAGATTGCAGAGGGGTTCACATACAGTTCAGAGGCAAATCATAATGTATACATTTAGCCGAAAAACAAAACATGTACCGTCCACCTCTTCTATTAGTGGGGTTTTCTTGTCATCCACCCTCTGTTATCTTTCAATACCCAATATATATATATATATATATATATACTCTATATATGTACACTACCATTCAAAAGTTTGGGGTCACTTAGGAATGTTCTTGTTTTTGAAAGAAAAGCAACAAAAAAAAAGTGCATTAAAATAACATCAAATTGATCAGAAATACAGTGTAGACATTGTTAATGTTGTAAATGACTATTGTAGCTGGAAACAGCAGGTTCTTTATGGAATATCTACATAGGCGTACAGAGGCCCATTATCATCAACCATCATTCCTGTGTTCCAATGGCACGTTGTGTTAGCTGGAATGTTTACTCAAAGCAAAGGTTGTACAATTCTACTAGACATTTATAGAATAAATCATACCTAGTTTGATGATTCTGTGACAAGGGTGAATTAGTTATTGATTTATACAGCTTTAAATGGCATTTTATAGATTTTACGTATTTCAAATCTAAACTGGCATTTGTATTCAAAACAAAGGTTGTAAAAGCCTGCTAGACATTTATAGAATACATCATATCTAGTTTGGTGATTCTGTGACAAACTGTGAATTAGTTATTGATTTTTACATTTGTGAATGGCTTTTTGGCGAATGTCTGATGAATGTCTGATGAATGTCTGTTGAATGTACGAATGTGTGAGTATAAAAGCAACTTTACATCGGTGTCAATTAGCTGTCTTAAAATAACGCAAAGCCAGTACTTTAGCAGAGTGACGTCGCCGCGTGCCTCTGACAGGATGGCTCTTGAGCGCAGCGTAGCGGAGTGGGTGGAGAGAACCGCGCGCATTCATAACGAGTGGGCACCATAACCAAAATCACGCACTGTCATTCATGCGTTTGGTCTTCATCCGAAGCTTTTGACGGACTGTCTTAAAACAAAACGAGGATGAAGGAAGAGTCACGCGGGTTCTGTTTTCTTAAATGTTTTTTATTCATCATCAGCGCCCGGCAATGGGTGTCCGCGAGCAGGAACCTGCGCCCGTGCAATGAGGTAAGAGCGCGCAGCTCGACACGAACGGCATCGGCTCTCACTGTTATTTAGAACACTGTTATTAAACTACAATAAATAAGCAAGCCATGACATTGCCACCAAGTGCGCTGCACGCACAATGTGTAATCATCTTATTCTATGTCCCAACCATATTTATCATGTGTATGTTACGAACGTTATCATAAGGGTCAAGAATAAACATTAACCAGGGGATTATAGGCTACAACCTTCTGCCAATCGTTGTTATAAAATACCTATTGGCGTGGAATGGAGTCGAAATATACGATGTTATGGAGGCCTTCTTTGTTAATGGTGGGATTTAAAATGTGTTGGTCGCCTATTCTTCTTATCGGCTTAAATCCTAAGCATGTTGACAAAATATAAGGCTCCATAATATGATGACGCGGCGCACTGAGCCGATCACTTGGCATCCATCCTCGTCCGTGCTGCCTTCCGATGATGTGTCGGAGTAATATTACCGCTGAGTAAGGGAAGGGGGAAGGACAGCTGAACAGCAAGGGCCCTGGCATAGCATTATCCGGTTAGATGTATATATTATGGCTATGATATCAGCTCTCTAAGGACAATAGCTGCCAGGAAGCCATCTCTGTCCCAGCCTTCTCCATATTATTTGAGCTGAAAATTATTGAGTGCTGTCAGATTTGTGCCCCAGAGTGTGTCCCATTACACTGCCAGATCTACACACACACACACACACACACACACACACACACACACACACACACACACACACACACACACACACACACACACACACACACACACACACACACACACACACACTGATGGATTCATGGATGATGGATAGGTCACTCTGGCACTAAATATCTTGTGGCACATGGTCTCCTCTGTATCCATGGTGACCATGATGAGTCACAAGGAGACAAGTTATGCACATTAATCTCAATCCCCATTCTCTACCTCCAATTCCACTGCACAAGGCCCATATCCACCACAGTACCAACATTTACCCACCAGCAGGTGCACTCCACTTGAAAGGGGTTCTTGTCGGCTTAAATCCTAATATATGGCCTCACCTATTGAGAGTTTGTTATGCGTGTGTTTGCGTGTGTGTGTGTGCCCATGTCCCCAATATTTGTGTGGAAATGGCAGGAACAATACTTGTTAGAACTAGAGAGAGATGATGATCTATACAAAAGAGCCCAGGCTTATCTATACTCCACACACAGCCTTAAGCTGTCTCTCTCTCTCACTGTTTCTCTCCATCCTCCGATTCTCCACCCCTCTCTCTCTCCATCCTCAGATTCTACACCCCTCTCTCTCTCTCTCTCTCTCTCTCGCACTCACTCACTCACTCACTCACTCACTCACTCGCTCACTGACTCTCTCACTCTCATTCTCTCGCTCTTTCACACACAAACACACACACATTTAACATTAACAGAACCACATACAGTCAGTATATACACACACTCACCCACTTTGAATGCAGTAATGATTTGGGTGGCAGTGAGCTGTTTGCCGGTGGTCCTGATTGATTGCCATGGCAATGCTGGGTGAACAGAAGGTTTGGGAGGATGGGGGAAGGGGACGGGGAGCAACATGGTGGTGGAAGTGAAGTGTTGCATGACTGGCTGCAGATAGAATGCTTAGAGACAAACCACCATGGCCTCCAAAACAAGATGGCCATCCAGTCTCCTTATGCCTTTTCTCTGTGGGGATCCTCTCTCTCTCTCTCTCTCTCTCTCTCTCTCTCTCTCTCTCTCTCTCTCTCTCTCTCTCTCTCTCTCTCTCTCTCTCTCTCTCTCTCTCAAACACTCACACTCACACTCACACTTGCTTGGTTGTGTGGATTAACAGTTTTTCTCCCAGTAGAGGTTATAATGTCATTGACCTGAAGTGACCTGTTCACACCTGGCTTACTACTTCGTAGTAAACAAACAGAAGAACAAATGCACACGGCTGAGACAAAGATGAGCGGTGATAACCCAGAGTATTGACTTAACATACAGCAGAGCCGACCCCAGTCTCTGACTCAGGGACCCTGGTGGTGACTCTGTCAATTATTAATGGAGCTTTCTTTTCTTTCCGTCTGATTTTCTTTTCCTCATCTGCCAAGCCTCACTGATGACAACCTGCTCTACCACTGCAGATTTAAGTGCGTCTTAGATTGTTTTATCTACTGGGTCATGTGTGACTGATCGTGACTGTGTTTTAGGTGAGTGTGTGTATCATGCTCTAATATGACTACTGTGAGATTGTGTATCTTCCAGACAGACTACTACTATGAGTATACAGAGTGTGACAGTGCAGGGTCTCGATGGAGGGTGGCCATCCCCCACAATCTGGGCACCTGCTCAGCCCTGCCTACTCCCACCAGAGGAACAGACTGCTGTGAGTACTGTGAGCGCGCGTGTGTGTGCGGGTGTGAGTGCGTGCGTGCGTGTGTTTGTTAATTCAGATTTATTTCACCTTTATTTATTCAGGTTTTCCTCATTTAGATAAAACATCTATTTTTCCAGAGAGACCTGTTCAAGATAGCTGCGTATGTTCATGAGAGAGAGATACTGTCTAGGTGTGAATGTGTCTGTCACATTGTGTGTGTGACCCTCCTCTCTCTCTCTCTCTCTCTCTCTGTCTGTCTGTCTGTCTGTCTGTCTGTCTGTCTGTCTGTCTGTCTGTCTGTCTGTCTGTCTGTCTGTCTGTCTGTCTGTCTGTCTGTCTGTCTGTCTGTCTGTCAGCATTCTCGTGTGCGGCGGGAGAGTTCCTAGAGATGTCCGCTCAGCAATGTACGACGTGTGCGGCCGGCTCCTATTCGCTGGGCAGTGGGGTGCGTTTCGACCAATGGGATACTATCCCTGCCGGCTTCACCAGCCTGGCCACCTACATGGACCCAGGACCCAGTGTAGAGGAGAGTCAGGCCTGTAATAGGTAACACACATGTCTGTTTTACTGTCCTTGTGGGGACCAAACAGTTGATTCACATTCAAAACCCTAACTCTTAACCCTAACCTTAACACCTAACTCCTAACCCTCATTTTAACCCCTAAACCTAATTCTAACCCTAACCTTAACACCTAACTCCTAACCCTCATTTTAACCCCTAACCCTAATTCTAACCCTAACCTTAACACCTAAATCCTAACCCTAACTTTAACGCCTAAACCTAATTCTAACCCTAACCTTAACACCTAAATCCTAACCCTAACTTTAACGCCTAAACCTAATTCTAACCCTAACCCTTAACCCCTAACCCTAAACCTAATTCTAACCCTAACCCTTAACCCCTAACCCTAACCCTAATTCTAACCCTAACCCTAACCCTAACCCTAACCCTAACCCTAACCCTAATTCTAACCCTAACCCTAACCCTAATTCTAACCCTAACCCTAACCCCAATTCTAACCCTAACCCTTAACCCCTAACCCTAACCCTAATTCTAACCCTAACCCTAACCCTAACCCTAACCCTAACCCTAACCCTAACCCTAACCCCAATTCTAACCCTAACCCTAACCCTAACCCTAATTCTAACCCTAACCCTAACCCTAATTCTAACCCTAACCCTAACCCTAACCCTAACCCTAATTGTAACAATAAACATAAAATAGCCTATTTCCCTGTGGTGAAAATCTTACATTTTTTCCTTGTTTTACTATCCTTGTGAGAACTTCTGGTCCCTACAAGGATAGTTAAACCCAAAACACACACACACACACACACACACACACTACACACACACCTGTCCTACACATACAGCCACACACACAAACTCACAGTCGTCCTGTATTCTCTTTCTCTCTGTGTACTGTAGCTCGTCGTGGACGCCGCAGGGCGTGTATCTGGAGTCTAGTCGTGATGAGTGCACCGTGTCTCTGGTCTACGCTGTGCATCTGGAGCAGCAGGGCTCTGTCTCCTTCAGCTACCAGTACCCTGACAACAACATCTTTTTTGAGTTCTATGTGAGTCTGACTCTCTCCTCCCTGATAAAGTTTATGTCAGTTCATTTATTACGCTTTTATTTAGCTGGTTGACGTCCGTAGAGATGAAAAGTGGGTCTGTTTTGCGGCAGCAGGGAAGACTTTAATTGTACATTTATAGATTTTTGTACATCAATGGCTTTACATTAATGGGTTTTACATCGATGGCTTTACATCAGTAAATGTAAAGCGAGAGAATCATGTGATGCAATGTTCTGAGTGGTTACCGTGGTGATGTGTGTTCAGGTCCAGAACGAGCAGTGTCAGGAGATGGCCCAGACCGACGATCAGAAGTGGATCAAACTCACCACCAACGGAGAGTGGGACACACACACGGTGAGGAGGAAGGCAGTGTGTGTGATACGTGTGTGTTATATGATTGGTGTGTGTGATGTGTGTAACATAATCTGTGTGCAACATACTGTGTGACATGTGACTCAGGTGAATCTGAAGTCTGGCACTAACATACTGTACTGGAGGACGACAGGGATCCTGGTCGGAGGGAAGATGGTTAAACCAGTGTTGCTCAGGAACATCCAGATTGAGGGTAAAGACCGCTCGTACCCGTAGTCCCTATCTTCACACTCACCTCTATTCTCTCTCCCATTCTGCATGCCTTTGTAATGTGGTTGGTCAAGGCAGAGTAGTATCACAGGTTCTTACCCACTCCAGCACTCGCCCTTCTTAGATCTAGGAAATGAGACCACAGTGTGAGACGACAGCAGAATCTACATCTTAATGAATTAATGTGTCTCTGTCTAGGTGTTGCCTACACCTCGGAGTGTTTCCCGTGCCGACCAGGCTGGTTTAGCTCCGCCCCTGGCTCCTCCTCTTGCCAGCCCTGCCCCAGGAACACATCGTCTAACAAGGGAGCCGCCTCCTGTACTCCCTGCCCCGACACACAGTACTCACGTATGTACTAGACACACACACACACACATTGAAATGTATCAGTAGATACCAGTTAAAATATCCACGGTCTCTCTCTCTTTCACTCTTTCCCTCAGATGAAGGATGGTCACAGTGTAAGGAGAGGCCTCCATGTTCAGAGAAGGATTACTTTCAGATCCACACAGCCTGCGACAGCGAGGGAAAGGTAAGTCACACACACAGTGTGCATATATAGAGAGAAGGCTGTGGCCATATACATTAGATTACAATACATAGGACATTCTATGTATAGTATCTCTATGGTTGTGATGTAACTGCTGTGGTTGCCGTGGTGACAGACGAAGGTGATGTACCGGTGGGTGGAGCCGAGGATCTGTGAGGAGAATGTGACGGGCGCTGTGGCACTGCCCCCTACAGGGGAGAGAGAGGCCTGCCCACCCTGTAACCCTGGTTACTACAACACCGACGACTCCACCTGCTTCCCCTGTCCTCCTGGAACACACTCTGACGGCACCTCAGGTACACACGCACGCACGCATGCACACGCACGCACGCACGCACGCGCGCACGCACGCACACACACACACACACACACACACACACACACTATATATGTATATTCACATGTGTATATACATTAACAGTGTACATACACACACTTACAGTACACACACACACGCCACTCACGTCTGTATTGCTGTATAATGAAATGTGTTGTTGACGGTTGTGTGTGTCCCAGTGTGTGAGGAGTGTCCTGCGGGGACAGAGCCAGTACTGGGGTATGAGTATAAATGGTGGAACGTCCTCCCTTCCAACATGAAGACTTCCTGCTTCAACGTGGGCAACTCCAAGTGTGACGACATGAACGGTGAGACAGAGACTCGGGTGATTAGGGTCAAGAGATATGTGATATGTATGTAGTAGTACACATGGGTGAATAGTAAATATGTCTAATATAGACATCCTGCTGGGTATGTAATATCTCTGTGTCTCTCTGACTGATGGGAGCATAGATGTCTTTTGAATAGATGTGTGGTGTCCCTCAGATTGTAAAGAATATAGATGTGTGTTTAATAGAATGTGTAATCACAGTAATATGTTGTTGTTCAGGCTGGGAGGTGGCAGGGGATCACATCCGCAGCGGTGCTGGAGGCTCGGATAACGATTACCTCATCCTGAACCTGCATGTTCCTGGCTTCAAGTTAGTCTTGGCTTGACTGCGTATTATTGTTAGAGTTCTCAGGTTTTTCATGGTTAGGTCATGTGGTCAGAATGAACACATGGCTATGATTATTGTGAAACATTTTTTTATTGGCCCTGTGTGTGTGTGTGTGTGTGTGTGTGTTCACTGTGTATGTGTGTGTGTGTGTGTGTGTGTGTGTTAACTGTGTGTATGTGTGTGTTCTGTCAGGTTACCCACATCACTTGCTGGGATGACCGGGACTGAGTTTGGCCGGATCACCTTCGTCTTCGAGACAATCTGCTCTGCCGACTGTGAGCTCTACTTCATGATGGTGTGTGTCGGATCATTCGCATCTGCACGAGTGTGTGTCTAGGTTCTCAGGGAAATGTTACTGGCAACATCAACAGTGTTTTAGCCAGTAAATCAATATTACCCAACCCAACATAGCCAGTATGACATAGCCAATACATGAGTGACCTTCTTTCATCCCGCTTTTGGATAAATACATATCAATATCTATGTTTGTTAGTAAAGCCATATAAAGCAGAACAGGGTTCCCCAAAGAAATAATACAACATGTAATTGTTGGACATTAAACACTGTTAAAACACCAGAAAATCAGCTACAAGTGATTTTAATTTAGGAAATCTGCTCCCGCGTATAATAGAGAGTTATAATGTTTTAGTCAAATATTATGTTTGTGCTTCTTGCGGTCAATCCGCTCAGGAAAACATCGGCCCGCGGCTGAATCTAGTTGATAATCCCTGCAGTAGACTCAGTTAAAACAATCCATGTATCTAAATGAAACCAAAGTATATTTGAACAAACACAACCAATCACAGTACACAATCTACACAACTAAATCACAGTACACAATCTACACAACTAAATCACAGTACACAATCTACACAACTAAATCACAGTACACAATCTACACAACTAAATCACAGTACACAATATACACAACTAAATCACAGTACACAATCTACACAACTAAATCACAGTACACAATCTACACAACTAAATCACAGTACACAATATACACAACTAAATCACAGTACACAATATACACAACTAAATCACAGTACACAATATACACAACTAAATCACAGTACACAATCTACACAACTAAATCACAGTACACAATCTACACAACTAAATCACAGTACACAATATACACAACTAAATCACAGTACACAATCTACACAACTAAATCACAGTACACAATCTACACAACTAAATCACAGTACACAATCTACACAACTAAATCACAGTACACAATATGCACAACTAAATCACAGTAAAGCAGTGAGATTTCAGATAAACCCGTCACTGTGTGAATTGTAAACTAGAGTGATCCGCTCCCATATAAACCCTGTGTGTGTGTCGCCCCCTGCAGGATGTGAACAGGAAGAGCACCACGGTGGTGGAGTCATGGGAGGGCAGTAAGGAGAGACAGAGTTACACACACATCATGACCAGGAACGCATCCGTATCATACACTTGGGCCTTCCAGAGGACCAACCAGGCTCAGGACGTAAGTACACACACACATACACTCTCTCACACACACACACACACACACACACACACACACACACACACACACACACACACACACACACACACACACACACACACACACACACACACACACACACACACACATACACACATACACTCTCACATACACACATACACTCTCTCACACACACACACACACACACACACACACACACACACACACACACACACACACACACACACATACACTCACACACACACACACACACACACACACACACACACACACACACACACACACACACACACACACACACACATACACACATACACACACACACAGTGACACTGCACACACACACACAGTGACACTGCACACACACATACTTCACTATAATACATTGACGTGGGTGTATCTAGGTGCGGCGGTACATCAGTGACGTGGTGATACTCTACTCGGTGAGCGTGACAAATGTCCAGGATGGCGTGGCATCTGCGTGCCGGGCCTGCGCCCTCTTATCCCAGAGTTCTCAGCGGCCTGGGTCGTGTATTCCATGCCCAGCTGGGTTCTACATTGACAGAGACACCAACCGGTGCCAGGAGTGCCCCCCCAACACATACCTGTCTGGTCACCACACATATGGAGAAGACGCGTGTCTGCCCTGTGGCCCCGGGAGTAAGAGCAACAAGGTATTATATTACACACAAACACACAACTCATATCATCACACAACCATAAGTTACAACCTTACAAACTAACCCTACGCAACCATTATAATCATTAGAACCACTTTATAACATGAAATCCTCCTAATCTAAAATCTCAGGGCCATAGTTATGTGTTTTACTCTCATCCAGATCAACAGTTAACCATCTCTGCTCTGGATAAGAATGTTTTTAGCATTGGTACTATCATGTGTGTATCATGTGAGCCGCTATTTGTGCGATGTGTGTTGACTTGATGCTATTGTGCCCCCTCCTAGGAGCACTCTCGTTGCTATAGCGACTGCTCCTTCAGTCACACGGAGAACAACCGCACCCTGACCTTTGACCTGAGCTCTCTGAGCACCGTGGCCTCGCTCACCATCGGCCCCAGCTTCACCTCTAAAGGCACAAAGTATCTCCACGTCTTCAACGTCAGCCTGTGTGGACACCAGGTAACACACGCACACACACATTCGCACACGCACACACACATTCATGCAGGCACACATCAGTTGTGTGGACACGAGATAACACACATACCTCAGGGTCGTCGTTGTGTGTTCTGTTTCAGGGGACGATGGCAGCTGTCTGCACAGATAATGTCACCGATCTCGCCAACAAGGACATGGGGAGTGATTCCACCCAGTTCGTCAACTCAGTGGACAGCTTCATCTGTCAATCAACCATCATTCCTGCGGATGGGCGGGGCTTCAGGATGGCTCTGGCATCCCAGTCTATCAGTCTGGCTGATACCTTCCTCGGTGAGATGGCAATCGAATAGTGCCTTCGTAATGATTATAGGACAGTGCCACAACCACAAGTAGTCATATAGCCAGAGTACAAAGTATACTCTTCATCTAAAAACACATTTATTTTCAACAATTTCATTTGAAACTTGTTTTCTCCATCTCTTTCCGTCTCTCTCTCAGGAGCGACAGTGGACAGTGATTTAGACGGAATAAACGCTAGACCAGAACTCTTCTCTGACAACTCAAAAACCATACCAGACATCAACTTCTTCTACAGGTAGGCCAGCGTAGAGCTAGACGCCATAAAACAGCATTCAAAGTTTAATGGTTCCAGTGAAGATCAGTCATTGTGGTTGAAAGTGGGTGGAAAATGTATTTTTTGTACACTGATGCTACGCGCTGTCTATTATCTATGCATAGTCACTTTACCCCTACCTACATGTACAAATGACCTCGGCTAACCTGTACCCCTGCACATTGACCCTGTATATAGCCTCATTATTTTATTGTGTTACTTTGTTGTTTTTTTTACTTACATTTATTCCGTAAACATTTTCTTCACTCTTTCTTGAACTGCACTGTTGGTTAAGGGCTTGTAAGTAAGCATTTCATGGTAAGGTCTACACATGTTGTATTCAGCGCATGTGACAAATAAAATTTGATTTGTGTGTGTGTGTATGACTGTCTCAGGTCTACTCAGGCGACTGGATCCTGCCAGCGTGGTCGGAGTGCGGTCATGACCATACGCTGCAACCCAGAGAAGACGGACCGCGGGAAACTCACAGTGCCCAGGTACACACACCTGTCTGACTGTCTGCTCAACGTCACCTGTCTGACTGTCTGCTCAACGTCACCTGTCTGACTGTCTGCTCAATGTCACCTGTCTGCTCAACGTCACCTGTCTGACTGTCTGCTCAACATCACCTGTCTGACTGTCTGCTCAACATCACCTGTCTGCTCAACGTCACCTGTCTGCTCAACGTCACCTGTCTGCTCAACGTCACCTGTCTGACTGTCTGCTCAACGTCACCTGTCTGACTGTCTGCTCAATGTCACCTGTCTGCTCAACGTCACCTGTCTGACTGTCTGCTCAACATCACCTGTCTGACTGTCTGCTCAACGTCACCTGTCTGCTCAACGTCACCTGTCTGCTCAACGTCACCTGTCTGCTCAACAAGCTGAAAACGTTTGTGTATTTTCATTAGCTCCTTCTACATTTATCCTCTGTGTGTGTGTGTGTGTGTGTGTGTGTGCGCGCAGTGCGTGCCCTGCAGGTACGTGTGACGGCTGTACATTTCACTTCCTGTGGGAGAGTGGGAGCGCCTGTCCCCGCTGCACCCAGGATGACTATCACCAGATAGAGGGAGCCTGTAAGGGAGGGGCCCAGGTAACCTGTTCCCTCTCTCTTCATCTCCTTTTACACACTAATGCTACTCTTACTTTCACCTCTTGGTATTTCAATTGAACCTAGTTTCTCGCCTTCTCTACTCTCTCTCCCTCCTTCCCCCTCGCCTTCTCTCCCTCTCTCTCTCTGTAGGAGACTTTGTCTGTGTGGAATGAGCCAAAACTATGCATCAAAGGCATTTCCCTGCCAGCTAAGAGCTCCGCCCCCTGCGAGGCCATTGCCCTATGGCTAAAGGTGGGGGTAGGAGGCGGGGCCTTCTTAGCTGTGCTGCTCGTCTCTCTCACCTGCTATTTCTGGAAAAAGAACAAGAGGTGATTGACTGACACCTGTTAATCAAATAACCATCCTGGCCATAGGCTGTAGTACAACGTTCCTGACTCCTGCATCTCTGTGTCCTGTGTGTTTCTGTGTCACTGTGGCACCCCCTGTCAGGCTGGAGTATAAGTATTCTCGGCTGGTGATGTCAGCCAATAAGGAGTGTGAGCTGCCGGTGGCAGATAGCTGTGCCCTGGCCGAGGGGGAGGAGCCTGAGGATGACGTGGTCTACTCCCACAAACCCTCACTGCTCGGCAAGCTCAGGGCCATCGCCAACAAGGTGTGTGTGTGTGGTGTGTGTGTGTGTGTGTGTGTGTGTGTGTGTGTGTGTGTGTGTGTGTGTGTGTGTGTGTGTGTGTGTGTGTGTGTGTGTGTGTGTGTGTGTGTGTGTGTGTGTGTGTGTGTGTGTGTGTGTGTGTGTGTGTGTGTGTGTTAACCCTGTGTGTATCTCTATCCTTCAGCAGAGAGAGGGAGACAGCAGTGAGTCAGTACAGCTGAAGTCATCCCAGTCTGAGAGATGGGTCTGGGGGTAACGACGAGGGAAGGAAGGAAGGAAGGAAGGAAGGAAGGAGAGCGAAAGGGAAATAGAGAAAGAAGAAGCAAGAGTTGGTAGGGTTGGCACTGAGTTCCACTCCTCTTCATGTCTCCTGGACTCTGCTTATTCCTGAGGACTCCATCATGGCTCCAGCTGCTCCAGTTTCCTTTGCAAAGGTACCTGCTCCCATGATTCTGACTGAAACTGGAAAGTGGTTTGGCTCCCCACCCTAGACCCTACCACACAGGGAACACAACCATGCTTATTGCCATGGATATTGAAGGGCTGCAAATGAAAGAAACTGTCACTGTTTTTGTATATTTTGTATTGTCATTTGGAGTTTATCTGTACAGTCATGTCCAAAGTATTTATAATTATTAGTGGTGTTATGATTTATCTTTATTAAATTCTCACTTGCCTTTGGGGCCGTGTTTGTATTTGTGTGCAGTTGTGTTAGGCTACACATTATTATTATTATTATTATTATTATTATTATTATGATTAATAATAATAATAGTAATACAACAATAGTTCATGGGGCCTGGAATACTCCTGAGAATAACATGTCCTGTAGAATTAGACCAGTTTGTTGGATATTCAACGGCTATTTGCGCTTTCAAACCTCAATAGCTTTCAAACCAATTGAGCACAACATTGCACAGGTCTTATTTTCACAATTTGGGCATTCATTTTCTCTCCAAACCTAATAAACATGTGGAAATGTGGGCAGCATTTTATCTTCCTAATTGAATTAGTTAGGGAGCGTAAACAAAGTACAAACATTTTTTACATTCAAATTTCAATAGCTCCTTGGTCATGTGACCTACTGGACTCAAACAAATGTCATAATGTCCACGAACTAGCCTTATATATTGCACACTCTTGTTTGTGTACTGTAAAATCACACAGTGTAACATACATTTTTCAAAGTTTTACATTTCAATAGCTCCTTGGTCATGTCAATTACACACCTAAGAAGTGTGCAGTGGATAAACACCCATATTGCATCAACTCTAGTCATGTATCTTCTGTTTTGTTGTACATGAATATTAGTTTGACAATTAGGGGGTTCAGTCCAGTGATGTGTTTACCCTTTTCTTTAATATTTATATATAATAATTGGTAGTTCTAAGTACTTATTTTCCCAGTTTTTTATTTTGCCACCGTATTTAACAGCGGTACACAATAGGAGAGAGACAGATAATATCTCCTTTCATCGTTAATATTAACCATAATGGAAAAGGGCAAAGTACGAGAGTCATGCTATTAATTGTCCAAAACAGGGATGGATAGTGAGCTAGTGAGGTAGGCTGCAGTGGGTTTGCTGGTCAATACATACAGTGGGGCAAAAAAAGTATTTAGTCAGCCACCAATTGTGCAAGTTCTCCAACTTAAAAAGATGAGAGAGGCCTGTAATTTTCATCATAGGTACACTTCAACTATGACAGACAAAATTAATTTTTTTTCCCAGAAAATCACATTGTAGGATTTTTTATGAATTTATTAGCAAATTATGGTGGAAAATAAGTATTTGGTCAATAACAAAAGTTTATCTCAATACTTTGTTATATACCCTTTGTTCGCAATGACAGAGGTCAAACGTTTTCTGTAAGTCTTCACAAGGTTTTCACACACTGTTGCTGGTATTTTGGCCCATTCCTCCATGCAGATCTCCTCTAGAGCAGTAATGTTTTGGGGCTGTTGCTGGGCAACACGGACTTTCAACTCCCTCCAAAGATTTTCTATGGGGTTGAGATCTGGAGACTGGCTAGGCCACTCCAGGACCTTGAAATGCTTCTTACGAAGCCACTCCTTCGTTGCCCGGGCGGTGTGTTTGGGATCAATGTCATGCTGAAAGACCCAGCCACATTTCATCTTCAATGCCCTTGCCGATGGAAGGAGGTTTTCACTCAAAATCTCACGATACATGGCCAGATTCATTCTTTCCTTTACACAGATCAGTCGTCCTGGTCCCTTTGCAGAAAAACAGCCCCAAAGCATGATGTTTCCACCCCATTCTTCACAGTAGATATGGTGTTCTTTGGATGCAACTCAGCATTCTTTGTCCTCCAAACACGACGAGTTGAGTTTTTACCAAAAAGTTATATTTTGGTTTCATCTGACCATATGACATTCTCCCAATCTTCTTCTGGATCATCCAAATGCTCTCTAGCAAACTTCAGATGAGCCTGCACATGTACTGGCTTAAGCAGGGGGACACGTCTGGCACTGCAGGATTTGAGTCCCTGGCGGCGTAGTGTGTTACTGATGGTAGGCTTTGTTACTTTGGTCCCAGCTCTCTGCAGGTCATTCACTAGGTCCCCCCGTGTGGTTCTGGGATTTTTGCTCACCGTTCTTGTGATCATTTTGACCCCACGGGGTGAGATCTTGCGTGGAGCCCCAGATCGAGGGAGATTATCAGTGGTCTTGTATGTCTTCCATTTCCTAATAATTGCTCCCACAGTTGCCTCTTCAGTGTGGATGGGGTATAGCATACATTTTCAACAACAAAGACAGCACTTCCAGTTGATGTTCTTCACTCTGTTGAACTCTTTTTGGCATGCAAATCATTCAATCTAAATCAAAACGTAACACGTTATAAATAATATCAAATATCAATGCAGTATGACGAATTAGCCAACCATTGTGTTATATCATAAATTGTCTTACGTGCCGTCACTGTTTTCAAAAGATTATAAACTAAGCACCACAGAGACCAATCAGGAGAGAATACATACAGGTCAGGGGTGCCAATTGAAAGTCAAGGGGTGTGTCTGTGCCTTTTGGATTACTCTCTCTTTACAGAGAACCCCTGGGGTTCAAATCAAGAGCTACCCTTCCCCTTTCAGTCTGCTCTACGCATGTCTGAAAGTGACAGAGCCAGCAGCCAAGAGAGTTTTTCACAGTATGTCATAAAACATTATTACACTTATGAATGTATATAAAATGCTAGAATGTATTAGATCCAGTACAATGGAATAACTATAGTCCATTTAAGGGTAGTCAGTGGACATTCTGAACCTTGTTTGAAGCCAGTAGGTTACATGACCAAGGAGCTATCTATCAGCTGTTGAAACTTTAAATTTGAAAAATTCATATACAATCTTGTGAGATGAAAATGGACAAACTAAATGGTGTGCAATGTGTAGGCCCACTGAGTGGACATTCTGAACCTTGTTTGAAGTCAGTAGGTCACATGACCAAGGAGCTATTGAAATTAGAAAGTTTACCATTTTAATGTAAAAACGTGTGAGATGAAAATGGGCACTAAAGGGTGTACAATATAGAAGGGTAGTCAGTGGACATTCTGAACCTTGTTTCAGGTCAGTAGGTCACATGACCAAGGAGCTATTGAAATTAGAAACATTGAAAATTCATGTAAAATTGCATGAGATGAAAATGGACAAACTAAATGGTATGCAATGTGTAGGCCCACTGAGTGTACATTCTGAACCTTGTTTGAAGTCAGTAGGTCACATTACCAAGGAGCTATTGAAATTTGGAAGTTTGAAAAATGTATGTAAAACACGCGTCAGATTAATATTGACAAACTAAAGGGTATGTATGCACTGTGTAGGGCCACTGAGTGTACTTTCTGAACCTTGTTAGAAGTCAGTAGGTCATATGACCAAAGAGCTATTGAAATTCAAAAATGTAAATAAATAATTTAAAATGGTGCGAGATGTATATCAACAATCAAAAAACGTGTGCAATGTGTGTCTATGCCATCGGGTTAGCTACAACCAGTTTTGAAAGTTTCAGGAGTAATGTTCTTTTTTAAAATTATAATATTTTTTAGGAGTAATGGTTAAAGAGCTATTGAAATTTGACCTCGGTCAAATAAATCCATTATCTCCCAGGACGTCCCATACTATCGTTGCAGTTCCATTCGGAAACGTAATTCCTCCCCGCCACCAGACCAGTTTCCGCCCTTCCGAGAGAAAATACTTCGCATGTGATTCATTGACGACAGCAGGAAAGTTTAAATATAGCCTACAAAAATAATACAATCGGATTTAACTTTTGCGTTATCGCGGATTCTACGCTGGAAAACCGGATAGAGGTCGGTCGCAGTAGTCAGGAGATGGTTGAAATGAGGATGAGCTGAACTCGAGCTGGTGCAGTTACGGTACGGAATCATCTCTTTGGTCTGGATACTTCGGCCATGCTGTTTAGGACAAGTCTAAAATCATCCCAGCAGTTTTGGGTATCAAATCCAGTCCGTAATTTAAAAAAAAATATATATATATATGAGAATATATGCTTGTAAATTATGTTAGATTCACGCACGACCAACGTTATCTGTTTACAACGTCAACGAATTAAATTAGAGGTGTAGCCAAAACCATTGGATCTGGCTGCTAAACAATGATGACATTTTCTTTGAACAGAAGTTACATCATAACACTATCAGATTCAAACAGTAACAACACATTCTAGAGCGAGCAACAATGCTTCTTTCTCGATCCTCACCAAATGTCACTTCCTGTGGTGGCGATGTAGAAAAAAGATGAAGGGGGAGTGCAATCTGTGATTTATTATTCTGTAGTTGGCCTAAAAGTGATGGTAGATTTTATCTCTCGCTCTTTGTGTGTGTGTCCACTGTGATTGGCTCAGAACATAATTTCCAGAAAAACATTACTACTACATAGAACAACAGTAGGCCTACATGAAAGAGTTGTGTGTGTGTGTGTGTGTGTGTGCTTTATTTTACAGGTCCCTTCGCTCAAAGTTCGACGGCATCATCTAATTCCTTATCTAAGTGGTAAAATTATTCAGAGAGAGGGAAATTACATTTAATCATTCTGAATTTTGAGAACAATTTACATGTTCAAATATATCAATCAATTGTCATGCCTCAACACAACCCCAAGGGGGAAGCACTTTCCCAGGAAATAAGTGACTAAATCAAAACACTGTTCATTATGTTCTTTAGTTTTTCAAATGCATTTTCTGTTATTTCTCCGGGGCTATCTGGAGGTTTTGGCGTTGTGCTCGTAAATACGACGCTCACACGCACTTTTATATCAGGAGTGAACAGAATAGCCTACACAATTATTTAAACGTTGCTTTAGTCCTCAGGACTCCAGTCACTTTAATTATTGAGCAAACGCTGCCCTCTTGTGGTTCCGTTGAAGAATTACAGCGGGATAATATTTTCACATGTAAATGTCAAACAGATGGATAGGAGCTAATAATCTTTGTGTCAAACTGTACATACACCTGGGAAAATGTAGGCCATAGTTTGTTGTAATCCCTCAAGAGATCAACGAAGTGTTTTTTTACAGGACGAGCAAAAAGATAGATAATAATAGATGGGTTAGCTGGAAATGTCACGAAAACAAATGTGCACGTTTCTATGGGGGGCAGAAGTCAGTGTGGTGTTGTGATTCTGGATGGCCAGATTGCTAGCAAGAATGAGAAGTGCCATGTGGGGAATCGTAAGTGGCTTGTTCTTGACACCATGTCCTGTTTTGACAGATTTCATGTCAATGCTAATATGGCCCAAATTCGCAAGCTAGTCAACAACTGTAACGATGTATTTGAGAGACAACAAGTGCTCATTGTGCACATGTATTTCTGTTTTTAATAAACATTGAATTCGAAATAGAGTTTACATGTTGTCAGCAATGTAAAGCCAACCCCGTGTGTTTTGCCCTATAGTTGTCCAAGCGTTGATTTTGTTGCAAAACAACCAACCCTTCTATACCTGCGAGTTTTGATTGGTTTACTTTGTTAACGCTGCACTGGTGGTTTCTTGAGGAATTACAAGAGTTTCGCAAGTGAGGTGAGTGCAGTATTACTATTTACTAGTGCCCATGGAAATACACTCGGTTGTAACGACTTAAAGGAAACAAGTTCGAGCAGTGTTTTTGAAGTAATATAGATATTCAGTCACATTTGAATTGTAGTCGATTGCTGATAATTTGCAAGGGAGAAACGTACAAATTATTCACAAGTTTTACATAATAAACACTGCCCTTTTTATTTGCAGATAGTCACAGCTTCACCATGGCTCGCGGCTGCCTCTGCTGCGTCAAATACATGTTGTTCCTCTTCAACCTGCTCTTCTGGGTGGGAGAATAAACTCACTGCACACATCAATTTCAAAGAAATTGATCTTCTGATTCTGAATTCTATTTTATTATTAAATCATAATATACTAAATGTATAATAATGATTAGAGTAATGACACTCATGTATTTATATTTTATTCTGCCTCTCAGTTGGGGGGCTGTGGTTTGTTGGGTGTGGGAGTGTGGTTGTCTGTGTCCCAGGGCAGCTTTGCCACCCTATCACCATCCTTCCCCTCCATCTCTGCTGCCAACCTCATCATCACCCTGGGTGCTGTCATCATGGTCACAGGCTTCCTGGGTTGTCTGGGTGCCATCAAGGAGAACAAGTGTCTGCTGCTGAGTGTGAGTGAACTACACGACCCACGATGCACCACACTACATTGCTTGGCACATTGGCAACCTCACCTGCCTCTCTCTCTTCTCTCACTGGTTCCCTGTAGTTTTTCATCACGTTGTTGGTTATTCTGTTGGTGGAGCTGATCCTACTCATCCTGTTCTTCGTATACACAGACAATGTAAGACTCCCATAGAAGCCACCTGTCAATTCAACCCCTGGTTATCCTTCCACCTATGGTTCCTGTTCCCATAGTGCTCTGTGCCTCTGCCTACATTTCTCATGATCCACTGTGTGCAGGTGAGTGAGAGCGCCAGACAGGACCTGAAAGAGGGACTTACTTTGTACAGCACCAACAACAACGTGGGCCTCCGCAACGCCTGGAACACCATACAGACAGAGGTACGGTACCTAACTACTAATGATCTACCATACAACCCCACACTAATAGCATAGCATTCCATCAAGGGAGAGGTGCAATATGTAACCCTGTCTCTCTCTCTCTGTCAGTGGCATTGTTGTGGGGTGAATGTGTACACAGACTGGCACACTGCCCTGCAGGAGAAGGTGGTTCCTGACCACTGCTGCCAGAATATCTACCAGGACTGTGGGCGCAATGCCACCAACCAGTTCTGGACACAGGTCAGTTTGTGTTTGTTTAAAAATGTCTGATCTTCTCCCTCCCATCAGGGAGTGTGTGTCTGATCTTCTCCCTCCCATTAGGGAGTGTGTGTCTGATCTTCTCCCTCCCATCAGGGAGTGTGTGTCTGATCTTCTCCCTCCCATCAGGGAGTGTGTGTCTGATCTTCTCCCTCCCATCAGGGAGTGTGTGTCTGATCTTCTCCCTCCCATCAGGGAGTGTGTGTCTGATTTTCTCCCTCCCATCAGGGAGTGTGTGTCTGATCTTCTCCCTCCCATCAGGGAGTGTGTGTCTGATCTTCTCCCTCCCATCAGGGAGTGTGTGTATCTGCATGTGTAGGAGTGTCCTTTTTCACTTCTCAGAATTGTATGTTTCTCTCTTGTCAGGGTTGCTATGAGAAGGTGGAGGAGTGGCTGGATGACAATAAACACCTGCTGGGAACCATCGCCATGTGTGTTCTGGTCATACAGGTAAGGTGTGTGTGTGTGTGTGTGCGCGCATACAGGAAGACATACAGATATACATGTAATGATGTTGCAGTGTGATTGATGTGACTTCCTGTCTGCAGCTCCTGGGAATGGCCTTCTCCATGACTTTGTACCAGCAGATCCACCGATCCGGGAAGAAGTACGAAGCTTAGAACACACACACACACACACACACACACACACACACAGCGTTTGAGACCCATTACTTGTATACAAAATTATACTCTAAAAAGACACACACGTCACAAAACAGCTTTTTATTTAGTGTTTTGTATTTACACACCCTTGTATCATTTTGTGCACAAAGGCAATATTGTTTTTTAATTATTATCTTGCTCATTATAATCAGTGCTCTTGGCTGGGATTCAATCCGACCGCGGTTTGTCAACAGTGCACCGTAAATGGGTTATTCCACAAATAAAGTGCCAACAATCAGCATTTTGACATTGTCCCTCGTTATGTTTTTCCGACTTCTGGGAAGATTTCAACCAACTTCACCCCAAAATTCCTCCATGTTTTCAACATCATTGAAATTCTACTGTAAAAAGTTGAACTAGTAATGTTGTTGCTTTGACAGTTTTTTCTGAAGGTTATTATTTATTTATGCGATTTCATTTGTTTTCCCCTCATTTTAAGGCCAACCCTGTTACGTAAACCTGACTCTTATTTATATATATTTATATATATATATATATATATATATATATATATATATATATATATATATATATATATATATATATGGTGAAACCTTTCCAAAACAAACTGTCAAATCAGTGTAAAAGCAGGTGAGCTGGTTCTACTCTTTTTGGCCCTTTTCTGGTGTTTTGTGGTTAAACTGAGCTTGTTGATTATAACGCGTCATACCCGTTACACATAGATTGGATTTGTTAAAACATTTCTAGCCAAACGTGTTGTGAGGCTTGCATTTATTTCCCCTCCCTGTTGCACACAAGTGTCCATTCCCCCTGTCACAAGTGTCCATTCCCCCTGTCACAAGTGGATTTATGGCTGATTTCAGATGAAAACCTCAACCCTTATATGGTCAACCCTGTTACTTTAAAGACACTTAGTCATTTTTTTATTCAACCGCTTATGTGAAGTTAGTTTGTTTTGACCAATTTTAACTGCCCAACGTGTTATAATTTTGTGGAAGGACCCAAATGCTACATATAGCTCAATCAGAAATTCCCTTTAAAAGCTGAATTGTCCACAACCTGCAGTCGGATTGAATCCTGGCCCTGGTTCAGTTATGGGGGGACTAAGGGTGGGGGAGGAAGGGGGGTTGGATTGTGTGTATGGGAATAGGGACACCCCTCAGTCATCCAGGATAGCATGGCTTGAACACAAAATAGAGTAATGGGAAAGAGGTTCGATTTCATGCCTTAAAAATCCTTAAACGGATTACATTTATATTGTATGGATTTATTCTTGTAAAACCAGTTACTGTGATGTGTTCAATAAAAGTTAAGCTTATTCTGTCAAAATGCTGGCCATTTTTCCCTCAGTTCCAATTCCAATTCTGTTTACTAAAGCATCATGTTCAATTGAGGGGGAGATGGAATGAACTGTCATGTAGTACTGTTACAGGGGTGAACTATTATCATCTAGGACTGTTACAGGAGTGAACTCTCATCATCTAGTACTGTTACAGGAGTGAACTCTCATCATCTAGTACTGTTACAGGTGTGACCTCTCATCATCTAGTACTGTTACAGGAGTGAACTCTCATCATCTAGTACTGTTACAGGTGTGACCTCATCATCTAGTACTGTTACAGGAGTGAACTATCATCATCTAGTACTGTTACAGGAGTGACCTCTCATCATCTAGTACTGTTACAGGTGTGACCTCTCATCATCTAGTACTGTTACAGGTGTGACCTCTCATTATCTAGTACTGTTACAGGAGTGAACTCTCATCTAGTACTGTTACAGGTGTGACCTCTCATCATCTAGGACTGTTACAGGAGTGAACTCTCATCATCTAGTACTGTTACAGGAGTGAACTCATCATCTAGTACTGTTACAGGAGTGAACTCTCATCTAGTACTGTTACTGGTGTGAACTATTATCATCCTCTAGTACTGTTACAGGAGTGAACTATTATCATCCTCTAGTACTGTTACAGGAGTGAACTATTATCATCAACTAGTACTGTTACAGGGGTGAACTATTATCATCTAGTACTGTTTCAGGAGTGAACTCTCATCATCTAGTACTGTTACAGGAGTGACCTATTATCATAATCTAGTACTGTTACAGGAGTGAACTCTCATCATCTAGTACTGTTATAGGAGTGAACACTCATCATCTAGTACTGTTACAGGTGTGAACTATCATCATCTAGTACTGTTACAGGAGTGAACTATTATCATCATCATCTAGTACTGTTACAGGAGTGAACTCATCACCTAGTACTGTTACAGGAGTGACCTCTCATCATCAAATACTGTTACAGGAGTGAACTCTCATCTAGTACTGTTACAGGAGTGCATTATCATCATCTAGTACTGTTACTGGTGTGAAATATTATCATCATCTAGTACTGTTACAGGAGTGAACTATTATCATCTAGTACTGTTACAGGAGTGAACTATTATCATCAACTAGTACTGTTACAGGGGTGAACTATTATCATCTAGTACTGTTACAGGAGTGAACTATTATCATCATCTAGTACTGTTACAGGGGTGAACTCTCATCATCTAGTACTGTTACAGGAGTGAACTCTCATCATCTAGTACTGTTACAGGTGTGACATCATCTAGTACTGTTACAGGAGTGAACTCTCATCATCTAGTACTGTTACAGGTGTGACCTCATCATCTAGTACTGTTACAGGAGTGAACTATCATCTAGTACTGTTACAGGAGTGACCTCTCATCATCTAGTACTGTTACAGGTGTGACCTCTCATCTAGTACTGTTACAGGTGTGACCTCTCATTATCTAGTACTGTTACAGGAGTGAACTCTCATCTAGTACTGTTACAGGTGTGACCTCTCATCATCTAGGACTGTTACAGGAGTGAACTCTCATCATCTAGTACTGTTACAGGAGTGAACTCATCATCTAGTACTGTTACAGGAGTGAACTCTCATCTAGTACTGTTACTGGTGTGAACTCAAATCTAGTACTGTTACTGGTGTGAACTATTATCATCCTCTAGTACTGTTACAGGAGTGAACTATTATCATCCTCTAGTACTGTTACAGGAGTGAACTATTATCATCAACTAGTACTGTTACAGGGGTGAACTATTATCATCAACTAGTACTGTTACAGGGGTGAACTATTATCATCTAGTACTGTTTCAGGAGTGAACTCTCATCATCTAGTACTGTTACAGGAGTGACCTATTATCATAATCTAGTACTGTTACAGGAGTGAACTCTCATCATCTAGTACTGTTACAGGTGTGAACTATCATCATCTAGTACTGTTACAGGAGTGAACTATTATCATCATCATCTAGTACTGTTACAGGAGTGAACTCATCACCTAGTACTGTTACAGGAGTGACCTCTCATCATCAAATACTGTTACAGGAGTGAACTCATCTAGTACTGTTACAGGAGTGCATTATCATCATCTAGTACTGTTACTGGTGTGAAATATTATCATCATCTAGTACTGTTACAGGAGTGAACTATTATCATCTAGTACTGTTACAGGAGTGAACTATTATCATCAACTAGTACTGTTACAGGGGTGAACTATTATCATCTAGTACTGTTACAGGAGTGAACTATTATCATCTAGTACTGTTACAGGAGTGAACTCTCATCATCTAGTACTGTTACAGGTGTGACCTCATCATCTAGTACTGTTACAGGAGTGAACTATCATCATCTAGTACTGTTACAGGAGTGACCTCTCATCATCTAGTACTGTTACAGGTGTGACCTCTCATCATCTAGTACTGTTACAGGTGTGACCTCTCATTATCTAGTACTGTTACAGGAGTGAACTCTCATCTAGTACTGTTACAGGTGTGACCTCTCATCATCTAGGACTGTTACAGGAGTGAACTCTCATCATCTAGTACTGTTACAGGAGTGAACTCATCATCTAGTACTGTTACAGGAGTGAACTCTCATCTAGTACTGTTACTGGTGTGAACTATTATCATCCTCTAGTACTGTTACAGGAGTGAACTATTATCATCCTCTAGTACTGTTACAGGAGTGAACTATTATCATCAACTAGTACTGTTACAGGGGTGAACTCTCATCATCTAGTACTGTTACAGGAGTGACCTATTATCATAATCTAGTACTGTTACAGGAGTGAACTCTCATCATCTAGTACTGTTATAGGAGTGAACACTCATCATCTAGTACTGTTACAGGTGTGAACTATCATCATCTAGTACTGTTACAGGAGTGAACTATTATCATCATCATCTAGTACTGTTACAGGAGTGAACTCATCACCTAGTACTGTTACAGGAGTGACCTCTCATCATCAAATACTGTTACAGGAGTGAACTCTCATCTAGTACTGTTACAGGAGTGCATTATCATCATCTAGTACTGTTACTGGTGTGAAATATTATCATCATCTAGTACTGTTACAGGAGTGAACTATTATCATCTAGTACTGTTACAGGAGTGAACTATTATCATCAACTAGTACTGTTACAGGGGTGAACTATTATCATCTAGTACTGTTACAGGAGTGAACTATTATCATCATCTAGTACTGTTACAGGGGTGAACTCTCATCATCTAGTACTGTTACAGGAGTGAACTCTCATCATCTAGTACTGTTACAGGTGTGACATCATCTAGTACTGTTACAGGAGTGAACTCTCATCATCTAGTACTGTTACAGGTGTGACCTCATCATCTAGTACTGTTACAGGAGTGAACTATCATCTAGTACTGTTACAGGAGTGACCTCTCATCATCTAGTACTGTTACAGGTGTGACCTCTCATCTAGTACTGTTACAGGTGTGACCTCTCATTATCTAGTACTGTTACAGGAGTGAACTCTCATCTAGTACTGTTACAGGTGTGACCTCTCATCATCTAGGACTGTTACAGGAGTGAACTCTCATCATCTAGTACTGTTACAGGAGTGAACTCATCATCTAGTACTGTTACAGGAGTGAACTCTCATCTAGTACTGTTACTGGTGTGAACTCAAATCTAGTACTGTTACTGGTGTGAACTATTATCATCCTCTAGTACTGTTACAGGAGTGAACTATTATCATCCTCTAGTACTGTTACAGGAGTGAACTATTATCATCAACTAGTACTGTTACAGGGGTGAACTATTATCATCAACTAGTACTGTTACAGGGGTGAACTATTATCATCTAGTACTGTTTCAGGAGTGAACTCTCATCATCTAGTACTGTTACAGGAGTGACCTATTATCATAATCTAGTACTGTTACAGGAGTGAACTCTCATCATCTAGTACTGTTACAGGTGTGAACTATCATCATCTAGTACTGTTACAGGAGTGAACTATTATCATCATCATCTAGTACTGTTACAGGAGTGAACTCATCACCTAGTACTGTTACAGGAGTGACCTCTCATCATCAAATACTGTTACAGGAGTGAACTCATCTAGTACTGTTACAGGAGTGCATTATCATCATCTAGTACTGTTACTGGTGTGAAATATTATCATCATCTAGTACTGTTACAGGAGTGAACTATTATCATCTAGTACTGTTACAGGAGTGAACTATTATCATCAACTAGTACTGTTACAGGGGTGAACTATTATCATCTAGTACTGTTACAGGAGTGAACTATTATCATCTAGTACTGTTACAGGAGTGAACTCTCATCATCTAGTACTGTTACAGGTGTGACCTCATCATCTAGTACTGTTACAGGAGTGACCTATTATCATCATCTAGTACTGTTACAGGAGTGAACTCTCATCATCTAGTACTGTTATAGGAGTGAACACTCATCATCTAGTACTGTTACAGGTGTGAACTATCATCATCTAGTACTGTTACATGAGTGAACTATTATCATCATCATCTAGTACTGTTACAGGAGTGAACTATCATCATCTAGTACTGTTACAGGAGTGAACTATTATCATCATCACCTAGTACTGTTACAGGAGTGACCTCTCATCATCAAATACTGTTACAGGAGTGCATTATCATCATCTAGTACTGTTACAGGAGTGAACTCTCATCATCTAGTACTGTTACAGGAGTGAACTATCATCATTTAGTACTGTTACAGGTGTGACCTCTCATCATCTTGTTCTGTTACAGGTGTGACCTCTCATCATCTTGTTCTGTTACAGGAGTGAACTCATCATCTAGTACTGTTACAGAAGTGAACTATTATCATCATCTCGTACTGTTACAGGAGTGAACTCATCATCTGGTACTGTTACAGGAGTGAACTCATCATCATCTCGTACTATTACAGGAGTGAACTATCATCATCTAGTACTGTTACAGGAGTGAACTCTCATCATCTAGTACTGTTACAGGAGTGAACTATTATCATCATCTCGTACTGTTACAGGAGTGAACTCATCATCTGGTACTGTTACAGGAGTGAACTCATCATCATCTCGTACTATTACAGGAGTGAACTATCATCATCTAGTACTGTTACAGGAGTGAACTCTCATCATCTAGTACTGTTACAGGAGTGAACTTATCATCATCTAGTACTGTTACAGGAGTGAACTATTATCATCTAGTACTATTACAGGAGTGAACTCATCATCTGGTACTGTTACAGGAGTGAACTCTCATCATCTAGTACTGTTACAGGAGTGAACTATTATCATCATCATCTAGTACTGTTACAGGAGTGAACTCATCACCTAGTACTGTTACAGGAGTGACCTCTCATCATCAAATACTGTTACAGGAGTGCACTCTCATCTAGTACTGTTACAGGAGTGAACTCATCATCTAGTACTGTTACAAGAGTGAACTATCATCATCATCTCGTACTGTTACAAGAGTGAACTCATCATCTGGTACTGTTACAGGAGTGAACTATCATCATCTAGTACTATTACAGGAGTGAACTCATCATCTGGTACTGTTACAGGAGTGAACTCATCATCTAGTACTGTTACAAGAGTGAACTATCATCATCATCTAGTACTGTTACAGGAGTGAACTATTATCATCATCCAGTACTGTTACAGGAGTGAACTATTATCATCATCACGTACTGTTTCAGGAGTGAACTATCATCATCCAGTACTGTTACAGGAGTGAAATATCATCATCATATACTACTGTTACAGGAGTGAACTCTCATCATCTAGTACTGTTACAGGAGTGAACTATCATCATCATCTAGTACTGTTACAGGAGTGAACTCTCATCATCTAGTACTGTTACAGGTCTGACCTCTCATCTAGTACTGTTACAGGAGTGAACTCTCATCATCTAGGACTGTTACAGGAGTGAACTCTCATCATCTAGTACTGTTACAGGTGTGACCTCTCATCATCTAGTACTGTTACAGGAGTGAACTATTATCATCAACTAGTACTGTTACAGGAGTGAACTATTATCATCATCTAGTACTGTTACTGGTGTGAAATATTATCATCATCTAGTACTGTTACAGGAGTGAACTATTATCATCTAGCACTGTTACAGGAGTGAACTATTATCATCATCTACTACTGTTACTGGTGTGAAATATTATCATCATCTAGTACTGTTACAGGAGTGAACTATTATCATCTAGCACTGTTACAGGAGTGAACTATTATCATCATCTAGTACTGTTACAGGAGTGAACTATCATCATCTAGTACTGTTTCAGGTGTGAACTATCATCATCTAGTACTGTTAAAAGAGTGACCTATTATCATCATCTTGTACTGTTACAGGAGTGAACTCTCATCATCTAGTACTGTTACAGGAGTGAACTCTCATCATCTAGGACTGTTACAGGAGTGAACTATTATCATCTAGTACTGTTTCAGGAGTGAACTCTCATCATCTAGTACTGTTACAGGAGTGACCTATTATCATCATCTTGTACTGTTACTGGTGTGAAATATTATCATCATCTAGTACTGTTACAGGAGTGAACTATTATCATCTAGCACTGTTACAGGAGTGAACTATTATCATCATCTACTACTGTTACTGGTGTGAAATATTATCATCATCTAGTACTGTTACAGGAGTGAACTATTATCATCTAGCACTGTTACAGGAGTGAACTATTATCATCATCTACTACTGTTACTGGTGTGAAATATTATCATCATCTAGTACTGTTACAGGAGTGAACTATTATCATCTAGCACTGTTACAGGAGTGAACTATTATCATCATCTAGTACTGTTACAGGAGTGAACTATCATCATCTAGTACTGTTTCAGGTGTGAACTATCATCATCTAGTACTGTTAAAAGAGTGACCTATTATCATCATCTTGTACTGTTACAGGAGTGAACTCTCATCATCTAGTACTGTTACAGGAGTGAACTCTCATCATCTAGGACTGTTACAGGAGTGAACTCTCATCATCTAGTACTGTTACAGGCGTAGCCTCTCATCATCTAGTACTGTTACAGGTGTGAACTCTCATCATCTAGTACTGTTACAGGAGTGAACTATTATCATCTAGTACTGTTACAGGAGTGAACTATTATCATCAACTAGTACTGTTACAGGAGTGAACTATTATCATCTAGTACTGTTTCAGGTGTGAACTATCATCATCTAGTACTGTTACAAGAGTGACCTATTATCATCATCTAGTACTGTTACAGGAGTGAACTCTCATCATCTAGTACTGTTATAGGAGTGAACACTCATCATCCAGTACTGTTACAGGTGTGAACTATCATCATCTAGTACTGTTACAGGAGTGAACTATTATCATCATCATCTAGTACTGTTACAGGAGTGAACTCATCACCTAGTACTGTTACAGGAGTGACCTCTCATCATCAAATACTGTTACAGGAGTGAACTCTCATCTAGTACTGTTACAGGAGTGCATTATCATCATCTAGTACTGTTACAGGTGTGAAATATCATCATCTAGTACTGTTACAGGAGTGAACTCTCATCATCTAGTACTGTTACAGGAGTGAACTCATCATCTAGTACTGTTACAGGAGTGAACTCTCATCTAGTACTGTTATTGGTGTGAACTCAAATCTAGTACTGTTACTGGTGTGAACTATTATCATCCTCTAGTACTGTTACTGGTGTGAACTATTATCATCCTCTAGTACTGTTACAGGAGTGAACTATTATCATCCTCTAGTACTGTTACAGGAGTGAACTATTATCATCAACTAGTACTGTTACAGGGGTGAACTATTATCATCAACTAGTACTGTTACAGGGGTGAACTATTATCATCTAGTACTGTTTCAGGAGTGAACTCTCATCATCTAGTACTGTTACAGGAGTGACCTATTATCATAATCTAGTACTGTTACAGGAGTGAACTCTCATCATCTAGTACTGTTACAGGTGTGAACTATCATCATCTAGTACTGTTACAGGAGTGAACTATTATCATCATCATCTAGTACTGTTACAGGAGTGAACTCATCACCTAGTACTGTTACAGGAGTGACCTCTCATCATCAAATACTGTTACAGGAGTGAACTCATCTAGTACTGTTACAGGAGTGCATTATCATCATCTAGTACTGTTACAGGGGTGAACTATTATCATCTAGTACTGTTACAGGAGTGAACTATTATCATCTAGTACTGTTACAGGAGTGAACTATTATCATCATCTAGTACTGTTACAGGGGTGAACTATTATCATCTAGTACTGTTTCAGGAGTGAACTCATCATCTAGTACTGTTACAGGAGTGACCTATTATCATCATCTAGTACTGTTACAGGAGTGAACTCTCATCATCTAGTACTGTTATAGGAGTGAACACTCATCATCTAGTACTGTTACATGAGTGAACTATTATCATCATCATCTAGTACTGTTACAGGAGTGAACTATCATCATCTAGTACTTTTACAGGAGTGAACTATTATCATCATCACCTAGTACTGTTACAGGAGTGACCTCTCATCATCAAATACTGTTACAGGAGTGCATTATCATCATCTAGTACTGTTACAGGTGTGAACTATCATCATCTAGTACTGTTACAGGAGTGAACTCTCATCATCTAGTACTGTTACAGGAGTGAACTATCATCATTTAGTACTGTACAGGTGTGACCTCTCATCATCTTGTTCTGTTACAGGTGTGACCTCTCATCATCTTGTTCTGTTACAGGAGTGAACTCATCATCTAGTACTGTTACAGAAGTGAACTATTATCATCATCTCGTACTGTTACAGGAGTGAACTCATCATCTGGTACTGTTACAGGAGTGAACTCATCATCATCTCGTACTATTACAGGAGTGAACTATCATCATCTAGTACTGTTACAGGAGTGAACTCTCATCATCTAGTACTGTTACAGGAGTGAACTTATCATCATCTAGTACTGTTACAGGAGTGAACTATTATCATCTAGTACTATTACAGGAGTGAACTCATCATCTGGTACTGTTACAGGAGTGAACTCTCATCATCTAGTACTGTTACAGGAGTGAACTATTATCATCATCATCTAGTACTGTTACAGGAGTGAACTCATCACCTAGTACTGTTACAGGAGTGACCTCTCATCATCAAATACTGTTACAGGAGTGCACTCTCATCTAGTACTGTTACAGGAGTGAACTATCATCATCATCTCGTACTGTTACAAGAGTGAACTCATCATCTGGTACTGTTACAGGAGTGAACTATCATCATCTAGTACTATTACAGGAGTGAACTCATCATCTGGTACTGTTACAGGAGTGAACTCATCATCTAGTACTGTTACAAGAGTGAACTATCATCATCATCTAGTACTGTTACAGGAGTGAACTATTATCATCATCCAGTACTGTTACAGGAGTGAACTATTATCATCATCACGTACTGTTTCAGGAGTGAACTATCATCATCCAGTACTGTTACAGGAGTGAAATATCATCATCATATACTACTGTTACAGGAGTGAACTCTCATCATCTAGTACTGTTACAGGAGTGAACTATCATCATCATCTAGTACTGTTACAGGAGTGAACTCTCATCATCTAGTACTGTTACAGGTCTGACCTCTCATCTAGTACTGTTACAGGAGTGAACTCTCATCATCTAGGACTGTTACAGGAGTGAACTCTCATCATCTAGTACTGTTACAGGTGTGACCTCTCATCATCTAGTACTGTTACAGGAGTGAACTATTATCATCAACTAGTACTGTTACAGGAGTGAACTATTATCATCATCTAGTACTGTTACTGGTGTGAAATATTATCATCATCTAGTACTGTTACAGGAGTGAACTATTATCATCTAGCACTGTTACAGGAGTGAACTATTATCATCATCTAGTACTGTTACAGGAGTGAACTATTATCATCTAGTACTGTTTCAGGAGTAAACTCTCATCATCTAGTACTGTTACAGGTGTGAACTATCATCATCTAGTACTGTTTCAGGTGTGAACTATCATCATCTAGTACTGTTACAAGAGTGACCTATTATCATCATCTTGTACTGTTACAGGAGTGAACTCTCATCATCTAGTACTGTTATAGGAGTGAACACTCATCATCTAGTACTGTTACAGGTGTGAACTATCATCATCCAGTACTGTTACAGGAGTGAACTGTCATCATCATCTAGGACTGTTACAGGAGTGAACTCTCATCATCTAGTACTGTTACAGGCGTAGCCTCTCATCATCTAGTACTGTTACAGGTGTGAACTCTCATCATCTAGTACTGTTACAGGAGTGAACTATTATCATCTAGTACTGTTACAGGAGTGAACTATTATCATCAACTAGTACTGTTACAGGAGTGAACTATTATCATCTAGTACTGTTTCAGGTGTGAACTATCATCATCTAGTACTGTTACAAGAGTGACCTATTATCATCATCTAGTACTGTTACAGGAGTGAACTCTCATCATCTAGTACTGTTATAGGAGTGAACACTCATCATCTAGTACTGTTACAGGTGTGAACTATCATCATCTAGTACTGTTACAGGAGTGAACTATTATCATCATCATCTAGTACTGTTACAGGAGTGAACTCATCACCTAGTACTGTTACAGGAGTGACCTCTCATCATCAAATACTGTTACAGGAGTGAACTCTCATCTAGTACTGTTACAGGAGTGCATTATCATCATCTAGTACTGTTACAGGTGTGAACTATCATCATCTAGTACTGTTACAGGAGTGAACTCTCATCATCTAGTACTGTTACAGGAGTGAACTATCATCATCTAGTACTGTTACAGGTGTGACCTCTCATCATCTAGTACTGTTACAGGTGTGACCTCTCATCATCTTGTTCTGTTACAGGAGTGAAGTCATCATCTAGTACTGTTACAGAAGTGAACTATTATCATCATCATCTCGTACTGTTACAGGAGTGAACTCATCATCTGGTACTGTTACAGGAGTGAACTATCATAATCTAGTACTATTACAGGAGTGAACTCATCATCTGGTACTGTTACAGGAGTGAACTCATCATCAAGTACTGTTACAGGAGTGAACTATCATCATCTCGTACTATTACAGGAGTGAACTCTCATCATCTAGTACTGTTACAGGCGTAGCCTCTCATCATCTAGTACTGTTACAGGTGTGAACTCTCATCATCTAGTACTGTTACAGGAGTGAACTATTATCATCTAGTACTGTTACAGGAGTGAACTATTATCATCATCTAGTACTGTTACAGGAGTGAACTATTATCATCAACTAGTACTGTTACAGGAGTGAACTATTATCATCTAGTACTGTTTCAGGAGTGAACTCTCATCATCTAGTACTGTTACAGGAGTGAACTATTATCATCATCTAGTACTGTTTCAGGTGTGAACTATCATCATCTAGTACTGTTACAAGAGTGACCTATTATCATCATCTAGTACTGTTACAGGAGTGAACTCTCATCATCTAGTACTGTTATAGGAGTGAACACTCATCATCTAGTATTGTTACAGGTGTGAACTATCATCATCTAGTACTGTTACAGGAGTGAACTATTATCATCATCATCTAGTACTGTTACAGGAGTGAACTCATCACCTAGTACTGTTACAGGAGTGACCTCTCATCATCAAATACTGTTACAGGTGTGAACTATCATCATCTAGTACTGTTACAGGAGTGAACTCTCATCATCTAGTACTGTTACAGGAGTGAACTATCATCATCTAGTACTGTTACAGGTGTGACCTCTCATCATCTAGTACTGTTACAGGTGTGACCTCTCATCATCTTGTTCTGTTACAGGAGTGAAGTCATCATCTAGTACTGTTACAGAAGTGAACTATTATCATCATCATCTCGCACTGTTACAGGAGTGAACTCATCATCTGGTACTGTTACAGGAGTGAACTATCATAATCTAGTACTATTACAGGAGTGAACTCATCATCTGGTACTGTTACAGGAGTGAACTCATCATCAAGTACTGTTACAGGAGTGAACTATCATCATCTCGTACTATTACAGGAGTGAACTCTCATCATCTAGTACTGTTACAGGCGTAGCCTCTCATCATCTAGTACTGTTACAGGTGTGAACTCTCATCATCTAGTACTGTTACAGGAGTGAACTATTATCATCTAGTACTGTTACAGGAGTGAACTATTATCATCATCTAGTACTGTTACAGGAGTGAACTATTATCATCAACTAGTACTGTTACAGGAGTGAACTATTATCATCTAGTACTGTTTCAGGAGTGAACTCTCATCATCTAGTACTGTTACAGGAGTGAACTATTATCATCATCTAGTACTGTTACAGGGGTGAACTATCATCATCTAGTACTGTTTCAGGTGTGAACTATCATCATCTAGTACTGTTACAAGAGTGACCTATTATCATCATCTAGTACTGTTACAGGAGTGAACTCTCATCATCTAGTACTGTTATAGGAGTGAACACTCATCATCTAGTATTGTTACAGGTGTGAACTATCATCATCTAGTACTGTTACAGGAGTGAACTATTATCATCATCATCTAGTACTGTTACAGGAGTGAACTCATCACCTAGTACTGTTACAGGAGTGACCTCTCATCATCAAATACTGTTACAGGTGTGAACTATCATCATCTAGTACTGTTACAGGAGTGAACTCTCATCATCTAGTACTGTTACAGGAGTGAACTATCATCATCTAGTACTGTTACAGGTGTGACCTCTCATCATCTAGTACTGTTACAGGTGTGACCTCTCATCATCTTGTTCTGTTACAGGAGAGAAGTCATCATCTAGTACTGTTACAGAAGTGAACTATTATCATCATCATCTCGTACTGTTACAGGAGTGAACTCATCATCTGGTACTGTTACAGGAGTGAACTCATCATCAAGTACTGTTACAGGAGTGAACTATCATCATCTCGTACTATTACAGGAGTGAACTATCATCATCTAGTACTGTTACAGGAGTGAACTCATCATCAAGTACTGTTACAGGAGTGAACTATCATCATCTCGTACTATTACAGGAGTGAACTATCATCATCTAGTACTGTTACAGGAGTGAACTATCATCATCTAGTACTGTTACATGAGTGAACTATTATCATCATCACGTACTGTTTCAGGAGTGAACTATCATCATCCAGTACTGTTACAGGAGTGAACTATCATCATCATATACTACTGTTACAGGAGTGAACTCTCATCATCTAGTACTGTTACAGGAGTGAACTATCATCATTATCTAGTACTGTTACAGAAGTGAACTATTATCATCATCTAGCACTGTTACGATAGTGAACTATTATCATCTAGTACTGTTACAGGAGTGAACTATTATCATCTAGTACTGTTACAGAAGTGAACTATTATCATCATCTAGCACTGTTACAGGAGTGAACTATTATCATCATCTAGCACTGTTACAGGAGTGAACTATTATCATCATCTAGCACTGTTACAGGAGTGAACTATTATCTTCTAGTACTGTTACAGGAGTGAACTATTATCATCTAATACTGTTACAGGAGTGAACTATCATCATCTAGTACTGTTACAGGAGTGAACTATCATCATCATCTAGTACTGTTACAGGAGTGAACTATCATCATCTAGTACTGTTACAGAAGTGAACTATTATCATCATCTAGCACTGTTACAGGAGTGAACTATTATCATCTAGTACTGTTACAGGAGTGAACTATTATCATCTAGTACTGTTACAGGAGTGAACTATCATCTAGGACTGTTACAGGAGTGAACTATTATCATCATCTAGTACTGTTACAGGAGTGAACTATTATCATCATCTAGTACTGTTACAGGAGTGAACTATTATCATCTAGTACTGTTACAGGAGTGAACTCTCATCATCTAGTACTGTTATAGGAGTGAACACTCATCATCTAGTACTGTTACAGGTGTGAACTATCATCATCTAGTACTGTTACAGGTGTGAACTATCATCATCTAGTACTGTTACAGGAGTGAACTATTATCATCTAGTACTGTTACAGGAGTGAACTCTCATCATCAAATACTGTTACAAGAGTGAACTATCATCATCATCTTGTACTGTTACAGGTGTGAACTATTATCATCATCTAGTACTGTTACAGGAGTGAACTCTCATCATCAAATACTGTTACAAGAGTGAACTATCATCATCATCTTGTACTTATACAGGTGTGAACTATTATCATCATCTAGTACTGTTTCAGGAGCGAACTCTCATCATCTAGTACTGTTACAGGTGTGAACTCTCATCATCTAGTACTGTTACAGGAGTGAACTATTATCATCTAGTACTGTTACAGGAGTGAACTATTATCATCATCATCTAGTACTGTTACAGGAGTGAACTCATCACCTAGTACTGTTACAGGAGTGACCTCTCATCATCAAATACTGTTACAGGTGTGAACTATCATCATCTAGTACTGTTACAGGAGTGAACTCTCATCATCTAGTACTGTTACAGGAGTGAACTATCATCATCTAGTACTGTTACAGGTGTGACCTCTCATCATCTAGTACTGTTACAGGTGTGACCTCTCATCATCTTGTTCTGTTACAGGAGAGAAGTCATCATCTAGTACTGTTACAGAAGTGAACTATTATCATCATCATCTCGTACTGTTACAGGAGTGAACTCATCATCTGGTACTGTTACAGGAGTGAACTCATCATCAAGTACTGTTACAGGAGTGAACTATCATCATCTCGTACTATTACAGGAGTGAACTATCATCATCTAGTACTGTTACAGGAGTGAACTCATCATCAAGTACTGTTACAGGAGTGAACTATCATCATCTCGTACTATTACAGGAGTGAACTATCATCATCTAGTACTGTTACAGGAGTGAACTATCATCATCTAGTACTGTTACATGAGTGAACTATTATCATCATCACGTACTGTTTCAGGAGTGAACTATCATCATCCAGTACTGTTACAGGAGTGAACTATCATCATCATATACTACTGTTACAGGAGTGAACTCTCATCATCTAGTACTGTTACAGGAGTGAACTATCATCATTATCTAGTACTGTTACAGAAGTGAACTATTATCATCATCTAGCACTGTTACGATAGTGAACTATTATCATCTAGTACTGTTACAGGAGTGAACTATTATCATCTAGTACTGTTACAGAAGTGAACTATTATCATCATCTAGCACTGTTACAGGAGTGAACTATTATCATCATCTAGCACTGTTACAGGAGTGAACTATTATCATCATCTAGCACTGTTACAGGAGTGAACTATTATCTTCTAGTACTGTTACAGGAGTGAACTATTATCATCTAATACTGTTACAGGAGTGAACTATCATCATCTAGTACTGTTACAGGAGTGAACTATCATCATCATCTAGTACTGTTACAGGAGTGAACTATCATCATCTAGTACTGTTACAGAAGTGAACTATTATCATCATCTAGCACTGTTACAGGAGTGAACTATTATCATCTAGTACTGTTACAGGAGTGAACTATTATCATCTAGTACTGTTACAGGAGTGAACTATCATCTAGGACTGTTACAGGAGTGAACTATTATCATCATCTAGTACTGTTACAGGAGTGAACTATTATCATCATCTAGTACTGTTACAGGAGTGAACTATTATCATCTAGTACTGTTACAGGAGTGAACTCTCATTATCTAGTACTGTTATAGGAGTGAACACTCATCATCTAGTACTGTTACAGGTGTGAACTATCATCATCTAGTACTGTTACAGGTGTGAACTATCATCATCTAGTACTGTTACAGGAGTGAACTATTATCATCTAGTACTGTTACAGGAGTGAACTCTCATCATCAAATACTGTTACAAGAGTGAACTATCATCATCATCTTGTACTGTTACAGGTGTGAACTATTATCATCATCTCGTACTGTTACAGGAGTGAACTCATCATCTGGTACTGTTACAGGAGTGAACTCATCATCAAGTACTGTTACAGGAGTGAACTATCATCATCTCGTACTATTACAGGAGTGAACTATCATCATCTAGTACTGTTACAGGAGTGAACTCATCATCAAGTACTGTTACAGGAGTGAACTATCATCATCTCGTACTATTACAGGAGTGAACTATCATCATCACGTACTGTTTCAGGAGTGAACTATCATCATCTAGTACTGTTACATGAGTGAACTATTATCATCATCACGTACTGTTTCAGGAGTGAACTATCATCATCTAGTACTGTTACAGGAGTGAACTCATCATCAAGTACTGTTACAGGAGTGAACTATCATCATCTCGTACTATTACAGGAGTGAACTATCATCATCTAGTACTGTTACAGGAGTGAACTATCATCATCTAGTACTGTTACATGAGTGAACTATTATCATCATCACGTACTGTTTCAGGAGTGAACTATCATCATCCAGTACTGTTACAGGAGTGAACTATCATCATCATATACTACTGTTACAGGAGTGAACTCTCATCATCTAGTACTGTTACAGGAGTGAACTATCATCATTATCTAGTACTGTTACAGAAGTGAACTATTATCATCATCTAGCACTGTTACGATAGTGAACTATTATCATCTAGTACTGTTACAGGAGTGAACTATTATCATCTAGTACTGTTACAGAAGTGAACTATTATCATCATCTAGCACTGTTACAGGAGTGAACTATTATCATCATCTAGCACTGTTACAGGAGTGAACTATTATCATCATCTAGCACTGTTACAGGAGTGAACTATTATCTTCTAGTACTGTTACAGGAGTGAACTATTATCATCTAATACTGTTACAGGAGTGAACTATCATCATCTAGTACTGTTACAGGAGTGAACTATCATCATCATCTAGTACTGTTACAGGAGTGAACTATCATCATCTAGTACTGTTACAGAAGTGAACTATTATCATCATCTAGCACTGTTACAGGAGTGAACTATTATCATCTAGTACTGTTACAGGAGTGAACTATTATCATCTAGTACTGTTACAGGAGTGAACTATTATCATCTAGTACTGTTACAGGAGTGAACTATCATCTAGGACTGTTACAGGAGTGAACTATTATCATCATCTAGTACTGTTACAGGAGTGAACTATTATCATCATCTAGTACTGTTACAGGAGTGAACTATTATCATCTAGTACTGTTACAGGAGTGAACTCTCATCATCTAGTACTGTTATAGGAGTGAACACTCATCATCTAGTACTGTTACAGGTGTGAACTATCATCATCTAGTACTGTTACAGGTGTGAACTATCATCATCTAGTACTGTTACAGGAGTGAACTATTATCATCTAGTACTGTTACAGGAGTGAACTCTCATCATCAAATACTGTTACAAGAGTGAACTATCATCATCATCTTGTACTGTTACAGGTGTGAACTATTATCATCATCTCGTACTGTTACAGGAGTGAACTCATCATCTGGTACTGTTACAGGAGTGAACTCATCATCAAGTACTGTTACAGGAGTGAACTATCATCATCTCGTACTATTACAGGAGTGAACTATCATCATCTAGTACTGTTACAGGAGTGAACTCATCATCAAGTACTGTTACAGGAGTGAACTATCATCATCTCGTACTATTACAGGAGTGAACTATCATCATCTAGTACTGTTACAGGAGTGAACTATCATCATCTAGTACTGTTACATGAGTGAACTATTATCATCATCACGTACTGTTTCAGGAGTGAACTATCATCATCCAGTACTGTTACAGGAGTGAACTATCATCATCATATACTACTGTTACAGGAGTGAACTCTCATCATCTAGTACTGTTACAGGAGTGAACTATCATCATTATCTAGTACTGTTACAGAAGTGAACTATTATCATCATCTAGCACTGTTACGATAGTGAACTATTATCATCTAGTACTGTTACAGGAGTGAACTATTATCATCTAGTACTGTTACAGAAGTGAACTATTATCATCATCTAGCACTGTTACAGGAGTGAACTATTATCATCATCTAGCACTGTTACAGGAGTGAACTATTATCATCATCTAGCACTGTTACAGGAGTGAACTATTATCTTCTAGTACTGTTACAGGAGTGAACTATTATCATCTAATACTGTTACAGGAGTGAACTATCATCATCTAGTACTGTTACAGGAGTGAACTATCATCATCATCTAGTACTGTTACAGGAGTGAACTATCATCATCTAGTACTGTTACAGAAGTGAACTATTATCATCATCTAGCACTGTTACAGGAGTGAACTATTATCATCTAGTACTGTTACAGGAGTGAACTATTATCATCTAGTACTGTTACAGGAGTGAACTATCATCTAGGACTGTTACAGGAGTGAACTATTATCATCATCTAGTACTGTTACAGGAGTGAACTATTATCATCATCTAGTACTGTTACAGGAGTGAACTATTATCATCTAGTACTGTTACAGGAGTGAACTCTCATCATCTAGTACTGTTATAGGAGTGAACACTCATCATCTAGTACTGTTACAGGTGTGAACTATCATCATCTAGTACTGTTACAGGTGTGAACTATCATCATCTAGTACTGTTACAGGAGTGAACTATTATCATCTAGTACTGTTACAGGAGTGAACTCTCATCATCAAATACTGTTACAAGAGTGAACTATCATCATCATCTTGTACTGTTACAGGTGTGAACTATTATCATCATCTAGTACTGTTTCAGGAGCGAACTCTCATCATCTAGTACTGTTACAGGTGTGAACTCTCATCATCTAGTACTGTTACAGGAGTGAACTATTATCATCTAGTACTGTTACAGGAGTGAACTATTATCATCATCATCTAGTACTGTTACAGGAGTGAACTCATCACCTTGTACTGTTACAGGAGTGACCTCTCATCATCAAATACTGTTACAGGTGTGAACTATCATCATCTAGTACTGTTACAGGAGTGAACTCTCATCATCTAGTACTGTTACAGGAGTGAACTATCATCATCTAGTACTGTTACAGGTGTGACCTCTCATCATCTAGTACTGTTACAGGTGTGACCTCTCATCATCTTGTTCTGTTACAGGAGAGAAGTCATCATCTAGTACTGTTACAGAAGTGAACTATTATCATCATCATCTCGTACTGTTACAGGAGTGAACTCATCATCTGGTACTGTTACAGGAGTGAACTCATCATCAAGTACTGTTACAGGAGTGAACTATCATCATCTCGTACTATTACAGGAGTGAACTATCATCATCTAGTACTGTTACAGGAGTGAACTCATCATCAAGTACTGTTACAGGAGTGAACTATCATCATCTCGTACTATTACAGGAGTGAACTATCATCATCTAGTACTGTTACAGGAGTGAACTATCATCATCTAGTACTGTTACATGAGTGAACTATTATCATCATCACGTACTGTTTCAGGAGTGAACTATCATCATCCAGTACTGTTACAGGAGTGAACTATCATCATCATATACTACTGTTACAGGAGTGAACTCTCATCATCTAGTACTGTTACAGGAGTGAACTATCATCATTATCTAGTACTGTTACAGAAGTGAACTATTATCATCATCTAGCACTGTTACGATAGTGAACTATTATCATCTAGTACTGTTACAGGAGTGAACTATTATCATCTAGTACTGTTACAGAAGTGAACTATTATCATCATCTAGCACTGTTACAGGAGTGAACTATTATCATCATCTAGCACTGTTACAGGAGTGAACTATTATCATCATCTAGCACTGTTACAGGAGTGAACTATTATCTTCTAGTACTGTTACAGGAGTGAACTATTATCATCTAATACTGTTACAGGAGTGAACTATCATCATCTAGTACTGTTACAGGAGTGAACTATCATCATCATCTAGTACTGTTACAGGAGTGAACTATCATCATCTAGTACTGTTACAGAAGTGAACTATTATCATCATCTAGCACTGTTACAGGAGTGAACTATTATCATCTAGTACTGTTACAGGAGTGAACTATTATCATCTAGTACTGTTACAGGAGTGAACTATCATCTAGGACTGTTACAGGAGTGAACTATTATCATCATCTAGTACTGTTACAGGAGTGAACTATTATCATCATCTAGTACTGTTACAGGAGTGAACTATTATCATCTAGTACTGTTACAGGAGTGAACTCTCATCATCTAGTACTGTTATAGGAGTGAACACTCATCATCTAGTACTGTTACAGGTGTGAACTATCATCATCTAGTACTGTTACAGGTGTGAACTATCATCATCTAGTACTGTTACAGGAGTGAACTATTATCATCTAGTACTGTTACAGGAGTGAACTCTCATCATCAAATACTGTTACAAGAGTGAACTATCATCATCATCTTGTACTGTTACAGGTGTGAACTATTATCATCATCTAGTACTGTTTCAGGAGCGAACTCTCATCATCTAGTACTGTTACAGGTGTGAACTCTCATCATCTAGTACTGTTACAGGAGTGAACTATTATCATCTAGTACTGTTACAGGAGTGAACTATTATCATCATCATCTAGTACTGTTACAGGAGTGAACTCATCACCTAGTACTGTTACAGGAGTGACCTCTCATCATCAAATACTGTTACAGGTGTGAACTATCATCATCTAGTACTGTTACAGGAGTGAACTCTCATCATCTAGTACTGTTACAGGAGTGAACTATCATCATCTAGTACTGTTACAGGTGTGACCTCTCATCATCTAGTACTGTTACAGGTGTGACCTCTCATCATCTTGTTCTGTTACAGGAGAGAAGTCATCATCTAGTACTGTTACAGAAGTGAACTATTATCATCATCATCTCGTACTGTTACAGGAGTGAACTCATCATCTGGTACTGTTACAGGAGTGAACTCATCATCAAGTACTGTTACAGGAGTGAACTATCATCATCTCGTACTATTACAGGAGTGAACTATCATCATCTAGTACTGTTACAGGAGTGAACTCATCATCAAGTACTGTTACAGGAGTGAACTATCATCATCTCGTACTATTACAGGAGTGAACTATCATCATCTAGTACTGTTACAGGAGTGAACTATCATCATCTAGTACTGTTACATGAGTGAACTATTATCATCATCACGTACTGTTTCAGGAGTGAACTATCATCATCCAGTACTGTTACAGGAGTGAACTATCATCATCATATACTACTGTTACAGGAGTGAACTCTCATCATCTAGTACTGTTACAGGAGTGAACTATCATCATTATCTAGTACTGTTACAGAAGTGAACTATTATCATCATCTAGCACTGTTACGATAGTGAACTATTATCATCTAGTACTGTTACAGGAGTGAACTATTATCATCTAGTACTGTTACAGAAGTGAACTATTATCATCATCTAGCACTGTTACAGGAGTGAACTATTATCATCATCTAGCACTGTTACAGGAGTGAACTATTATCATCATCTAGCACTGTTACAGGAGTGAACTATTATCTTCTAGTACTGTTACAGGAGTGAACTATTATCATCTAATACTGTTACAGGAGTGAACTATCATCATCTAGTACTGTTACAGGAGTGAACTATCATCATCATCTAGTACTGTTACAGGAGTGAACTATCATCATCTAGTACTGTTACAGAAGTGAACTATTATCATCATCTAGCACTGTTACAGGAGTGAACTATTATCATCTAGTACTGTTACAGGAGTGAACTATTATCATCTAGTACTGTTACAGGAGTGAACTATCATCTAGGACTGTTACAGGAGTGAACTATTATCATCATCTAGTACTGTTACAGGAGTGAACTATTATCATCATCTAGTACTGTTACAGGAGTGAACTATTATCATCTAGTACTGTTACAGGAGTGAACTCTCATCATCTAGTACTGTTATAGGAGTGAACACTCATCATCTAGTACTGTTACAGGTGTGAACTATCATCATCTAGTACTGTTACAGGTGTGAACTATCATCATCTAGTACTGTTACAGGAGTGAACTATTATCATCTAGTACTGTTACAGGAGTGAACTCTCATCATCAAATACTGTTACAAGAGTGAACTATCATCATCATCTTGTACTGTTACAGGTGTGAACTATTATCATCATCTAGTACTGTTACAGGAGTGAACTCTCATCATCAAATACTGTTACAAGAGTGAACTATCATCATCATCTTGTACTGTTACAGGTGTGAACTATTATCATCATCTAGTACTGTTTCAGGAGCGAACTCTCATCATCTAGTACTGTTACAGGTGTGAACTCTCATCATCTAGTACTGTTACAGGAGTGAACTATTATCATCTAGTACTGTTACAGGAGTGAACTATTATCATCATCTAGTACTGTTACAGGAACATGAACATGCAGGTGAGGAGCACATCTGGACACGTGTGCTTTTAGAAACGCCGGTGTATTTACATACGCTAACGTTGCTTTCAATTGGATTGGATTGCACAAAAACAGTCCGTGGGAAGCCAGAAGTCAAAAACAATTCCATTTCAGTTTACAGTGCTGGTGGGCAGGACGATTAGTCATTATGACGGAATTTGAGACAATATCTAAAGGATTGTATTATTAAACAGACTTTCCAAATGTGGGTCTGTTGTAGACCCACTTTCTTTCTGCTTATCTCATGTAAAAATAAAAGTCCCCCACAAGTTATTTATTTTTTTGTCCACATATGCTGCATGTGCAAGACTTGTATTTTGCACTAACCTGGACAGTGTGTGTGTGTGTGTGTGTGTGTGGCTGGTGCAGATTAATGCCAATGTAAATTTGTAATGTTTTTGTCATTGGTTTCGACAGTTGGCGAACACAGAAGAGTATGTGGATGGAGCGTTGGCTGGTCACCTTGGAGAAGTACTTGTTAGGTAAATAAGAGCCCTCTTCTGGATTCTCTACAATGTTGCCTTCTGCCCCTTGTCCTTCACTCCTGAGGTGATCAAGATTGACAATGACTGCGTTCATGAAATATCTACCTCTCTTAGAGCAATGACCTGGGGTGTATTCATTAGTGTAGACTGTTTCAACAGAAAGTGTTTTGCGACAAAAACAGGTTTCATATTGAACAAGTTCAGAAAAGTCCCTCAAAGTCCCACTTCGTCTTGTTTGATTTGTAGTAAATAATACCCAGTTCAAGAAAACGATGAGGGAGGGAGGGAGGGAGGGAAGGAAGTATTTGTTGAAATCAAATATTTTCTGCAATAGAATGTAACTCTATATTCTGATTTATTGGTTGAACTGCAAGTCAACCCTTTAATGAATACCAGTAGAAATGTATTCTCCCTGCACTTCTGTATCCAGCATACTTCTAGTGTGACTGATGCAGATGTTTGATTGTGGCTGTTCGGTGTAATTCTCTTTGATCTAAAGTGCGTATTCTCTACCCACAGGTGCAATAATGTTTTATATATTAGAGGAGTGGAGGAAGAAGAGGAGGACGGAGAAATGAAAGAATGATGGCGAGGATGCGACTTACAACTGATGATCTGGATGAGTGTTTAAATCGTAGCTTTTTTTTCATTTTCACTATGTGGAAAATTGACCCTTGGGGGAGCAAGTTAGTTTTATATGTGGGAAACTTTAAAGAAAACAGTTTATTTTTTCTTTTTTTCTCTCTTCTTCTACTGTTTATGATCAGTATGTATTATCACTGTAGAAAAAAAAATAAAAGGATGTTTATTGTACCCATTCCTAAACCTGCTGTCTGGTGGTATTATTACAGGTTTGTGAGGGAGGTGATTGATGTGGTGTCTCAACCTTATTATCAAACACTACACATTGAACAGAGCCTGTCAATCAATGTACAGTATTCCTCATTTTCCAAGCCCCACCCAGGATTTGGCTCTTGCACTTTGAACACCTGTTGAGCACATATTTACTTTCCCCCAAACCACTAGAAAGTGACAGCGAGGCGACATAGAAATAGAGGTGACTTACAAAAGTAATTCAACATTTTAAAGTTTAATTTCGACTATTTCAAAATGTCCAACAAACTTTTGGTAAAGAACGCGAAACAGGTGGTTTTAATTTGCCACAACGGTGAGAAGTTCCTGACGAAGGATGGGATGCAAAAGCTGTGTGTGATTGAGAACAGTAGTTTGGTTATCGGGAGGTAAGTCGAAACATTGTATCATTAATGTCCGATATAGGGCTGCAGATTGCAACATTTTTTTAATATTCAGTGGTTTGGCTACTAGTTATTGTTTGTTACAATTTGGTTAGAACGAGTTGACAAACGACTGTCAAACGTCGCAGACTACAAATTGCCCTAACGTGCTCTGAAAGTAAAATTAAATTTAGGCCTAAACCAGATGTTATTCCACCGCAAACTATTGATTAAAAGAGCTGTGTATTGTTCGTGCAGCGACGGCCTGATAAAGGATATTGGACCAGCGAGCACCATTGATTTCCAATATGCAGGGGTCTCGTTTGATAAAGTCATCGATGCAACTGGCATGTGTGTCTGCAGCTGTTACAGGTGTGACCTCTCATCATCTTGTTCTGTTACAGGAGAGAAGTCATCATCTAGTACTGTTACAGAAGTGAACTATTATCATCATCATCTCGTACTGTTACAGGAGTGAACTCATCATCTGGTACTGTTACAGGAGTGAACTATCATCATCTCGTACTATTACAGGAGTGAACTATCATCATCTAGTACTGTTACAGGAGTGAACTATCATCATCTAGTACTGTTACATGAGTGAACTATTATCATCATCACGTACTGTTTCAGGAGTGAACTATCATCATCCAGTACTGTTACAGGAGTGAACTATCATCATCATATACTACTGTTACAGGAGTGAACTCTCATCATCTAGTACTGTTACAGGAGTGAACTATCATCATTATCTAGTACTGTTACAGAAGTGAACTATTATCATCATCTAGCACTGTTACGATAGTGAACTATTATCATCTAGTACTGTTACAGGAGTGAACTATTATCATCTAGTACTGTTACAGAAGTGAACTATTATCATCATCTAGCACTGTTACAGGAGTGAACTATTATCATCATCTAGCACTGTTACAGGAGTGAACTATTATCATCATCTAGCACTGTTACAGGAGTGAACTATTATCATCATCTAGCACTGTTACAGGAGTGAACTATTATCTTCTAGTACTGTTACAGGAGTGAACTATTATCATCTAATACTGTTACAGGAGTGAACTATCATCATCTAGTACTGTTACAGGAGTGAACTATCATCATCATCTAGTACTGTTACAGGAGTGAACTATCATCATCTAGTACTGTTACAGAAGTGAACTATTATCATCATCTAGCACTGTTACAGGAGTGAACTATTATCATCTAGTACTGTTACAGGAGTGAACTATTATCATCTAGTACTGTTACAGGAGTGAACTATCATCTAGGACTGTTACAGGAGTGAACTATTATCATCATCTAGTACTGTTACAGGAGTGAACTATTATCATCATCTAGTACTGTTACAGGAGTGAACTATTATCATCTAGTACGGTTACAGGAGTGAACTCTCATCATCTAGTACTGTTAAAGGAGTGAACACTCATCATCTAGTACTGTTACAGGTGTGAACTATCATCATCTAGTACTGTTACAGGTGTGAACTATCATCATCTAGTACTGTTACAGGAGTGAACTATTATCATCTAGTACTGTTACAGGAGTGAACTCTCATCATCAAATACTGTTACAAGAGTGAACTATCATCATCATCTTGTACTGTTACAGGTGTGAACTATTATCATCATCTAGTACTGTTTCAGGAGCGAACTCTCATCATCTAGTACTGTTACAGGTGTGAACTATCATCATCTAGTACTGTTACAGGAGTGAACTATTACTATCTTGTTCTGTTACAGGAGTGAACTCATCTAGTACTGTTACAGAAGTGAACTATTATCATCATCTCGTACTATTACAGGAGTGAACTATCATCATCTAGTACTGTTACAGGAGTGAAATATCATCATCTAGTACTGTTACAGAAGTGAACTATTATCATCATCTAGTACTGTTACAGGAGTGAACTATTATCATCATCCAGTACCGTTACAGGAGTGAACTATTATCATCATCACGTACTGTTTCAGGAGTGAACTATCATCATCATCTAGTACTGTTGCAGGAGTGAACTATCATCATCTAGTACTGTTACAGGAGTGAACTATTATCATCTAGTACTGTTACAGAAGTGAACTATTATCATCATCTAGCACTGTTACAGGAGTGAACTATTATCATCATCTAGCACTGTTACAGGAGTGAACTATTATCATCTAGTACTGTTACAGGAGTGAACTATCATCTAGGACTGTTACAGGAGTGAACTATTATCATCATCTAGTACTGTTACAAGAGTGAACTATCATCATCTAGTACTGTTACAGGAGTGAACTCTCATCATCTAGTACTTTTACAGGAGTGAACTATTATCATCATCTCGTACTGTTGCAGGAGTGAACTATTATCATCATCTAGTACTGTTACAGGAGTGAACTATTATCATCAACTAGTACTGTTACAGGAGTGAACTCTCATCATCTAGTACTTTTACAGGAGTGAACTATTATCATCATCTCGTACTGTTACAGGAGTGAACTATTATCATCATCTAGTACTGTTACAGGAGTGAACTATAATTTAGTACTGTTACAGGAGTGAACTATAATTTAGTACTGTTACAGGAGTGAACTATAATTTAGTACTGTTACAGGAGTGAACTATAATTTAGTACTGTTACAGGAGTGAACTATAATTTAGTACTGTTACAGGAGTGAACTATAATTTAGTACTGTTACAGGAGTGAACTATAATTTAGTACTGTTACAGGAGTGAACTATAATTTAGTACTGTTACAGGAGTGAACTATAATTTAGTACTGTTACAGGAGTGCCCCAAGAGAAACACACCAATGCCACCTCATTCTGCAGAATATTGTCTCATGATTCTGAGGTTGTGGCTCAATGGTTAGAACCCGTCACATAACCCTGAGTTTGGGTTTAAACCTCAACTCTTACACGTGTGAATTTCTGCAACTCTTAATGTCAAACATACAAAGAGGTGCAAGAAAAGTGTGACGGAATCTGGCTTGTGAAACACACCTTCCACGTCGTTCATTCTTTTCCATAGAACACATAGTCTCATTGATTATCCGTTACAGAAAGACTAGAGGGAGAAATGTGAAGCATTTCGGTACTTAAATCTCTGCCTCCTACCTAGAGGTTATGGGTTCAAACCTCATCTCTTATGCTTTAATGTACATTTCAACAATTCTCTATGTCAAACATCCAGAGGGGAGTGTGAAGGAGTCTGTGGCTCTGGTGTAAGGCTCTTGCCCCATTAGTACAGGGTTGTAGGTCTGAACCTAGTTGCTGGCTCTGGCTCATGGTTGCCTATTGGGACTCTGAGTCAAGGGTGCCACACAAAGATGGTTGGAGCAATAAGCGGGGGTGGTTAACTCCCTGGGGGGGCCTGCAACTTCAGAGCAGTGGTTATGAAGAAAATCTCCCGAAAAAAGTGGACACTTAGTTTTTAACTGTAGGCAACTCTTCATTTAAATACTAAGTGTCCACTTTTTTCTGGAGATTTTTTTCCCATACCATCTTTGAGTGGCAGCACCTCTTTAGCACTCGCGCAACCATGCTCCAGTGTCACACACAGGACTGGATCATACTGAGCACAGTCCCCTTGCAACACTACTGGTATGCTTGATCAGTTGAGCTGGCAGAGAGTACCATGTTCTACAGGCTGAGCTTCCTCACTAATGATTCACTCACCTGTGTAAGCTTTACTAACTCTTCTACAACCTCAGAGAGAGAGAGACAGGAAGGGGAGGGGTGTAGAGCTGAAGGGCGAAAGATTAACAGAGCAAGAACGAGAGGAACCAAGGGTCAGAAGGTCTCCAACCTAAAACACGGCAAAAAAATGACAGCGCAAGAATGGAGACTTTTGTTTATGGTAAGAAAAACATTTAAATCACGTTATTTTTAACAAACACTTACTGGATATGAACCCTACCCAACTCTACAGTAATTTGGAGATTGGAGAAACAATGGTTCAAAGCCGATACTCAAATGTTACCACATACCCCACTGACACTGAATATCTGGTTAATATTAACTGTCTATTTACAAAACCTTGACTGTGAGCTGTGTCCATTTATAGGGACACACAGCCCTGTCCACTAGGCCACGGGGCTAAGGGCCGTGTGAGACTATGTCTGGGGGAAGAACAATTATTCAAAACCAATTTTGGAGTTAGAAGTCCATGGTTTTGTCGTTGTTGTAGACGACGTTGCCCCTGATGACAACGTAGCGGATCAGTTCCTGGTGTCCTCCTAACTGGTAGATGAGATGCTCCCACCTGCCGGATAACACCAACACAACACTGTCAGTACACACACACACACACACACACACACAACCTTAGGTAGTCTCACTCACACAAACCAACCGGTTCCATTCACACAGCTACTGCATTTTAGACAACGCCATACACAGTCGTCACCACAATTACAAGATAACCTTCAGCAGCTAGATGACTTAACGGTCAACTGGAACATACACTGTGGTGTTTGACCAGTAAATTAAGCCAGCTCTTAAAATATAGTAGTATTTATTGACAGTAACTTTACCGTGGTGCGTTGAGGACCAGCAGGTCGCCGTGTTTGTTGACCTCCAGGGAGCCGTGCGTGTGAGAGCGGCCCAGGGCGTAGGCTGCGTTGATGGTGGCGGCGGCCAGAGCTTCAGGCATGGACATCCTCATGTTGACACACGCCAGGTGCATCACCACTGGCTGGGATAGACAGAGAGGGATAAAGAGATGATGACAGAGGGATCGCTATATAGAGGAATAGGCTTTTTACCTTCTCCCACTAACTCATTGAACTTACCCCCACAGCCCCCTCCATCTTTCCCCCCTAACTTTCCTCCTCCACCCCCCGTCCTCTGGTACTCACCATCGAGCAACAGTAGGCATTAGGGTTGAAGTCACTGCCCAGGGCAACAATGACCCCAGCCTCCAGCATGTCTCGGGCCCGTGGCTGGGGCAACCGTAGGATGTAAGCGGTGGTTGGGAGCAGGATGGCGGCGGTCTTAGCTGTCGCCATGGCAGCGATGCCCTCATCTGTCACCTCCTCCAGGTGACTGATAGCCAAGGCACCAAGCTCTGCCCCCAGCTAGCACCACCAGAGAAACACACACACACACACACAAAACAGGAATGGTTAAGTGAGATGGACAGTACCATAGACACTTAAATAATACGTACAGGTAGTAAACCAGCTGTTGTTACACCAGTGACAGAAGAGAGGTGCAGGTTGATGATGCGTACCTGTGCAGAGTTCATGGGGTGCAGCTCGTCTCCGTGGAAGTTGATGTTGAGGCCCATGTCCAGGCCAGCCTGCAGGATGGAGCGTGTGGAGGACAGGTCAAAGACACCCTGCTCACAGAACACATCTATGTTGTCCACCCTCAGGGCCCCCGCTAACATACGCTCACTCAGCCGCGGCAACTGGACCTTAAGGATGTCTGTTGTCGCCTCGGCAACAGTCTTACCCCTGGGAAAGAATCAAAAGGGGTGGGTATTTAATAACACCTAGTGAGGACGAAAGTCAGTAGGGTTAGCTGTATGGGTGTGGGTGAATGTAATACATAACCTCAACAGGTCATGACGGGGTGGAAGTGAGGTGTCTGTTCAGGATGGGGAATTTTTGCTCTGTCCAGAATACCTCTGAAGTACCACCTCGTGTGCATTTTACCAGCTTGTCTATGGTGTCATGAGTCTTCTCAACTACCTCCTGTGGATAGACCAACTACCCCCTGTGGATAGGCCAACTACCCCCTGTGGATAGGCCAACTACCCCCTGTGGATAGGCCAACTACCCCCTGTGGATAGGCCAACTACCCCCTGTGGATAGGCCAACTACCCCCTGTGGATAGACCAACTACCCCCTGTGGATAGGCCAACTACCCCCTGTGGATAGGCCAACTACCCCCTGTGGATAGGCCAACTACCCCCGGTGGTCCTAGTACCACTTGTGTAGAGTGTGTGTTCAGTACTTAGGGACGGCGTGTGCGCCACAGTAGGTAGACGATATATTGATTGGCAGGGTACGTCTGGCCGTCTCGATGACCTCCAGCATCTTCAGCTCTGTCTGCAGCTCCAGGCCGTAGCCACTCTTACACTCCACCAGGGTAGTGCCTGCCCGCTGCATCCGACCCAGCCTGCCTATCAGAGAGGCCAGCAGGGTGGAGGCAAGAGCAGCCCGGGTGTGCTCCACTGTGAAGTGGATCCCTCCTCCGGCACGGTGCACATCCATGTAGGTGGCACCAGCCAACTGTAAGCACACACAACATTACCTAGGCTGCGTTTTGACAGGTAGCCCAATTCTGATATTTTTTCACAAATTGGACTTTTGAAAAATCAGATCAGCTCTGAAAAAGATCTTGTGTGAAACGATCTGATGCGATTGGTAAAAAGACCAATTTGTGGAAAAAAAGATCAGAATTGGGCTGCTTGTTTAAACGCCATATAAAGCTTTACTCTGAAAGATGAGTCATATTACAAGCTGTTGAGGCAGAGGGGACAGGACCCATGGAAGTCATATTTACCTTCAAGGCAAATTCATGCACCCTGTCTCCAGCCCATACGGGGTGGGTGTGTGCATCAACCAGTCCTGAAACGCAATAATCAAAGAGCACAACTGCATTTCTGTAAAACCTAATTCTCTACATGATAGAACACTAAACCAATGATTCAAATATTTGTATCAATAGAACGGGGGTGCGTTCGGCAGGACCTAACGTTTTGGAACATTCAAATAAAAAATATGTTATGTAGACCAAACATGGCTATCTGACACACAGGAGGCTGCTGAGGGGAGAATGGTTCATAATAATGGCCAGAACAGAGCAAATGGAATGACATCAAACACACGGAAACCATGTGTTTGATGTATTTGATACCATTCCACTGATTCCGCTCCAGCCATTACCACGAGCCCGTGCTCCCCAATTAATGTGCCACCAACCTAATGTGCACTGACTTGTAGAATACAGAATAATGTCGGCCCTATTCATGGCAATTCTATTTGCACAGTTCGACAACGTTTGGCAAATAAACGTGGCCAAAGTTGCATGTTTACATGGCTCTTGCTATCCAGTATCCTTGGGACATCCCTACCCCATTGAAGTTGCCATTTAAAATGGCATGGGTTAAATTTAGGATTAGGAAAAGGTTATGGTTAGGATTAAGGATCCCAGATAGCGCAAACCATGTTTACACCGGTGTGCACACCTAGATCTACCGCCCCCTATTGTCCAGGGTGGTGTATTGCACTGATACTTGCCTGGAATGACACACATGCCAGTTGCATCGATGACTTTATCAAACGAGACCCCTGCATATTGGAAATCAATGGTGCTCGCTGGTCCAATATCCTTTATCAGGCCGTCGCTGCACGAACAATACACAGCTCTTTTAATCAATAGTTTGCGGTGGAATAACATCTGGTTTAGGCCTAAATTTAATTTTACTTTCAGAGCACGTTAGGGCAATTTGTAGTCTGCGACGTTTGACAGTCGTTTGTCGACTCGTTCTAACCAAATTGTAACAAACAATAACTAGTAGCCAAACCACTGAATATTAAAAAAATGTTGCAATCTGCAGCCCTATATCGGACATTAATGATACAATGTTTCGACTTACCTCCCGATAACCAAACTACTGTTCTCAATCACACACAGCTTTTGCATCCCATCCTTCGTCAGGAACTTCTCACCGTTGTGGCAAATTAAAACCACCTGTTTCGCGTTCTTTACCAAAAGTTTGTTGGACATTTTGAAATAGTCGAAATTAAACTTTAAAATGTTGAATTACTTTTGTAAGTCACCTCTATTTCTATGTCGCCTCGCTGTCACTTTCTAGTGGTTTGGGGGAAAGTAAATATGTGCTCAACAGGTGTTCAAAGTGCAAGAGCCAAATCCTGGGTGGGGCTTGGAAAATGAGGAATACTGTACATTGATTGACAGGCTCTGTTCAATGTGTAGTGTTTGATAATAAGGTTGAGACACCACATCAATCACCTCCCTCACAAACCTGTAATAATACCACCAGACAGCAGGTTTAGGAATGGGTACAATAAACATCCTTTTATTTTTTTTTCTACAGTGATAATACATACTGATCATAAACAGTAGAAGAAGAGAAAAGTTTCACACATATAAAACTAACTTGCTTCCCCAAGGGTCAATTTTCCACATAGTGAAAATGAAAAAAAAACAACTAAGATTTAAACACTCATCCAGATGTCTCATCCTCGCCATCATTCTTTCATTTCTCCGTCCTCCTCTTCTTCCTCCACTCCTCTAATATATAAAACATTATTGCACCTGTGGGTAGAGAATACGCACTTTAGATCAAAGAGAATTACACCAAACAGCCACAATCAAACATCTGCATCAGTCACACTAGAAGTATGCTGGATACAGAAGTGCAGGGAGAATACATTTCTACTGGTATTCATTAAAGGGTTGACTTGCAGTTCAACCAATAAATCAGAATATAGAGTTACATTCTATTGCAGAAAATATTTGATTTCAACAAATACTTCCTTCCCTCCCTCATCGTTTTCTTGAACTGGGTATTATTTACTACAAATCAAACAAGACGAAGTGGGACTTTGAGGGACTTTTCTGAACTTGTTCAATATGAAACCTGTTTTTGTCGCAAAACACTTTCTGTTGAAACAGTCTACACTAATGAATACACCCCAGGTCACTGCTCTAAGAGAGGTAGATATTTCATGAACGCAGTCATTGTCAATCTTGATCACCTCAGGAGTGAAGGACAAGGGGCAGAAGGCAACATTGTAGAGAATCCAGAAGAGGGCTCTTATTTACCTAACAAGTACTTCTCCAAGGTGACCAGCCAACGCTCCATCCACATACTCTTCTGTGTTCGCCAACTGTCGAAACCAATGACAAAAACATTACAAATTTACATTGGCATTAATCTGCACCAGCCACACACACACACACACTGTCCAGGTTAGTGCAAAATACAAGTCTTGCACATGCAGCATATGTGGACAAAAAAATAAATAACTTGTGGGGGACTTTTATTTTGACATGAGATAAGCAGAAAGAAAGTGGGTCTACAACAGACCCACATTTGGAAAGTCTGTTTAATAATACAATCCTTTAGATATTGTCTCAAATTCCGTCATAATGACTAATCGTCCTGCCCACCAGCACTGTAAACTGAAATGGAATTGTTTTTGACTTCTGGCTTCCCACGGACTGTTTTTGTGCAATCCAATCCAATTGAAAGCAACGTTAGCGTATGTAAATACACCGGCGTTTCTAAAAGCACACGTGTCCAGATGTGCTCCTCACCTGCATGTTCATGTAGCTGTCCACAGACACTAGGTAGCCCTTGTACTCCATCCCCCACTTCAGCTTCACCATCACCGGCTTGCCTGTCAGGCCGTTCAGGAAGGGCTTGGGGTTCAGGGGTAAACTCTACACACACAGCAACGGGAAGACGGTGGGATTATTGTTATGGGTAATAATTTAATATAACAAAATAGAACGTCCAGACCCATGTGTAGGGAAGAACATACGTATATCACCATGCAATGAAACGCATATTAGATTTCAATCTGCAACATGATTATGTGCTGCTCATTCACTGCAATGAATGAATGGGATAACGTTAGCTTGCTGGAAAAAGGCACCCAACTCAACTGCTGATCCGTTTTTCTTTTCAAAAGATCCTGGCAATTGTATTATAACCAACCATGTCAACACTCACCATTGCTGTGCGAAATGTGGTGCTATTATATCTTAGTACTTTACTATCTTTTCGACACAAAAACGTCCAGATTAGCACGCATTGCCGCCGAAACCAGGAAACTGGAGCAAATCAACTTTGACCCAAAACAAATGTTAATCAATTGAGAAGAAGAGCTCGAAATATTTATGTACCGCCACCTAGTGTACTGAGGGGCAAAAATTAAGAGACATGATTTACATTTCCATGTTCATTGCTCATTGGGGCAGATATTTTAACGGAAAATGTTATAGATAAGTAAAGGACAGTAAACTATTATATTTATCCATATCCATCTTCAAATGGTTGCGTTTTATTCAAAAGACTGCCCATGTGTATGGGACAATGGCGCCCTCTGGCGGTTATAGTGGTTATCGTGTTGAGTACTGCACCTCGGTCCACTTCCCAAAAATCTTTGAGCTGTGATGTGACTTATTTACTATCAATGGATGTAATCTACCTAGATAAAGCTTTACTAATTTCTATGTAACGCAGCAAATAAACAAATTCTATGTTTTCAAGCCAAAACCCAGTCTTCAGTCATGTCCCAGGAGGAGTGGCCCATCAATGGAAACCACTGGTGTCCAAGGTCATTGTAATTGAATTAAAAACATTTGAAACAAGATTTGAAATCTGCATTTAATTTCAAATATAATGTTTATTTATTTTCAATAAATGAATATGTTTTGTCTGGAATTGCATGAAGAACTTATGGCATAGAGGTAAACTGTCATATCTGGGTCTGTCTGGCAGCACTCTTTACTCTTACTAAACCGTTTGGCAAGTTTGAACTTGAGATTATGAATAATACTTCCAACAGCAAGGGATGGTTTAAGTGGAAATTCCTTTGAAATTACACTAAACCGTCTTTACATTACTGAAATACTGATGTCCTTACATCAATGTTAATGTGTTTGTGTGAGCATGTTCAGGTGTGTGTGTGTGTGTGTGTGTGTGTGTGTGTCAAATGAAATCAAATTTTATTGGTCACATACACATGGTTAGCAGATGTTAATTTGAGTGTAGCGAAATGCTTGTGCTTCTAGTGCCAACAGTGTAGTAATATATAACAAGTAATCTAACAAATTCACAACAACTACCTTATACACACAAATGTAAAGGGATGAATAAGAATATGTACATATAAATATATGGATGAGCGATGGCCTAGGCTAGATACAGTAGATGGTATAGAATACAGTATAAACACGATATGAGATGAGTAATGTAGGATGTGTAGACATTATTAAAGTGCCGTTATTTAAAGTGAATAGTGGTACCTTATTAAATAAATTTATTAAAGTGGCCAGAGATTTGAGTCTGTATGTTGGCAGCAGCCACTCTATGTTAGTGATGGCTGTTTAACAGTCTGATGGCCTTGAGATAGAAGCTGTTTTTCAGTCTCTCGGTCCCTGCTTTGATGCACCTGTACTGACCTCGCCTTCTGGATGATAGCGAGGTGAACAGGCAGTGGCTCGGGTGGATGTTGTCCTTGATGATCTTTTTGGCCTCCCTGTGACATCGGGTGCTGTAGGTGTCCTGGAAGGCAGGTAGTTTGCCCCCGGTGATGCGTTGTGCAGACCGCACTACCCTCTGGAGAGCCTTGCAGTTGTGGGCGGAGTAGTTTCCATGCCAGGCGGTGATAGGTGACAAGCCAAATTTAGGTGACAAGCCAAATTTCTTCAGCCTCCTGAGGTTTCCACTTTCCACCTTCTCCACTACTGTCCCATCGATGTGGATAGGGGGGTGCTCCCTCTGCTGTTTCCTGAAGTCCACGATCATCTGCTTTGTTTTGTTGACGTTGAGTGAGAGGTTATTTTCCTGAAACCATACTCCGAGGGCCCTCACCTAGCTGGGTGCATCTCGTCATTGTTGGTAATCAAGCCTACCACTGTAGTGTCGTCTGCAAACTTGATGATTGACACAGTCATGATTGACGCAGTCACACAGTCATGGTTGAACAAGGAGTACAGAAGAGGGCTGAGAACCCACCCTTGTGGGGCCCCAGTGTTGAGGATCAGCGGGGTGGAGATGTTGTTTCCTACCCTCACCACCTGGGGGCATCAGAAAGTCAAGGACCCAGTTGCACAAGGCTGTGTCGAGACCCAGATTCTCGAGCGTAATGATGAGTTTGGAGGGTACTATGGTGTTAAATGCTGAGCTGTAGTCAATGAACAGCATTCTTACATAGGTATTCCTCTTGTCCAGATGGGATAGGGCAGTGTGCAGTGTGATGGCGATTGCTTCGTCTGTGGACCTATTGGGGCAGTAAGCAAAGTGTGGGTGGGTCTAGGGTATCAGGTAGGGTGGAGGTGATATGATCCTTCACTAGTCTCTCAAAGTACTTCATGATGACAGAAGTGAGTGTTACGAGGCGATAAAGGGCATAAAAGGGCATTGTGTGAGCGGGTGTGTGTTTGTGTGTATCTGGTTGTATAAACAGACATACACCTAGGTATGTATCATGGCAAAACTCTTATACTGTTAAAGGATAGTTAAACTATCACTAATCATGAGCTGCTGCATGCATGACCTAGGATAACACTGACATGTCCCATTGTCTACTGTGTAATAGATGTGCAGGGATGAAGACTCATGGGGAAGATGGAAACAGAAGTGCAGGATATAATCCAGGAGAACTAGAGCTTTCAGCAAAACAGAGAATGAAATATATTAGACAGTATGCAGGTCTGCTCTGGTGGGCTCCATGCAGAGTAGCCATGCTGGGCTCATTGAGGTGAAGCAGAAAGCAGCAGAGAGGAGGCGGTTGAGGGCCTATCAAAGAATTAGAGCAGGAGATCACTGAGCTAAAGGGGGGGGGGGGGGGGGGGGGAATTGAGGGTCAGAGCCCCACATCATTCCTGAATACCAATGCAGCGCCATGACTTCACTGTCCTACTGTATAATGCTCATCGCCAGCACTGACCACACGAGGGCAACATGTACACAGACACTGTTTGTTACTGATTTAGCTCAAATGTCACAATATTTGGAAGCGTGTAGCCTATTGCAGAGAGAGAATATGCTATAATCAAACCCCATATCCTAAGCAGCACTGTCACCAGCTACACTTTTATATAGGCCTAATGACAAGAGGAGAAGTTATAATATTATTGAGATTTTGCCTATAATATTAGGCCTACAATAAGATATTTTGGGATTTTGGCAATACCCTTAATCGACTTCCGCTGAGTCAGATGATCTCGTGGGTACCATTTTTATGTCTCTATGTGCAGTTTGAAGGAAGTTGATAACAAGCGCTAGCGGAGCTTGCTAACTAGCATTGGCGCAATTACTGGAAGTCTATGGGCATCTGCATGCTAGCAGATCCGTATAGACTCCCAGTCATTGCGCTAACGCTAGTTAGCATTGGCTCGCGAAAATACCCTTTACTGCCTTCATAATGGACACAGAGACCTAAAAATGGTATCCACCAGTTCGTCTGACTCTGGGGAACTATTTGCCAAAATTCCAAAGTATCCCTTTAAGAGTACTTTGGAAACGGAAGCAGGACTTTGGTAGGCTATTAAAATATAATCTAGGAATTAAAAGGCCAACCCCTGGTATAATCATCTCTGCATAGGCCAGGGTAGTTAATTAATTAATTGGTACTACATAAAACAGATCAGTTAATAATTCTCAATTGGCTTGCATTCCACTCCAATTAGCTGGGATTTGGATAGGCCATCAGTAGCATATTGTCAACATAGCCCATGCAGAAGTGTATTTAGCCAAGTGACCAAACTCCCCATATATATACACTACCGGTCAAAAGTTTGAGGTCACTTACAAATGTCCTTGTTTTTGAAAGAAAAGCTATTTTTTTGCTCATTAAAATAACATCAAATTGATCATAAATACAGTGTAGACATTGTTAATGTTGTAAATGACTATTGTAGCTAGAAACTGAATATTTTTTACGGAATATCTACATAGCTGTACAGAGGCCCATTATCAGCAACCATCACTCCTGTGTTCCAATGGCACATTGTGTTAGCTAATCCAAGTTGATCATTTTAAAAGGCTAATTGATCATTAGAAAACCCTTTTGCAATTATGTTAGCACAGCTGAAAACTGTTGTTCTGCTTAAAGAAGCAATAAAACTGGCCTTCTTTAGACTAGTTGAGTATCTGGAGCATCAGCATTTGTGGGTTCGATTACAGGCTCAAAATGGCCAGAAATAAATAACTTTCTTCTGAAACTTGTCAGTTTATTCTTGCTCTGAGAAATGAAGGCTATTCCATGCGAGAAATTGCCAAGAAACTGAAGATCTCGTACAGCGCTGTGTACTACTCCCTTCACAGAACAGCGCAAACTGTTTCTAACCAGAATAGAAAGAGGAGTGGGAGGCCCTGGTGCACAACTGAGCAAGAGGACAAGTACATTAGAGTGTCTAGTTTGAGAAACAGATGCCTCACAAGTCCTCAACTGGCAGCTTCATTAAATAGTGACCACAAAACACCAGTCTCAACGTCAACAATGAAGAGGCGACTCTGGGATGCTGGCCTTCTAGGTATGAAAAACAAGGACATTTCTAAGTGACCCCAAATTTCTTTGTTGTTGTTGTTGTATTTTACCCCCTTTTTCTCCCCAATTTCGATTTTGTCTCATCGCTGCAACTCCCCAACAGGCTTGGGAGGCAAAGTTCGAGTCATGCCTCCTCCAAAACATGACCCGCCAAACCTTGCTTCTTAACACCCGCCCGCTTAACCTGGAAGCCAGCCGCACCAATGTCTCGGAAGAAACACAGTTCAACTGACGACCTGTGTCAGCCTGCAGGAGCCTGGCCCGCCACAAGGAGTCGCTAGAGTGCGATGAGCCAAGTAAAGCCCGCCCGTCCAAACCCTCCCCTAACCCAGACGACGCTGGGCCAATTGGGTGCTGCCCTATGGGACTCCCAATCACGGCTGGTTGTGATACAGCCTGGGATCAAACCCAGGTCTGTAGTGCTGCCTCTAGCACTGCGATGCAGTGCCTTAGACCATTGCGCCACTCAGGAGGCCCCCAAACTCCACAATTTTAAAGTAAGTGCCCAGTGAAAATCTCTCTCGGTTTAACTCGTCCTACACTGGTATTTGTGGCCAAAACATAAATGGGAGAAAAAACACTTCAAAACCTCAATCTCAAATTTGTATCTCAAACAGGTGTTTCAAAAATGCTTGCTATTTCCTCATATAACATGACGTCATCTCCCTGAGGAGGATGAGCTGGCCTATCAGCATTCTAGAGGAGGATGAGTTGGCCGGTCAATGGTTTACTTGCGTGAATATTTATAATGTCCAGTACACACACACCACTCTGTTGTTGGGGAATGCCCACACCATTCCAACACAGAAACGCTGCTGTTTTAACATAATTAATAAAACATCTTGGAAGGAAAACTATTTCACTCATATTGTCAGTTATTGTAGGTCATATTTCATAGAAATCTGGAAACACTGGGCAGTTACTTTAGTTAAAAGTGGGTCACTAGCTGGGTTTCCATCCAATTGGTGACAGATTTTCTTGTGAATATTCTCAAATCTGCATAAGTAAAATATGCGCATTTGATGTGTTTACATCAAATTGACTTGTGCTAAAAGTCTGTGTGTGATGACATAATACACATACAAAATAACTGTTGCGGTTCAATTCCCATGTACAGATAAAAATAAAAAATAAAGTTAAATGGGTTTCCATTGTATTTTCAACTCTACTGATGTCACAAAACATTTGTTATATAGCGAATGTGCCCACCCTGGTATTGGCATATGTGCTCTAGCCACCAGCTTGCAGATACAGTTGTGGGTACAGTCTACGCATGATAAGATTATTATGGCCAAAAGAGTGAGATTGTTTTAATTTGCCAAACGGCAGCCAAACATGGATTCATCAAGTCACCAGAATAAGATCCTCGATATTAATTGGAAAGTAGCATTAACCTCATCACCTTGCACTTTCACCACCCTATGAAGTTCATCATCATGTATTTAATCTGTAGCCAAATAAACTGTATGCTTTCCCGAGTCCTAGTGGGATGACCACATAAACATGTCATCCGTGACTCCAAATTTACTTCGATATGATGGTTATGTCAATATTTGGTCATAAAAGCGTTTCCACCTTCATTTCTCGCATAATACATGAACCTACACACAAATATCCAACCTTATATTTGACCGACAATATTAGCTGTTTCCATCAGGCATGTTGTACTTTTTTTTATGGGACATGTAGGCCTACTTTATTCGCATAAAAAGGTTGGATGGAAAAGTGGTTCGTCTCCTTTCTAAAAAGGGGCAACTATTTCCCCCAATGTGAATCATGTTCAGCTCACGAGCCTCAATCATTCTGGACCCTTGGCTTTGTTATTCTGCGTTCCTTTGTTTTGTTTCCACGAAGTGTCAAACTTTACCGCATTAAAAAAAAATATCCGGATGAGTGTCTGTGGATTGGAGAGGTTTGGATGACCACAGCTTGCCAGCTCTGACCTGACACCGACTGGCTCCTGACTACCAGGAATGTTCCTTTAAAGAGAAAAATGCAAAGAGACGGGGCGGAGCCGCAAGCCCGCTGTCACTCTCTCAGTATTCTATAGTAGATTCACAGTATATCTTCAGGCCATCAGCAAGCAAATTAACTGTAAGGTAGAAGGTCCCGACGAATACGAGAGAACGAAAATCAGTCCTCGGCCTTTGCAGAAGTAAATGCGGCATAATGGAATACTTTTCCCTGGGTGTCTGAACCTTCTGTGTTGTCAAACTGGGGACTTTGTTCTTCTTTGATCATATTTGATTGTTATTGAAATGGATAGTACAACCTACACTGGCTTTGAACCTTGGTTTTACATTCGCGGATGAAATCTAGCATCTATTTGCCACTTGAATAACGCCAACGAGGTGTCGCGTTGCCTATTCACAAGGCTTCTCTCTAGGTATCTCATCGGCTAACCTCTTCTTGGGAACACTTGCTCTTGGGTCGGAACTATGATGTGGACTTTGTTTGCTGTTTTTACCTGTACTGGACTATCTGGTATTCTTGCAGGTTTGTATTTTTTCTTTAAAAAAAACACTGATCCTATTCGAATTGGATTCATGGGCAGTGTATTCATTGTGTGCAACAATGTAGCGTTCCCGCTGTCTCGGAACAATACGCGTGATAAGGGCAGCAACGGTGACAAAAGTATTTCCTTACGCTCCGCTCTGTTGACCACCTCGGGTCAACATTCTATTTGTGTCGAGGTGAAACTCGCGTCTCATGATATCATTGAGATTTTCTCTATAATGTAGAATGTTTTCAAACGAAACACAAAGATACTGATGTGTTTTTATAACTATGTAATAACCTCAAAATACCATAACAATGAAGGCTACTGTGAGCTAACATCCATTGTCGACTGCCAAAAATTGATTTTGAATACCTGCCCATATTATAAACAGAATTGTTGTGTTATAAAACCATGAAACCCCCGCTGTGAACAGAACAGCCCTTGTGTGCATGTTGGCAGTAGAGAGGACTCTTAAAGATGGCAGTGTTGCCCAGAAGGTGTTCTTAAGACCCATGGGCAATGCATCTGGAATGCGTCTGGAGTGCACATCCTCCTCCCATAGCTTCCCAAAACTTGATCTGTGTCAAAGTCCACATTGAAGCATTCAAGTTAAGACTTTAGATTCAAGTTTATATGACATACACACAGACGCACACACAACCACACACACACATCCTCACCCTCCTCCTCCTCCTTCTCCTATAACCTGTCCTCTCTCTCATCCTATAGATGTGGGTCGTGTAGGGGGGGTAGCCCCTCGCTGTGAGAGCCAGGCGTGTAACCCCCGAATGGGCAATCTGGTGCTAGGCCGCAGGGTCCTGACCCAGACCGTGTGTGGCTACAAGGGCACAGAGCCCTACTGCTCCTACTCTGACCCCTCCTCCTCCACAGTGCCCTGCCCCCCGGCCAGGTGTGGGGAGTGCAACGCGGCCCTGCCCCTGCAGGCCCACCTGGCTGCAGCCATGGCCGACTCCTCCTTCCGCCACCCCAACACCTGGTGGCAGTCGTCCGGGGAAGTGGAGTCTGAGACTCTGCAGCTGGATCTGGAAGCAGAATTCATCTTCACCCACCTGATCATGGTGTTCCGCTCGCCCCGCCCTACCGCCATGACCCTGGAGCGCTCGCAGGACTTTGGGCAGACCTGGAAGACATTGCAGTACTACGCAAGGAACTGTAGCGCCACCTTTGGACTGGAGGAGGGAAAGGCAGTGCTGGACAGGGCCCCCTGCACCTCCAAATACTCTGGAGCTTACCCCTGTACCAGGGGAGAGGTGAGGAGGGCTTGTGTGTGTGTGTGTGTGTGTGTGTGTGTGTGTGTGTGTGTGTGTGTGTGTGTACGGAGACAGACAGACAGACAGAGACAGACAGACAGAGACAGACAGAGACAGACAGAGACAGACAGACAGACAGACAGACAGACAGACAGACAGACAGACAGACAGACAGACAGACAGACAGACAGGACTGTCTGAGACAGAACCAGGTGTTAGTCCAGACAGCAGCTCAGACTCACACCTCTAGCCGTCCAGGATGTGCCCTGTCATGGCACCTTACTTATGGACGGATGAACAGCTGGAAGGAAGGAGGGATGATAGATGTTGGCTACTGTACTACACACAGGAGTGTCCACTCCACTTCCCCCCATTCATAAAGCTAACCTGCATGTTCCCCTGTGTGTCTGAATCATGGGTCTCTAATCTAAATACAGGTACTAATCAAAACCGTGATGAGTTGAGTCAGGTGTGTTAGTGCTGGGCTGGAACTCCAGTCTGCACACCCTAACCTCTCTACAGCTCTCTATGGCCTGGGTAGTCCATAGAGCCCAAGACAGCAGCAGCACTACGGAGGAGTGTGCTATTACTACAGAAGGGTGGTTATCAGGTGGGTGTAGGGATTATGTGGCAAGGAAGGGTTCCTGGCAGCTCCTTGATGTCTAACTGAAACAGTGTGTGAGGGGTTTCAGCTCCTACCAAGGCAGAGCTAACAGTTCACCCAGTGCAGGGAGATCATGTAGTGCAGGGTTCCCCAACTGGTGGCTCACAGGGCCGGATTTGGTGGTTTTGTTGTGCCCCCCAAGTTTTCTGAGAAGAATAAAAAACAATATACGGGGCGGCAGGGTAGACTAGTGGTTAGAGCGTTGGACTAGTAACCGGAAGGTTGCAAGTTCAAACCCCCGAGCTGACAAGGTACAAATCTGTCGTTCTGCCCCTGAACAGGCAGTTAACCCACTGTTCCTAGGCCGTCATTGAAAATAAGAATTTGTTCTTAACTGACTGACTTAAATAAATAAAAAATATGTGTGTATGTGTTGTTGTTTTTTTGTTGGACATAAAACATTGTAAAAACACCAGGAAATCAGCTCCAAGTCATTTTCATTTTGAAAATCTATTCCAGGTATTCCCACGCATAATAGAGAGGCACGTGATCGTAAACAATCGTAAGCAAGGTTTGAAATTATTATGTTTTAGTCAAATATTATATATTTGTGATCTTCTTGCGGTCATTTTGCAGTCTATAAAATTATTTCCAATTATGTTCCGTCCCCCCGACCACCCGCTTGAGACACAAATGGGCCGCGGCTGAATCTAGTTGATGATCCCTGATGTAGTGCATATTGACTCTGTAATGAATCTAGTTGATGATCCCTGATGTAGTGCATGTTGACTCTGTAATGACTCTAGTTGATGGTCCCTGATGTAGTGCATGTTGACTCTGTAATGACTCTAGTTGATGATCTCTGATGTAGTGCATGTTGACTCTGTAATGGTATTGCTCCACAGGCTTTCCCTGGTAGGATTGCCTACATGTAATCCTGTCATCTTTTATGATCCGCTGTATTGTACATCCAAAAGCAGTCTTCCCCTGTGAGTGGTGTGTGTGTGTGTCCATGCAAGTGTGAGCATGTGAAAGTGTGTATGTGTTTATTTGAGGGACCCAGCTACTATAAGCTACTCGAGTCATGTTGTGATGTGCGTGCAATGCATGTTTGTGTGTGAATGCTTATGTGTGAGGGAAGCAGCGAGACACCGTGATAGTAGCATGACCTTTACCCTCTAACCTCTGTCTGATGACCCTGAGGTCAGGGGAGGGGTCCAAACTCCAGAGCCCTTTCAGCTCCTCATCTCTCTCTCTATCGCTATGCCTACTGTATTTATCTTGTGATGTTCATCATTAACTAAAACCATCATTCGGACAACTCAACTGTCTGTGGCCTGTCTGGTGATGACAGCAAGGCATGTACAGAACTGTGTGTGTGCTTTACCCTGGGAGCTGAGAGCTGTGCTCTGTGTGTTTATGTTCATACAGAGGGCAAGGTGCACATGCAAATATGCCTACCATGTCAGGCTTTCACCTACTAGCTCAATGTGTCAAGTGTGTGTGTGTGTGTGTGTGTGTGTGTGTGTGTGTGTGTGTGTGTGTGTGTGTGTGTGTTTAGTCAGTGTTAAGTGTTTGGGCTCCTGCAATCAGATAAGTGTTTAACTGTGATGGATAGCAAGAAGCAGGGAGGAGGAGTGTCTTAGCTTGGAGCGATACTGTGAGGGAGCAGGTATTCCCAGCTTCCCCCTCCTTTATCTGATGAACATTAAAAAGCATGTCATCTCTTGTGCTGAGAGCTGAACATGTTCGTCTGAATGGGGGAAAACCTGGGACGCTTGTTCAGGTACTAACTGAAGAGGTCTCGTTAGTCTCTCTGTTGGAGAGCTCAGGGCTCCTTGTGTTATTTATGAGGTCAGCTGGGCTGGAAGAGTGTGTGTGTTTAGGTGTTATAGAGACTGTAACCTCCTTAGAGAGGGAGCCGTCTAAACAGAGCCCCACACACCTCTCTCTCTCTGTCTGTCTGTCAAGGAGGAAGTGCCGTTGCCCTGATGGAAGTTGGTCCTGCAGGCGAGACGGCCCATCCCCCTCATCTCGCTTTCTCTCTCTCTCTCTCTCTCACTCTCTCCCTCCATCAATGCCCATTGTTCCTGTTTACCAGAATACAGTCCACAGCGCTTTGATGGAATTAGGGCTGTTAAAGCCAGTCTTGCACTGTTTTTCAGACTGTAACAGGAAGAAAAGATTATGAGCGTAGAAATGCCACATGCTCCCCTGACTAAGATTTCTGTGGGACTGCTCTCTCTGTTTCTATGGTTTGGGAGACCATACCCAGACAATGACTTGACATTTCATAAAAACTTTAATGAGAGACTTAATTTGTTTGTTTGTATGTGTGTTTGAGTTTGCTTTCGTTGTGTGGGTTGCATGAAGTCTGTGCCCTTCTGGAGAATCCAGAAGACCTCTTGTGGAATTTTTGCAGGGTATGGAAATGTTGATTGGGTAAGTGTGTGTGTAGTTGGGAATGTTCATTGGATGTTGTGTGTGGAGTTTGGGTTTGTCCATTGGGGATGTGTTTGTATGTGTGTGTGACAATGTTGCTGCGGTGTCGCCGGGCTATCGTAGAGCCTTTGTCCAGGGCTGAGTTATGTGGGGCTGCATCTCTCGCCCGCTCTTTTGTCTCGTCCTCCTCTCCCGCGGACTGGCGCCCCTTGCCCTATTTGTTGTGTTCCCTTAATTGCGGAACACAATGCCATGACTCTGTGACCTATTCCAACAACAGGAAACTTAATAGTGCTCCTCCCATCACACCCCAGGCCAGCCATACAGCCAATGGAGACACAGCATGGGCTCGACTCACAAACACACACCCCTCACCCAATGATATCTATATCAGGGATACATACTCTCCTCCAATAACACCCCCTCCCAGCATCACACACTTCCCTCAATGACAACTAACTCCCCTTAAACAAACACACTTCTGCCCCAGTGATATCTGTGTCAGAAACATACTTCTGCCCCAGTGATATCTGTGTCAGAAACATACTTCTGCCCCAGTGATATCTGTGTCAGAAACACATTTCTGCCCCAGTGATATCTGTGTCAGAAACATACTTCTGCCCCAGTGATATCTGTGTCAGAAACATACTTCTGCCCCAGTGATATCTGTGTCAGAAACATACTTCTGCCCCAGTGATATCTGTGTCAGAAACACACTTCTGCCCCAGTGATATCTGTGTCAGAAACATACTTCTGCCCCAGTGATATCTGTGTCAGAAACATACTTCTGCCCCAGTGATATCTGTGTCAGAAACATACTTCTGCCCCAGTGATATCTGTGTCAGAAACACACTTCTGCCCCAGTGATATCTGTCAGAAACACACTTCTTCCCCAGTGATATCTGTTGCAGAAAAACACTTCTGCCCCAGTGATATCTGTGTCAGAAACACACTTCTGCCCCAGTGATATCTGTGTCAGAAACATACTTCTGCCCCAGTGATATCTGTGTCAGAAACACACTTCTGCCCCAGTGATATCTGTCAGAAACACACTTCTGCCCCAGTGATATCTGTGTCAGAAACACACTTCTGCCCCAGTGATATCTGTCAGAAACACACTTCTGCCCCAGTGATATCTGTGGCAGAAACACACTTATGCTCCAGTGATATGTGTCAGAAACACAGCCCTCTCAGGAACACAGTTCACCCTCAACAACAGCAGCAGTGTAACAGGTTGCCATAGGAGCAGCCACCGATGTGATGGCAATTGTGCTTGGGCTGGGGGGTAAAATGGAGGGATCATCAATTTAGGGATGCAAGACTCAGCGAGAGAGAAAGAAAGAGAGACAGAGAGAGCGGTGCAGAAAAGAAGATGTGTTGTCACCAACTCTTGCGTAATAACATGGTGCCACTAACTCGTATCATTTTGACTGACTGTTGGATTGGTTGATTGACAGGTGATCTATCGTGCCCTCCCCCAATGGGAAGCTCTTGACCCATATGGGGTAGCAGGCCAGGAGCAGCTGAGGGTGACCAACGTGCGCGTACGTCTGCAGGAGTGCCAATCCTGTCCCTGCCAGGCCAAAGATCCCACCATTGGAGCCCCGCCCACCCAGCACTTCGCCATTTATGACCTCATCGTGAAGGGCAGCTGCTTCTGCAACGGGCACGCCGATCAGTGTGTCCCCGCGCCCGGTTACCGCCCTGTCAGGGACAGAACCAACCATGTGGTGAGTGTGTGTGTCTGTGTTTGTGTCTGCGTATCTGACTGTCTATGTGTGTAAGTGCGTGCATACCCGTGTTCATGCATGTGTTTTGTGTGTCAGTCATTAGCATAGTGATGAGGGCTATCACCTTTCTCTGTCCCACTTCCTGTGCTGGGCTTGCTCTGTCTGGGTAGATAAAGAGCTCCCTTTCCTGTGATCCAGATTACAAAAGAGATGTTGATATTGATTCAGCACTGGGCTAATGATGGTGTTGAAGTCTAAAAAAGTGTGTGTGCGTGCGCTGATAAAGGTGTGAATGGACATGGCTGATTCACAGTGTGTAGATGGACATTAGAGATGCAGCGAGCATTTCCAGACTGCCTGTGGAACGCCTATCTCGGCCATCTCCACAAGCAGTTCCGCCCGATGCCTTTTGAAGCAGAGCGCCTATTCTATTGCAATCAGCAGGCCCAGAGAGCAGGGAAAGTGAGTGTGACAAAATAACCTTTAGACTGCAGACACAAAGACATAGACACACAGCGACTGTCTGACTGTGGGTAACTATAACTTTGTGTATGAGTGTTAAGCCCACAATAGCAGTGTCTGTGGCAGTATTACAGTATCTAGGAGCTTGTGTGTTTGCAGCCGGTCAGTCTGTCTCCTCTGTGTGAGCCCACTGTAATCAGAGGTGTCTGTCTGTAATCCTCCCCCATAATATCACTGACTTATCTAGTAACCCAGTGGACTACACCTAGTTAACCTAGTTTGGACTTGACTCTATCTAGGCTACAAAAGCATCCTCAGAATGTGTTTTAAGCTTTTTAATGTTGATATTCTAAACATCAGGTAATATCACAACACGACCTAACGTTGTAGTGTGATATGTGGGAGAGTTGGGTAAACAAGCGTTGAGACGGGGGACGGTATGAGGTTATATAAGCTCTCTCTCTCTCTCTCTCTCTCTCTCTCTCTCTCTCTCTCTCTCTCTCTCTCTCTCTCTCTCTCTCTCTCTCTCTCTCTCTCTCACACTCAACACTCAACACTCAACACTCAACACTCAACACACTCAAACACACTCAAACAAGACGGGAGGGTGTGGGTTTGTGTACATGTTTTCCTACCTAATAAGGACCAGAATGACCTGACAAGACTTTGTTCATGTCGTGAATTTGTTAAAATGCTATTTTAGGCTTAAGGGTTAAGTGTTGTGTTTGTGGCTAAGATCAGGGTTAGGGTTTTAGGTTAGGAGTTAGGGTTAGGGGGTTGAGGTTTAGGTTAGGTTAAGTGAAAATAGGATTTTGAATGGGAATATATTTTTCCTCCCCAAAAAGTCCAGAAAATTCTGAGTACCCCTCGCCATGGAACAAGGCGGGGTTAGTTGTGGGCAGAGTCGGGCCTGTACCAGCCCCGCCCATCACACGTTTTCATTGGTTGAATTCCACCACGTTGGTTTGCATTCCACCACACTCTGCTTTTTGATATGTCAGCACATACAGTACCAGTCAAAATTTTGGAAACTCCTACTAATTCAAGGGTTTTTCTTTATTTTGACTATTTTCTACATTGTAGAATAGTAGTGAAGACCTCAAAACTATGAAATAACACATATGGAATCATGCAAAAACTGTAAAACAAATCAAAATATATTTCAAAGTAGCCACCCTTTGCCTTGATGACAGCTTTGCACGCTCTTGGCATTCTCTCAACCAGCTTTATGAGGTAGTCACCTGGAATGCATTTCAATTAACAGGTGTATCTTGATCAAAGTTAAGAATATGTTTCCTTCTTAATGCGTTTGAGACAATCAGCTGTGTTGTGACAATGTAAGGGTGGTATACAGAAGATAGCCCTATTTGGTAAAAGACCAAGTCCATATTATGGCAAGCACAGCTCAAACAGCAAAACAACAGTCCATCATTACTTTAAGACATGAAGGTTAGTCAATCCACAACATGTCAAGAACTTTGAAAGTTTCTTCAAGTGCAGTCGCAAAAACTAACAAGCACAATGATGAAACTGTCTCTCATGAGGACCGCCACAGGAAAGAAATACCCAGAATTACCTCTGCTGCAGAGGATAAGTTCATTAGAGTTAACTGCACCCCAGATCGCAGCCCAAATAAATGCTTCACAGAGTTCAAGTAACAGACACATCTCAACATCAACTGATCAGATGAGACTGTGTGAATCAGGGCTTCATGTTTAAATTGCTGCAAAGAAACCACAACTATGGGTCACCGATAATAATAAGAGACTTGCTTGGGCCAAGCTACATGAACAATGGACATTAGACCCTTGAGATATTTAGAGCTAATACGCTAACAGTATAGACTTTACGTCAGTCCCTCGCCCCGAACTGGGCGCGAACCAGGGACGCTCTGCACACGTCAAGAGTCACCCTCGAAGCATCGTTACCCATCGCTCCACAAAAGCCGCGGCCCTTGCAGAGCAAGGGGAACCACTACTTCAAGGTCTCAGAGCAAGTGATGTCACCGATTGAAACGCAACTAGCGCGCACCAACGCTAACTAGCTAGCAATTTCACATCGGCTACATTAACATTTATGTAAACTCTACATAGTTATGTTCTGTGGGTGTCACTGTGTAGACTGATACCCCGTTTCATGGGTGCACAATCCATGGGTAAGTCTGTACAGTGCATATAAATATGCCCCCAAAGCAATTATGCAGTCTTAATACATCCACAGTGGGATTTCAAACATTTTAGTTGTTGTTGTAAACAACAGGTGTGGCCTAACAGTGAAATGCTTGCATGCAGGCCCTTCAGAAATAATGCAGAGAGAAAGAAAATTGAGAAATAAAACAATAATAAAAGTAATAATAGATACACAATTAGTAACGATAAATACATGGGGTACCAGTACCGAGTTGATGTGAATGGGGTACGAGGTAATTGAGGTAGATATGTACATCTAACCAGGAATATAGTGATGGATAATAAACAGTATCAGCAGCGTATGTGAGGAGTCAAAAAAGTGAGCGCAAAAAGGGTCAATGCAAATCGTCCAGGTAGATATTTGGTTAACTATTTAACTAACAATTTAGCAGTCTTATGGCTTGGGGGTATAAGCTGTTCAGGGTCCTGTTGGTTCCAGACTTGGTGCATTGGTTGCCGTGAGGTATCAGAGAGAACAGTCTATGACTTGGGTGGCTGGAGTCTTTGACAATTTTTAGGGCCTTCATCTGACACCGCCTGGTATAGAGGTCCTGGATGGTAGGGAACTCGGCCCCAGTGATGTACTACAAGGCTGTGCGCAATACCCTCTGTAGCGCCTTGCAGTCGAATACCAAGTAGTTGCCATATCAAGCGGTGATGCAGCCAGTCAAGATGCTCGCAATGGTGCAGCTGTTGGACTTTTTGAGGATCTGAGGACCCATTCCAAATCTTTTCAGACTCCTGAGGGGAAAGAGGCGTTGTCATGCCCTCTTCTCGACTGTGTTGGTGTGTTTGGACCATGATATGGCCAAGTTTCCAAGAAAAAGGATATTACTTCAGGTCCCATTGGTAGGATAGTCTCAAACGGAGCTCGTCCAGTTTATTCTCCAGTGATTGTACATTCACCAATAGAACAGAGGGTAGAGGCGGTTTATTTACCTGCCGCCATAGTTTCATCCGGGTGCCCACACGTTGGCCTTTATATTGCCGGATTTAGGGTCTGGTGTGAGCAGTATGTCCTGTGCCGCCGACTCATTGAAGTAGAAATCTTCATCCAAATCGAGGTTAGTGATTGCTGTTCTGATGTCCAGACGCTCTTTTCGGTCATAGGAACCGATGGCGGAAACATTATGTACAAAAAAAGTTAAGTTCAGCTCAAAAAACCCCCACAAAATAGCAGTTCAGGAGCCAGGATTTTGTGCACCCATGATTTCAACAGTGGTTTTCTGTTTGTCAAACTAATTATTTATTGTATTAAATCTTAAATTCTAACAACATTCCAACCGTATTTAGCATTATCTAGTCCAAAGCTGGCATGATTCTATCCACTATTTGTATGTTTGCATCACTTTTAATGAGGGACTTTTGTTCAGAACCGCAAATTCCACTTTTGTGGCTAATTGTTAATGTGGCTAGCTTCACATTGGCAGGGACAAGCGTGTACCAGGGCCGCGTTCAGCAGGAGGACGGACACAACGTTGGCCAACTTTCAGATATAAATGTAAAATGTAGAACAAACATGCCTCTCTGATTTAAGATATAATGTCAGTTATATTCATGGCATTTGAGTCTGCAACTTTCCAAAACAATTTTTTTACTGAACATGCCCAGGCGAACCCATTGAGCAACACAAACCCAGCTCTGCGCATCGCTTGTCTGGAAAGCCTCAGCAAATGAAACCGTGTGGTAGGCGGGGTAGGCCCGGGCCGACCTCGCCCACAGCCGCCCCCGCCCCCTTAAGTGTGTCGTGGCTAGGGGCTTCTTGAAAATTCATGAAAACAAAGCTGTTTGTGTGTGTGTGTGTGTGTGTGTGTGTGAGAGAGAGAGCAAGTAAGTAAACCCAATAATCAGTGGCCTTGATATTGAGGGCTATTAGTGCCCAGACAGTTTTGTGCAGTCCGAAGTGTTTTTGGGGAGAAACAGTGTTTTTGTTGTTGTGTTGCAGGGCTCACAGGTCCAGACCACATGGGAAGGTGATCATGGTCTGTGTGAGCCACTCTGAGTTGACCACAGAGCCAGTTTTTGACCCACATCCAACCCTCTGGGCCCATGCTCAGCTACTGGAGCGTTAGCAGCAATTAGCATAGCAAATGGAGAGGCAGTAAGAGTCTCTAAGGGCTGTAGAGACTTGCACAGTAACTGGAGTCTGAGAATGAGTCTCTGGAGAGGTGTTGGAATTTAAAGACTGCACCTCATGGAGAGTATTGTGCTATACAGGTGTTTGCCTGAGTACACACACACGCTAATGATCGGATTAACACACACACTTATCATGTTGTTTGGATGAATACACACACACGCTGCTGATGAATGACTTAATTTCACATTGGCCCATAAAGCTTTTGATGTGTGAGGGGAAATGGGCGTAAGTGACGCCCATCCTCTGGGTGTGGGGCTGCCAAGGTCTTCCTGAGCACCCGTCTGTACCCTCTGCCACCCCTCCCTGTCCATGTCCAACAACCTCTTTATCAGAGGGTCAGAGTGTTTGAAATACAGGCCTGTCAAAACAGAACATACACACAAGCTCAGGGCAGGAAGGAGTGTGCGTGCATTTTATTTGTGTGCGTGCCTGGGAGCCTGGCTGCCTGGGTATGTATTTATGTGTGTGTCTATTGGTGTATGTGTATATCAAGCAGGTAAACATGTGAAATTGTTTGGAATACCAGCTGTCTGGACCTTGGCCAATGTCTCTCCTCTCCTTCCCCCCTCTTTCTCTTCTCCTCTCCTCCCCCCTCTTCTTCTCTCTACCTGCCTCCTTCCCCCTTTTCCACAATCAGTCCTGGTTACAGATGATTCCATTCTCATTGATGTAGTGATGTACACAGAGTTCCTTTACTCATTTTCTCTATGTTGTCCAATCCAGATCTACCACATCCATTTCTCACACTGTCTTACCTGCCTGTCCTTATCTTCCTCCATTCTCCTGGTTGATGGAATATGGTTGGAGTTATGTCTTGGGCTGGCACAGTGGCTGGGGTTGAGTTTGAGATAAGGTTAGGGTTCGATCTGGGGTTAGTGCAAGGGCCTGGGATATGTCCCAGTTCCGGTAGCTACAGGTCTCTCCCATGCCTGTGTTTAACCCTCTGTGTGAGCGTCTGTGCAGCATAGGGGAGAGGGCATTTTGTGGTAGAGGGCAGCATCCTCTATAGCCATACACCGTGGGAAACTGAAACTACCGCAGGGGTTGGAGTGTGTGTGTGAGTGTTTGTGTTCAGTGTGTGTGTGTGCATGCGTCTGTGTGTTTGAATGTGTGTGTGTGTGTGTGTTCAGGCCTCTCTCTGTGTCTCTGTTCCCCCACACAGAGGCACTGTAACCCAAACAGATAAATAGCTACCTCAGATGCCTTGTCAACCTCCCACCTAGAGTACATCATTAACCCGCGTGCATGACATTCCAACTCACAGGAATGACAAGGAGACTGTTATTGTGCTCTCAGCGCTACATATTTCCATGCACACACACACACACACACACACACACACACACACACACACACACACACACACACACACTCAGACACTGTCCTTTTCAGGCCTCTTTCGTCACAAGGCCAATGTTCATTTCCAGCGATGAAGCCAAACAATCAGTCTCCATTCAGCAATTACAGGACAGGATCTGAAAGAGAACAGGCAGGGGAGCCCCCCCGACCCCCAGGGGTTAGACTTGGGGTGCTGCTGATCTCACGTGGGAACTGCTCTCTCCCTTACACTGACCTCTTTGTCCCCCCCTTCCTCTCCCTCTCCCTTTCTCCTTCTCTCCCTTTCCTCTTCCTCTCTCTCCCTTCCTCTCCTCCTCTCCCTCTCATCTTCCTCTCTCTCAGGTTCATGGGAAGTGTGTGTGTAGTCACAACACTGCAGGTGTTCACTGTGAGCGCTGCGCTCCGCTCTACAACGACCGACCCTGGCAACCTGCGGACGGACTCACAGGGGCTCCACACGAGTGCAGGAGTGAGTGACACTACTGCTATTCACTATACACTAGGGCCAGGAGTTCTATCTGAGGATGAGATCTGGTCAGGAACAACGCACTTACAGCCATCATTGATCATGATGACCAATCAGTGCCTGTTTAGAGAAGATTGACAGATATCTGTGATTCTGATGTCCCGTCCTGTCTCCCTATAGAGTGTAAGTGTAACGGGCATGCCCAGAGCTGCAGTTTTGATTGGTCGGTGTGGCGGGAGTCCGGCCAGCGCAGCGGAGGTGTGTGTGAGTGTCTACACAGCACAGAGGGACGCAACTGTCAGAGCTGTAAGATTGGCTTCTACAGAGACCCCCAGAGGGCGCACACGGCCCAGGACTCCTGTAAACGTAAGACAAACTCACGCATACGCACTCCAGATGGCTAAAGCAAAAGCTCAATGTACTTCAAAGATTTCAAGTAGCATTTGAACCCATGTCTGACTCACATTCACTGGCTTGCTCTATCACTCACTCATTGACTCAATCACACAAACACTCACACACATAAACACACACCGTAGGAATCCAGAAAACATGAGACACATACACACCGTATACACACACCCTTACTGGCAGAGCCAACTCATTTCTGTCCGGAATGCTGATTGCTGAGATCGCAAGCCGAGACGTGCTGGATAACGTCGCTCCTGATGGGCACCTGGTTCTTTGTGTGTGTGTCAGTGTGTTTGTGTTTTGTCTTTCACACAGCCTACACTCTCTCTGAGGATTACACATAGATGAATCATCAGACTGGGGCATACCTGGGACCTGAGGGTCACACACTCACACTGCCTACCCCAACCCCTGTCCCTGTTGTTATGGCTGTTTGTGTTCTCTGTGAGTCACTGGAGTGGCTCGTCATCACTAATTAACACAGTGGTGACTCATGTAAGGAAAAGGAACGGGAAAGGGGGATACCTAGTCAGTTGTACAACTGAATGCATTCAACTGAAATGTGTCTTCTGCATTTGTGTGTGTGTGTGTGTGTGTGTGTGTGTGTGTGTGTGTGTGTGTGTGTGTGTGTGTGTGTGTGTGTGTGTGTGTGTGTGTGTGTGTGTGTGTGTGTGTGTGTGTGTGTGTGTGTGTGTGTGTTGTTTGTGCTCTGTGATGGGACTTAAGTAAACACTAGATACCCATCCATAAAGACGACAGTGGCTACATTCTCTGATTATCTGTCTGATTTGACCCAGTGAGCTCAGCCCCACAGTTATGCAGAAGGCTGGGGAGACGCCGGCTGGTGTGTGTGTGCGTCACTGCATGCTTGTGTGCATGTGTTTAGGTTTGCCTTTAGGGAAGTCTGTAGCATGTTGGTATTTTCACATTGTCAATAAGTGAGAGTGTAACACATATCTGGGGAATGTTTGTAGACAGGACACGTTTAGGAGGGGAACCCCAGTGTCAGAGTGAGGTTGAAATCTGACAACTGAGGAATTTCTCTCCGTCTCTAGGAACATATTTCCAATTCCAGGCATGGTGGAGCTCTTTAAAGAAAACACACAATCCAGCCGCAAGCTCACACACACACAGTAACAATGAGTGTGTGTGTGTGAGATACATTTTTGTTTGTTTTCTAAGTGGGTGTGTTCTGTGGTTGTTCGGGCAGCTGCTCTGTCACGTATCACTACAGACCCATAATGGTCTCATTGTGAGAGCTCACTGCGTCAACACACACACACACACCACTCCACACATTCTCATCTCTAAACTCCAGTAATTATACAATTAATGTATTAACAATGTCCTCTTATACAACATGATCCTATTATACAACGTGAGAGAGCGAGAGAGAGAGAGGGAAAGTGTGTGTGCACCTGCGTGTGTGTGTGCTGATGACTTTGCTGCTTCTAGGTTTGCTATCACTTGAGGTGACTGAACACTACAGTCTCAACAGGGCCTCAATATATGCTTTTCAGGAAGAGAAATGATTTCAAGTTCAAGTGTATTATCGTAAATCGGGAAAACCCTGAAGAGAGAGACTGTCTCTCCTAGCTGCCTTACATTTGCCTTTGGATTTAGATGTCCGTGTAATGATTCCCCTGTCTTTGAGTGTGTGATTGTGTGTGTGTGTGTGTGTGTGTGTGTGTGTGTGTGTGTGTGTGTGTGTGTGTGTGTGTGTGCATGGGACTTTACAATGTCTGTTGATAATGAAAGATACAAAATGAATGAAACTACAGATGCATCTTATCTTATATTTGTTGCCCACGGCGATAAGTGATAAAGGTACAGCCTTGTCTGGGTCTCAGACAGTAGAGCCTTGTGACATCCTCTCCCTGCACCCAGACCAGGGGAGCGGGGGAGAGACACAGGGGGTCTGGCTCTGGTTAAATAGTAATTTACTGCCAGTGGGGTAGGATGGGGGGGGGGGGGGGGGGGGGGGGGCTTCAAGCATCATTAAACAACAGAAATAAAGCTCTACACCACCCCTCCGCCTCCCCTTCCCATCTCTCTCTCCCTCCTCTTGTCTCTCTCTAGTCCCCCCCGCCCTTGTATCCCTCGCTCAGATGAGTACAGATTTATGGTGATACTGATACATACTTTGGCTGTTACTCTCACCCCTGAAAAGTTATCTTGTAATTCAGACTAGTAGGACAGCAAGAATGTGTGTTTGTGAATTTATGTGTACATTTTATGTGGTGTGTATGTGTGTGTGTTTTGAGCCTTTGCAAGATGTGTGTTTCATAGGGGGGTTATGGTGTGTGTGTGTGTGAGGTGGTTGTTGAGTGGGCAGAACATAGCACTGACTGTGCTATCTTATATTGCTGTGGTCTGTTTAAAGAACAGACTATCAGCTGAGAGAAGGGACAGAGACAGGAGAGAGAACTGTGGAAGGTATTTGAGAAAGATGTGTGCGCATGCCTGTGCATTCCTGCGCGTGTGCCTGGGTGCATGCGCATGTCGTACGCGCGTGCATGTATCCTTGTGCGTGTGTGTGATCGCAATCTGATAAGACGATGACAAAGAGACCATTGTGCTTCGTGGTTTTCCTGGACTGTTCCAGTCAGTCCAGAGTCCTTTGTGAAGTGGTCTCTCTCCCTCTCCCAGTCTTATCACTTCCTCCTCCAGGCTGGGCTACAATGAGGTGGCACGCTCTGGAGTGTGTCTATCTGTGTGACAGTTACACAAAGGGAACTCTACATGACTAATAAGTGCCTAATAAAGACATAGGTAGAAAAAATATATATAAACTGGAAATGTTGCCAACATTAGGGTTCTCAATCTGAATGTGTGCAGTGGTTTACTTTGTGTGGATTTGATTGGCTGTGGTTGAGTGTGGTGGATTTAATTGGCTGTGGTTGAGTGTGGGTGGATTTGATTCGCTGTGGTAAGGTACAAATAGATCCAAATGAATGTCTGTGGTTTATTTGTCAGTAGATAACATTGGGTTGAGTGCCGATGTATTTGATTAGCTGTGGTGGAGTTATTGATGTATATGTGACTGATGTGCCATGTCTCCCCTCTATCTCTCATCCCTCTCTTCCTCCCAGCATGTGGCTGCCACCCCCTTGGTTCAATACCCTTCCACCTGGGTGGGGGGTCTCTCTGTGACCCTACCAACGGAGACTGTGTCTGCAAGGCCGGTGTGGGGGGCTCCCACTGCGACAGGTGCATGGTGGGATACTGGGGTTTCCATGACTACGGCTGCCGTCCGTGCGACTGTGCGGGAGACTGCGACCCCTTCACGGGATACTGCATGTCCGGGTGAGTCATATATATATATATACACACACACAAACACATACACACCGTTGGATATTATATATATAATATTACGTTTATATTAACAGCAAGTCTATAATGTGTATGTGTGTGCAGGTCAGATCGGGACCTGTATAATCTGGAGGGAAACTCCAGTGAGCTGGTGAGGATCTTTAGGGGAGACGAGCTCTTTTCTGCCCTACACTACTCAGGTTAGACATGGGGTCACCACTGTGTGTGTGTATGTGTGTGTGTGTGGTCTGCTCCACAGCCCAGTGCCCAAGCGTTAATGGTTAAGTAGTGAAAGTTATGGTACATCCTTACAAGGGCAGAGAACAACAATCTGTGTGTCTGTGGACAGTTTCCAAAATGTCCTTCTCCTCGATCTCCCAGGGTCTACAGCTGAGGAAGACAAATTCCTCCTTGATCACACACCCTGTCCTCACATTCCTAAGTCACCACTTATCTAAGTCCACACACACACACACACACACACACCCACTCACCCACAGAGCAGGTATCAGTCACATATCCGGACAGGATATTGGTGTGTAATATGTCAATATGATTGTATCCCCTGCAGAGAAATGTGAGTGTAAGGAGCAGGTCCTGGCTAACAGCAAACTCTTCTGCACCATGAAGTTTGCCTATGGTGAGTACTGAGACACACATGAACAACAGTAAGAGAGATGGTGGTAATAACACCATATTTGTTTTTTTGCTTCCTTGGTTTCCACTGTGTTGTTTGTTTATTGATTTCCACTGTTGTTTGTTTATTGATAACTCTATGTAACCAGTATTTTATTGTACAATAAAGGCTTGTTAAAATTCTAAATATCTCTGTCTCTGTCTCATATCTCTTTCCCTCCCTCCCTCTTTCTCTCTCCCTCCCTCTCCTCCTCTCCCCACTCTACTCCCTCCCTCTCTCCTTTCCTACCGTTCTCGCTCTCTCTCTCCTTATCTCCTCCTTCCTTCCTTCCCTCTCTCTCTCTCTTTCTCCTCCCTCGCTCTCCCTCCATCTTTGTCTCTCTCCTCCCTCCCTCCCTCTCCCTCTCTATCACTCCATCTTTACCTCTCTCCTCCCTCCCTCTCTGTTTCAGTGTTAAAGGTTAAGGTCTTGTCAGCCCATGATAAGGGCTCCCATGCTGAGTTGGAGGTGAAGGTTCAGAAGGTGTTGAGTCAGAATACTAAGGTGAAAATCCAGAAAGGACGAGTAACACTCTACCCAGAGTCCTGGACCGCACGGGGCTGCACCTGCCCCATCCTCAACCCAGGCCAGTCTCACACACACACCTATTCACAGGCACACGTGTGCACACACACACGCACAGTTACGTACACACACACGCAGGGCTGCTGAGCTAATGATGTCTCTGTTTATGCTTTGACTACTTAGGTGGGGAGTACTTGGTGGCGGGCCATGCAGACAGGAAGCAGAACCGGCTTATTGTCAACATGAAGAGCTTCGTCAAGCCCTGGAGAGCCAGCCTTGGACGCAAGGTCCTCACACTAATGAAGAAAGACTGCACCTGGTAAACAGACGGAGGACACTGGGAGATGGACAGACTGACTGATAGATGGAGAGAGAGACAGAGAGAGGAGAAAGAAGACACTGCCATTAATTTGTTTTTGCCTTCTCTGGAGGGGGAGTTCTCTTATGGAGGTGGGGACTAAACAGACTATAAATGCCCGCCCCTATCTGCCCTGGGCCAATAAGAGTGTGTGGCTGGCAGAGAGAACATATACAGACTCTATGAGCCTCTGTTTGAGTGACAGTTCGGCCCTCTCTTCCATGCATACATAGACACCCAGCCACTCCCTCTCTGTAGCACTTTAGCCCAGGGCAGAAGGGCCAATAGGATCATGGGTTGACCTCAAGACTGGACAACCGAAGGACACATTTGACCCCTTGTGACCCCTGTAGGAAGGCTTGTGGTGGATGGTGACCTTTGCCACTTTCCCCAATGTGTTCTGTTACAACAAACTGTCTGTCAAGCTGTGTAACAGACACAGATGTGTACACACAGAAGGATGTTGAATAAGCCATACATGCCACTACAGGTGGTCCAGGTGTGTTTGCGAATGTGTATGTATGTTGTGAACTCTGTGTGTGTCTGTGTGTGGCTGCATGTCTGATGAGCACAAATCCATCCAGCTTCAGTCCAACTGATCTGTTTTTGACTCTGGAATTTGGGCAGGATAACCTCTAGAGATAAAAAAAATTGTCCTATCACAACATACACCACTGAATATATATGACAATACACATATTACCTCCCAATATGTAATACTGCTGTGACCTACAGAGCCCTGAATTCATCTCTATTCCTTCCTGTGTCTGCTCCTGTACAGTATTACTTGTATATATCTATAGAAATATGATGATGTCCTCTCTCTTTCTTTGATGGTGTGTTAAAGTAATAATGTCATTCCGGGCAAATGTTGAGGCACTACATTTTCTTTAGATTTCCTCACTGTGGAAAAACCCCTGTCCTTCGGGTTAGTGAGGACACAAGACCGATAAGTAGAAGCACACACTCACACACACAAACAAACACTGCTGTTTATAGACTCTAAAACAACAGAGTTACATTTCTCCATCAGGAGCCTTGGAATACCTCAGATTCATTTGATGAAAATATCCTCATCATCTTTCATTTCCCTCCTGCTCCTCCTCCTGTCTTTCTCTCCCTCACCAGATTAGGTACTAATACACCCCTCCCCCTCTCCCAAAACACTGACACGTTCACACAGACTCAGGGAATGTTGACCATAACAGAGAGATGGGAGAGCAGACAGAATGTTTGGCTTTAGGGAGAGGGTGTTTGCTGCGGCATTCCGGACCATTCCTGGCGTTCTCGTCAGAGCGACGTGGATGAGCTCACGGTGCCGAGATATTCCACACATGCCAGGTGTGGGTAGTCCAGCTCTTCTCCTGGCCAGGTCAGAGTTCACAACCTGCTATGGTGACCCTGCACACTTGGGGCGATCACAGGAGTGGGAGGCAGAGGTCTGGGTCAAGAGTCAAGGCCATGGGGAACTGAACTGTCCTTGGAACAGAGACACAAGAGTGAGCCCCCCCGGACTGGGAACACACTGGTTGAATCAACATTTCCACGTTGATTCAACCAGTGTTGCACCAACGTTGAATTGACGTCTGTGGGACCGGACTACTGCAGCTGGATCACAAAACACATTCATATCAGCTACTGTCCTCCACCTCGCTCTCTCTCCTCTGGTGGTGGGACTGAGGGGTGTATGATGTGGAAAGGTTGACTAGTATGCGTGTGTGTTTGATCTCTCTGTGTGTACATTAGGGTTAAGTGTCTTGCTTAAGGGCACATCGACATCTTTTTTTCCCACCTAGTAAGCTCGGTGATTCGAACCAGCAAGCTTTAGATTACAGGCCTAACACTCTTAAATGCCAGGCTACCTGGCGCCTTGTGTGGGACAACTTCCACCCAGACTGCTGTGTTGTATAAGGGGATAGAGATACAGGAAGAGGGAGAGATAGGTGGGGGAAATATAGGGAGGGCAAAGAGGAGATTGTGGGGGCAAGAGAAGGGAGAAGAGAGGAGAACAGGGGAGACACACACCAACCTGATCCCAGACCTGTTTCATGTGTAAGGAGGAGCGTGATGGAGGGAGTGGAAGGAGAGAGCGAGTGGGGAAAGGGAGAATGATATACACTGCTCAAATAAATAAAGGGAACACTTAAACAACACAATGTAACTCCAAGTCAATCACACTTCTGTGAAATTAAACTGTCCACTTAGGAAGCAACACTGATTGACAATAGATTTCACATGCTGTTGTGCAAATGGAATAGACAACAGGTGGAAATTATAGGCAATTAGCAAGACACCCCCAATAAAGGAGTGGTTCTGCAGGTGGTGACCACAGACCACTTCTCAGTTCCTATGTTTCCTGGCTGATATTTTGGTCACTTTTGAATGCTGGCGGTGCTTTCACTCTAGTGGTAACATGAGACGGAGTCTACAACCCACACAAGTGGCTCAGGTAGTGCAGCTCATCCAGGATGGCACATCAATGCGAGCTGTGGCAAGAAGGTTTGCTGTGTCTGTCAGCGTAGTGTCCAGAGTATGGAGGCGCTACCAGGAGACAAGCCAGTACATCAGTAGACGTGGAGGAGGCCGTAGGAGGGCAACAACCCAGCAGCAGGACCGCTACCTCCGCCTTTGTGCAAGGAGGAGCAGGAGGAGCACTGCCAGAGCCCTGCAAAATGACCTCCAGCAGGCCATAAATGTGCATGTGTCTGCTCAAACAGTCAAAAACAGACTCCATGAGGGTGGTATGAGGGCCCGACGTCCACAGGTGGGGGTTGTGCTTACAGCCCAACACCGTGCAGGATGTTTGGCATTTGCCAGAGAACACCAAGATTGGCAAATTCGCCACTGGCGCCCTGTTCTCTTCACAGATGAAAGCAGGTTCACACTGAGCACATGTGACAGATGTGACAGAGTCTGGAGACGCGGTGGAGAACGTTCTGCTGCCTGCAACATCCTTCAGCATGACCGGTTTGGCGGTGGGTCAGTCATGGTGTGGGGTGGCATTTCTTTGGGGGGCTGCACAGCCCTCCATGTGCTCGCCAGAGGTAGCCTGACTGCCATTAGGTACCGAGATGAGATCCTCAGACCCCTTGTGAGACCATATGCTGGTGCGGTTGGCCCTGGGTTCCTCCTAATGCAAGACAAAGCTAGACCTCATGTGGCTGGAGTGTGTCAGCAGTTCCTGCAAGAGGAAGGCATTGATGCTATGGACTGGCCCGCCCGTTCCCCAGACCTGAATCCAATTGAGCACATCTGGGACATCATGTCTCGCTCCATCCACCAAGTTGCACCACAGACTGTCCAGGAGTTGGCGGATGCTTTAGTCCAGGTCTTGGAGGAGATCCCTCAGGAGACCATCCGCCACCTCATCAGGAGGATGCCCAGGCGTTGTAGGGAGGTCATACAGGCACGTGGAGGCCACACACACTACTGAGCCTCATTTTGACTTGCTTTAAGGACATTACATCAAAGTTGGATCAGCCTCTAGTGTGGTTTTCCACTTTAATTTTGAGTGTGACTCCAAATCCAGACCTCCATGGGTTGATAAATTTGATTACCATTGATCATTTTTTGTGTGATTTTGTTGTCAGCACATTCAACTATGTAAAGAAAACAGTATTTAATAAGAATAGTTCATTCATTCAGATCTAGGATGTGTTATTTTAGTGTTCCCTTTATTTTTTTGAGCAGTGTATATAGAGAGATGCACTACTGAGAGTGAATGAGCATCACGTGGTCTTATCCTATCCGCTCCTGATTCAGTTAGAGAGGAAATGAAGAGAAGAGAAACCTGACGGGAACTATAAACTCAGAGACTCAATCACGGATTCTAAAAATACCAAAGCGGTTCTGTACTATGTATCTTTTATTTCTATTTCACCTTTATTTAACCAGGTAGGCCAGTTGAGAACAAGTTCTCATTTACAACTGCGACCTGGCCAAGATAAAGCAAAGCAGTGCAACAAAAAACAACACAGAGTTACACATGGAATAAACAAAAGTACAATAGAAAAATCTATATACAGTGTGTGCAAATGGAGTAAGGAGGTAAGTCAATAAATAGGCCAATAGTAGCGAAGTAGTTACAATTTAGCAAATTAACACTGGAGTGATAGATGTGCAGATGATGATGTGCAAGTAGAAAATACTGGTGTGCAAAAAAGTAAATAAAAATAATATGGGGATGAGGTAGGTAGTTGGGTGGGCTATTTACAGAAGGGCTATGTACAGCTGCAGCGATCGGTAAGCTGCTCAGATACAGTGCCTTGCGAAAGTATTCGGCCCCCTTGAACTTTGCGACCTTTTGCCACATTTCAGGCTTCAAACATAAAGATATAAAACTGTATTTTTTTGTGAAGAATCAACAACAAGTGGGACACAATCATGAAGTGGAACGACATTTATTGGATATTTCAAACTTTTTTAACAAATCAAAAACTGAAAAATTGGGCGTGCAAAATTATTCAGCCCCTTTACTTTCAGTGCAGCAAACGATCTCCAGAAGTTCAGTGAGGATCTCTGAATGATCCAATGTTGACCTAAATGACTAATGATGATAAATACAATCCACCTGTGTGTAATCAAGTCTCCGTATAAATGCACCTGCACTGTGATATTCTCAGAGGTCCGTGAAAAGCGCAGAGAGCATCATGAAGAACAAGGAACACACCAGGCAGGTCCGAGATACTGTTGTGAAGAAGTTTAAAGCCGGATTTGGATACAAAAAGATTTCCCAAGCTTTAAACATCCCAAGGAGCACTGTGCAAGCGATAATATTGAAATGGAAGGAGTATCAGACCACTGCAAATCTACCAAGACCTGGCCTTCCCTCTAAACTTTCAGCTCATACAAGGAGAAGACTGATCAGAGATGCAGCCAAGAGGCCCATGATCACTCTGGATGAACTGCAGAGATCTACAGCTGAGGTGGGAGACTCTGTCCATAGGACAACAATCGTATAGTCGTATATTGCACAAATCTGGCCTTTATGGAAGAGTGGCAAGAAAGCCATTTGTTAAAGATATCCATAAAAAGTGTTGACATCGCCGAAGTCGAGGATCGGTAGGATAGTCAGTTTTACGAGGGTATGTTTGGCAGCGTGAGTGAAGGAGGCTTTGTTGCGAAATAGGAAGCTGATTCTAGATTTAATTTTGTATTGGAGATGCGTAATGTGAATCTGGAAGGAGTCTAGCCAGACACCTAGGTATTTGTGGTTGTCCACATATTCTAAGTCAGAACCGTCCAGAGTAGTAATGCTAGTCGGGCGGGCGGGTGCGGGCAGCGATCGGTTGAAGAGCATACATTTAGTTTTACTAGCGTTTAAGAGCAATTGGAGGCCACGGAAGGAGTGTTGTATGGCATTGAAGCTCGTTTGGAGGTTTGTTAACACAGTGTCCAAAGAAGGGCCAGATGTATACAGAATGGTGTCGTCTGCATAGAGGTGGATCAAGGAATCACCCTCAGCAAGAGCGACATCATTGATATATACAGAGAATATACAGAGAAAAGAGTCGGCCCGAGAATTGAACCCCCATAGAAACTGCCAGAAGTCCGGATAACAGGCCCTCCGATTTGACACACTGAACTCTATCTGAGAAGTAGTTGGTGAACCAGGCGAGGCAGTCATTTGAGAAACTAAGGCTGTTGAGTCTGCCGATAAGAATACGGTGATTGACAGAGTCGAAAGCCCTGGCCAGGTCGATGAAGACGGCTGCACAGTACTGTCTTTTATTGATGGCGGTTATGATATTGTTTAGTACCTTGAGCGTGACTGAGGTGCACCCGTGACCAGCTTGGAAACCAGATTGCACAGCGGAGAAGGTACGGTGGGATGCGAAATGGTCTGTGATCTGTTTGTTAACTTGGCTTTCGAAGACTTTAGAAAGGCAGGGCAGGATGGATATAGGTCTGTAACAGTTTGGGTCTAGAGTGTCACCCCTTTTGAAGAGGGGGATGACCGTGGCAGCTTTCCAATCTTTAGGAATCTCGGATGATACGAAAGAGAGGTTGAAATTATAGGCAATTAGCAAGACACCCCCAATAAAGGAGTGGTTCTGCAGGTGGTGACCACAGACCACTTCTCAGTTCCTATGTTTCCTGGCTGATATTTTGGTCACTTTTGAATGCTGGCGGTGCTTTCACTCTAGTGGTAACATGAGACGGAGTCTACAACCCACACAAGTGGCTCAGGTAGTGCAGCTCATCCAGGATGGCACATCAATGCGAGCTGTGGCAAGAAGGTTTGCTGTGTCTGTCAGCGTAGTGTCCAGAGTATGGAGGCGCTACCAGGAGACAAGCCAGTACATCAGTAGACGTGGAGGAGGCCGTAGGAGGGCAACAACCCAGCAGCAGGACCGCTACCTCCGCCTTTGTGCAAGGAGGAGCAGGAGGAGCACTGCCAGAGCCCTGCAAAATGACCTCCAGCAGGCCATAAATGTGCATGTGTCTGCTCAAACAGTCAAAAACAGACTCCATGAGGGTGGTATGAGGGCCCGACGTCCACAGGTGGGGGTTGTGCTTACAGCCCAACACCGTGCAGGATGTTTGGCATTTGCCAGAGAACACCAAGATTGGCAAATTCGCCACTGGCGCCCTGTTCTCTTCACAGATGAAAGCAGGTTCACACTGAGCACATGTGACAGATGTGACAGAGTCTGGAGACGCGGTGGAGAACGTTCTGCTGCCTGCAACATCCTTCAGCATGACCGGTTTGGCGGTGGGTCAGTCATGGTGTGGGGTGGCATTTCTTTGGGGGGCTGCACAGCCCTCCATGTGCTCGCCAGAGGTAGCCTGACTGCCATTAGGTACCGAGATGAGATCCTCAGACCCCTTGTGAGACCATATGCTGGTGCGGTTGGCCCTGGGTTCCTCCTAATGCAAGACAAAGCTAGACCTCATGTGGCTGGAGTGTGTCAGCAGTTCCTGCAAGAGGAAGGCATTGATGCTATGGACTGGCCCGCCCGTTCCCCAGACCTGAATCCAATTGAGCACATCTGGGACATCATGTCTCGCTCCATCCACCAAGTTGCACCACAGACTGTCCAGGAGTTGGCGGATGCTTTAGTCCAGGTCTTGGAGGAGATCCCTCAGGAGACCATCCGCCACCTCATCAGGAGGATGCCCAGGCGTTGTAGGGAGGTCATACAGGCACGTGGAGGCCACACACACTACTGAGCCTCATTTTGACTTGCTTTAAGGACATTACATCAAAGTTGGATCAGCCTCTAGTGTGGTTTTCCACTTTAATTTTGAGTGTGACTCCAAATCCAGACCTCCATGGGTTGATAAATTTGATTACCATTGATCATTTTTTGTGTGATTTTGTTGTCAGCACATTCAACTATGTAAAGAAAACAGTATTTAATAAGAATAGTTCATTCATTCAGATCTAGGATGCGTTATTTTAGTGTTCCCTTTATTTTTTTGAGCAGTGTATATAGAGAGATGCACTACTGAGAGTGAATGAGCATCACGTGGTCTTATCCTATCCGCTCCTGATTCAGTTAGAGAGGAAATGAAGAGAAGAGAAACCTGACGGGAACTATAAACTCAGAGACTCAATCACGGATTCTAAAAATACCAAAGCGGTTCTGTACTATGTATCTTTTATTTCTATTTCACCTTTATTTAACCAGGTAGGCCAGTTGAGAACAAGTTCTCATTTACAACTGCGACCTGGCCAAGATAAAGCAAAGCAGTGCAACAAAAAACAACACAGAGTTACACATGGAATAAACAAAAGTACAATAGAAAAATCTATATACAGTGTGTGCAAATGGAGTAAGGAGGTAAGTCAATAAATAGGCCAATAGTAGCGAAGTAGTTACAATTTAGCAAATTAACACTGGAGTGATAGATGTGCAGATGATGATGTGCAAGTAGAAAATACTGGTGTGCAAAAAAGTAAATAAAAATAATATGGGGATGAGGTAGGTAGTTGGGTGGGCTATTTACAGAAGGGCTATGTACAGCTGCAGCGATCGGTAAGTTGCTCAGATACAGTGCCTTGCGAAAGTATTCGGCCCCCTTGAACTTTGCGACCTTTTGCCACATTTCAGGCTTCAAACATAAAGATATAAAACTGTATTTTTTTGTGAAGAATCAACAACAAGTGGGACACAATCATGAAGTGGAACGACATTTATTGGATATTTCAAACTTTTTTAACAAATCAAAAACTGAAAAATTGGGCGTGCAAAATTATTCAGCCCCTTTACTTTCAGTGCAGCAAACGATCTCCAGAAGTTCAGTGAGGATCTCTGAATGATCCAATGTTGACCTAAATGACTAATGATGATAAATACAATCCACCTGTGTGTAATCAAGTCTCCGTATAAATGCACCTGCACTGTGATATTCTCAGAGGTCCGTCAAAAGCGCAGAGAGCATCATGAAGAACAAGGAACACACCAGGCAGGTCCGAGATACTGTTGTGAAGAAGTTTAAAGCCGGATTTGGATACAAAAAGATTTCCCAAGCTTTAAACATCCCAAGGAGCACTGTGCAAGCGATAATATTGAAATGGAAGGAGTATCAGACCACTGCAAATCTACCAAGACCTGGCCTTCCCTCTAAACTTTCAGCTCATACAAGGAGAAGACTGATCAGAGATGCAGCCAAGAGGCCCATGATCACTCAGGATGAACTGCAGAGATCTACAGCTGAGGTGGGAGACTCTGTCCATAGGACAACAATCGTATAGTCGTATATTGCACAAATCTGGCCTTTATGGAAGAGTGGCAAGAAAGCCATTTGTTAAAGATATCCATAAAAAGTGTTGACATCGCCGAAGTCGAGGATCGGTAGGATAGTCAGTTTTACGAGGGTATGTTTGGCAGCGTGAGTGAAGGAGGCTTTGTTGCGAAATAGGAAGCTGATTCTAGATTTAATTTTGTATTGGAGATGCGTAATGTGAATCTGGAAGGAGTCTAGCCAGACACCTAGGTATTTGTGGTTGTCCACATATTCTAAGTCAGAACCGTCCAGAGTAGTAATGCTAGTCGGGCGGGCGGGTGCGGGCAGCGATCGGTTGAAGAGCATACATTTAGTTTTACTAGCGTTTAAGAGCAATTGGAGGCCACGGAAGGAGTGTTGTATGGCATTGAAGCTCGTTTGGAGGTTTGTTAACACAGTGTCCAAAGAAGGGCCAGATGTATACAGAATGGTGTCGTCTGCATAGAGGTGGATCAAGGAATCACCCTCAGCAAGAGCGACATCATTGATATATACAGAGAATATACAGAGAAAAGAGTCGGCCCGAGAATTGAACCCCCATAGAAACTGCCAGAAGTCCGGATAACAGGCCCTCCGATTTGACACACTGAACTCTATCTGAGAAGTAGTTGGTGAACCAGGCGAGGCAGTCATTTGAGAAACTAAGGCTGTTGAGTCTGCCGATAAGAATACGGTGATTGACAGAGTCGAAAGCCCTGGCCAGGTCGATGAAGACGGCTGCACAGTACTGTCTTTTATTGATGGCGGTTATGATATTGTTTAGTACCTTGAGCGTGACTGAGGTGCACCCGTGACCAGCTTGGAAACCAGATTGCACAGCGGAGAAGGTACGGTGGGATGCGAAATGGTCTGTGATCTGTTTGTTAACTTGGCTTTCGAAGACTTTAGAAAGGCAGGGCAGGATGGATATAGGTCTGTAACAGTTTGGGTCTAGAGTGTCACCCCTTTTGAAGAGGGGGATGACCGTGGCAGCTTTCCAATCTTTAGGAATCTCGGATGATACGAAAGAGAGGTTGAAATTATAGGCAATTAGCAAGACACCCCCAATAAAGGAGTGGTTCTGCAGGTGGTGACCACAGACCACTTCTCAGTTCCTATGTTTCCTGGCTGATATTTTGGTCACTTTTGAATGCTGGCGGTGCTTTCACTCTAGTGGTAACATGAGACGGAGTCTACAACCCACACAAGTGGCTCAGGTAGTGCAGCTCATCCAGGATGGCACATCAATGCGAGCTGTGGCAAGAAGGTTTGCTGTGTCTGTCAGCGTAGTGTCCAGAGTATGGAGGCGCTACCAGGAGACAAGCCAGTACATCAGTAGACGTGGAGGAGGCCGTAGGAGGGCAACAACCCAGCAGCAGGACCGCTACCTCCGCCTTTGTGCAAGGAGGAGCAGGAGGAGCACTGCCAGAGCCCTGCAAAATGACCTCCAGCAGGCCATAAATGTGCATGTGTCTGCTCAAACAGTCAAAAACAGACTCCATGAGGGTGGTATGAGGGCCCGACGTCCACAGGTGGGGGTTGTGCTTACAGCCCAACACCGTGCAGGATGTTTGGCATTTGCCAGAGAACACCAAGATTGGCAAATTCGCCACTGGCGCCCTGTTCTCTTCACAGATGAAAGCAGGTTCACACTGAGCACATGTGACAGATGTGACAGAGTCTGGAGACGCGGTGGAGAACGTTCTGCTGCCTGCAACATCCTTCAGCATGACCGGTTTGGCGGTGGGTCAGTCATGGTGTGGGGTGGCATTTCTTTGGGGGGCTGCACAGCCCTCCATGTGCTCGCCAGAGGTAGCCTGACTGCCATTAGGTACCGAGATGAGATCCTCAGACCCCTTGTGAGACCATATGCTGGTGCGGTTGGCCCTGGGTTCCTCCTAATGCAAGACAAAGCTAGACCTCATGTGGCTGGAGTGTGTCAGCAGTTCCTGCAAGAGGAAGGCATTGATGCTATGGACTGGCCCGCCCGTTCCCCAGACCTGAATCCAATTGAGCACATCTGGGACATCATGTCTCGCTCCATCCACCAAGTTGCACCACAGACTGTCCAGGAGTTGGCGGATGCTTTAGTCCAGGTCTTGGAGGAGATCCCTCAGGAGACCATCCGCCACCTCATCAGGAGGATGCCCAGGCGTTGTAGGGAGGTCATACAGGCACGTGGAGGCCACACACACTACTGAGCCTCATTTTGACTTGCTTTAAGGACATTACATCAAAGTTGGATCAGCCTCTAGTGTGGTTTTCCACTTTAATTTTGAGTGTGACTCCAAATCCAGACCTCCATGGGTTGATAAATTTGATTACCATTGATCATTTTTTGTGTGATTTTGTTGTCAGCACATTCAACTATGTAAAGAAAACAGTATTTAATAAGAATAGTTCATTCATTCAGATCTAGGATGCGTTATTTTAGTGTTCCCTTTATTTTTTTGAGCAGTGTATATAGAGAGATGCACTACTGAGAGTGAATGAGCATCACGTGGTCTTATCCTATCCGCTCCTGATTCAGTTAGAGAGGAAATGAAGAGAAGGGAAACCTGACGGGAACTATAAACTCAGAGACTCAATCACGGATTCTAAAAATACCAAAGCGGTTCTGTACTATGTATCTTTTATTTCTATTTCACCTTTATTTAACCAGGTAGGCCAGTTGAGAACAAGTTCTCATTTACAACTGCGACCTGGCCAAGATAAAGCAAAGCAGTGCAACAAAAAACAACACAGAGTTACACATGGAATAAACAAAAGTACAATAGAAAAATCTATATACAGTGTGTGCAAATGGAGTAAGGAGGTAAGTCAATAAATAGGCCAATAGTAGCGAAGTAGTTACAATTTAGCAAATTAACACTGGAGTGATAGATGTGCAGATGATGATGTGCAAGTAGAAAATACTGGTGTGCAAAAAAGTAAATAAAAATAATATGGGGATGAGGTAGGTAGTTGGGTGGGCTATTTACAGAAGGGCTATGTACAGCTGCAGCGATCGGTAAGCTGCTCAGATACAGTGCCTTGCGAAAGTATTCGGCCCCCTTGAACTTTGCGACCTTTTGCCACATTTCAGGCTTCAAACATAAAGATATAAAACTGTATTTTTTTGTGAAGAATCAACAACAAGTGGGACACAATCATGAAGTGGAACGACATTTATTGGATATTTCAAACTTTTTTAACAAATCAAAAACTGAAAAATTGGGCGTGCAAAATTATTCAGCCCCTTTACTTTCAGTGCAGCAAACGATCTCCAGAAGTTCAGTGAGGATCTCTGAATGATCCAATGTTGACCTAAATGACTAATGATGATAAATACAATCCACCTGTGTGTAATCAAGTCTCCGTATAAATGCACCTGCACTGTGATATTCTCAGAGGTCCGTCAAAAGCGCAGAGAGCATCATGAAGAACAAGGAACACACCAGGCAGGTCCGAGATACTGTTGTGAAGAAGTTTAAAGCCGGATTTGGATACAAAAAGATTTCCCAAGCTTTAAACATCCCAAGGAGCACTGTGCAAGCGATAATATTGAAATGGAAGGAGTATCAGACCACTGCAAATCTACCAAGACCTGGCCTTCCCTCTAAACTTTCAGCTCATACAAGGAGAAGACTGATCAGAGATGCAGCCAAGAGGCCCATGATCACTCAGGATGAACTGCAGAGATCTACAGCTGAGGTGGGAGACTCTGTCCATAGGACAACAATCGTATAGTCGTATATTGCACAAATCTGGCCTTTATGGAAGAGTGGCAAGAAAGCCATTTGTTAAAGATATCCATAAAAAGTGTTGACATCGCCGAAGTCGAGGATCGGTAGGATAGTCAGTTTTACGAGGGTATGTTTGGCAGCGTGAGTGAAGGAGGCTTTGTTGCGAAATAGGAAGCTGATTCTAGATTTAATTTTGTATTGGAGATGCGTAATGTGAATCTGGAAGGAGTCTAGCCAGACACCTAGGTATTTGTGGTTGTCCACATATTCTAAGTCAGAACCGTCCAGAGTAGTAATGCTAGTCGGGCGGGCGGGTGCGGGCAGCGATCGGTTGAAGAGCATACATTTAGTTTTACTAGCGTTTAAGAGCAATTGGAGGCCACGGAAGGAGTGTTGTATGGCATTGAAGCTCGTTTGGAGGTTTGTTAACACAGTGTCCAAAGAAGGGCCAGATGTATACAGAATGGTGTCGTCTGCATAGAGGTGGATCAAGGAATCACCCTCAGCAAGAGCGACATCATTGATATATACAGAGAATATACAGAGAAAAGAGTCGGCCCGAGAATTGAACCCCCATAGAAACTGCCAGAAGTCCGGATAACAGGCCCTCCGATTTGACACACTGAACTCTATCTGAGAAGTAGTTGGTGAACCAGGCGAGGCAGTCATTTGAGAAACTAAGGCTGTTGAGTCTGCCGATAAGAATACGGTGATTGACAGAGTCGAAAGCCCTGGCCAGGTCGATGAAGACGGCTGCACAGTACTGTCTTTTATTGATGGCGGTTATGATATTGTTTAGTACCTTGAGCGTGACTGAGGTGCACCCGTGACCAGCTTGGAAACCAGATTGCACAGCGGAGAAGGTACGGTGGGATGCGAAATGGTCTGTGATCTGTTTGTTAACTTGGCTTTCGAAGACTTTAGAAAGGCAGGGCAGGATGGATATAGGTCTGTAACAGTTTGGGTCTAGAGTGTCACCCCTTTTGAAGAGGGGGATGACCGTGGCAGCTTTCCAATCTTTAGGAATCTCGGATGATACGAAAGAGAGGTTGAAATTATAGGCAATTAGCAAGACACCCCCAATAAAGGAGTGGTTCTGCAGGTGGTGACCACAGACCACTTCTCAGTTCCTATGTTTCCTGGCTGATATTTTGGTCACTTTTGAATGCTGGCGGTGCTTTCACTCTAGTGGTAACATGAGACGGAGTCTACAACCCACACAAGTGGCTCAGGTAGTGCAGCTCATCCAGGATGGCACATCAATGCGAGCTGTGGCAAGAAGGTTTGCTGTGTCTGTCAGCGTAGTGTCCAGAGTATGGAGGCGCTACCAGGAGACAAGCCAGTACATCAGTAGACGTGGAGGAGGCCGTAGGAGGGCAACAACCCAGCAGCAGGACCGCTACCTCCGCCTTTGTGCAAGGAGGAGCAGGAGGAGCACTGCCAGAGCCCTGCAAAATGACCTCCAGCAGGCCATAAATGTGCATGTGTCTGCTCAAACAGTCAAAAACAGACTCCATGAGGGTGGTATGAGGGCCCGACGTCCACAGGTGGGGGTTGTGCTTACAGCCCAACACCGTGCAGGATGTTTGGCATTTGCCAGAGAACACCAAGATTGGCAAATTCGCCACTGGCGCCCTGTTCTCTTCACAGATGAAAGCAGGTTCACACTGAGCACATGTGACAGATGTGACAGAGTCTGGAGACGCGGTGGAGAACGTTCTGCTGCCTGCAACATCCTTCAGCATGACCGGTTTGGCGGTGGGTCAGTCATGGTGTGGGGTGGCATTTCTTTGGGGGGCTGCACAGCCCTCCATGTGCTCGCCAGAGGTAGCCTGACTGCCATTAGGTACCGAGATGAGATCCTCAGACCCCTTGTGAGACCATATGCTGGTGCGGTTGGCCCTGGGTTCCTCCTAATGCAAGACAAAGCTAGACCTCATGTGGCTGGAGTGTGTCAGCAGTTCCTGCAAGAGGAAGGCATTGATGCTATGGACTGGCCCGCCCGTTCCCCAGACCTGAATCCAATTGAGCACATCTGGGACATCATGTCTCGCTCCATCCACCAAGTTGCACCACAGACTGTCCAGGAGTTGGCGGATGCTTTAGTCCAGGTCTTGGAGGAGATCCCTCAGGAGACCATCCGCCACCTCATCAGGAGGATGCCCAGGCGTTGTAGGGAGGTCATACAGGCACGTGGAGGCCACACACACTACTGAGCCTCATTTTGACTTGCTTTAAGGACATTACATCAAAGTTGGATCAGCCTCTAGTGTGGTTTTCCACTTTAATTTTGAGTGTGACTCCAAATCCAGACCTCCATGGGTTGATAAATTTGATTACCATTGATCATTTTTTGTGTGATTTTGTTGTCAGCACATTCAACTATGTAAAGAAAACAGTATTTAATAAGAATAGTTCATTCATTCAGATCTAGGATGTGTTATTTTAGTGTTCCCTTTATTTTTTTGAGCAGTGTATATAGAGAGATGCACTACTGAGAGTGAATGAGCATCACGTGGTCTTATCCTATCCGCTCCTGATTCAGTTAGAGAGGAAATGAAGAGAAGAGAAACCTGACGGGAACTATAAACTCAGAGACTCAATCACGGATTCTAAAAATACCAAAGCGGTTCTGTACTATGTATCTTTTATTTCTATTTCACCTTTATTTAACCAGGTAGGCCAGTTGAGAACAAGTTCTCATTTACAACTGCGACCTGGCCAAGATAAAGCAAAGCAGTGCAACAAAAAACAACACAGAGTTACACATGGAATAAACAAAAGTACAATAGAAAAATCTATATACAGTGTGTGCAAATGGAGTAAGGAGGTAAGTCAATAAATAGGCCAATAGTAGCGAAGTAGTTACAATTTAGCAAATTAACACTGGAGTGATAGATGTGCAGATGATGATGTGCAAGTAGAAAATACTGGTGTGCAAAAAAGTAAATAAAAATAATATGGGGATGAGGTAGGTAGTTGGGTGGGCTATTTACAGAAGGGCTATGTACAGCTGCAGCGATCGGTAAGCTGCTCAGATACAGTGCCTTGCGAAAGTATTCGGCCCCCTTGAACTTTGCGACCTTTTGCCACATTTCAGGCTTCAAACATAAAGATATAAAACTGTATTTTTTTGTGAAGAATCAACAACAAGTGGGACACAATCATGAAGTGGAACGACATTTATTGGATATTTCAAACTTTTTTAACAAATCAAAAACTGAAAAATTGGGCGTGCAAAATTATTCAGCCCCTTTACTTTCAGTGCAGCAAACGATCTCCAGAAGTTCAGTGAGGATCTCTGAATGATCCAATGTTGACCTAAATGACTAATGATGATAAATACAATCCACCTGTGTGTAATCAAGTCTCCGTATAAATGCACCTGCACTGTGATATTCTCAGAGGTCCGTGAAAAGCGCAGAGAGCATCATGAAGAACAAGGAACACACCAGGCAGGTCCGAGATACTGTTGTGAAGAAGTTTAAAGCCGGATTTGGATACAAAAAGATTTCCCAAGCTTTAAACATCCCAAGGAGCACTGTGCAAGCGATAATATTGAAATGGAAGGAGTATCAGACCACTGCAAATCTACCAAGACCTGGCCTTCCCTCTAAACTTTCAGCTCATACAAGGAGAAGACTGATCAGAGATGCAGCCAAGAGGCCCATGATCACTCTGGATGAACTGCAGAGATCTACAGCTGAGGTGGGAGACTCTGTCCATAGGACAACAATCGTATAGTCGTATATTGCACAAATCTGGCCTTTATGGAAGAGTGGCAAGAAAGCCATTTGTTAAAGATATCCATAAAAAGTGTTGTTTAAAGTTTGCCACAAGCCACCTGGGAGACACACCAAACATGTGGAAGAAGGTGCTCTGGTCAGATGAAACCAAAATTGAACTTTTTGGCAACAATGCAAAACGTTATGTTTGGCGTAAAAGCAACACAGCTGAACACACCATCCCCACTGTCAAACATGGTGGTGGCAGCATCATGGTTTGGGCCTGCTTTTCTTCAGCAGGGACAGGGAAGATGGTTAATATTGATGGGAAGATGGATGGAGCCAAATACAGGACCATTCTGGAAGAAAACCTGATGGAGTCTGCAAAAGACCTGAGACTGAGACTGAGATTTGTCTTCCAACAAGACAATGATACAAAACATAAAGCAAAATCTACAATGGAATGGTTCAAAAATAAACATATCCAGGTGTTAGAATGGCCAAGTCAAAGTCCAGACCTGAATCCAATCGAGAATCTGTGGAAAGAACTGAGAACTGCTGTTCACAAATGCTCTCCATCCAACCTCACTGAGCTCGAGCTGTTTTGCAAGGAGGAATGTGAAAAAATTTCAGTCTCTCGATGTGCAAAACTGATAGAGACATACCCCAAGCGACTTACAGCTGTAATCGCAGCAAAAGGTGGCGCTACAAAGTATTAACTTAAGGGGGCTGAATAATTTTGCACGCCCAATTTTTCAGTTTTTGATTTGTTAAAAAAGTTTGAAATATCCAATAAATGTCGTTCCACTTCATGATTGTGTCCCATTTTATATCTTTATGTTTGAAGCCTGAAATGTGGCAAAAGGTCGCAAAGTTCAAGGGGGCCGAATACTTTCGCAAGGCACTGTACCTGCTGTAGCGCGTGCTATGGGTGGGTGTTGTTATGGTGACCAGTGAGCTGAGATAAGGCGGATCTTTACCTAGCAAAGACTTATAGATGACTTGGAGCCAGTGGGTCTGGCGACGAATATGTAGCGAGGGCCAGCCGACGAGAGCATACAGGTCGCAGTGGTGGGTGGAATTTGGGACTTTGGTGACAAAAAGGATGGCACTGTGATAGACTGCATCCAGTTTTTTGAGTAGAGTGTTGGAGGCTATTTTGTAAATGACATCGCCGAAGTCGAGGATCGGTAGGATAGTCAGTTTTACGAGGGTATGTTTGGCAGCGTGAGTGAAGGAGGCTTTGTTGCGAAATAGGAAGCTGATTCTAGATTTAATTTTGTATTGGAGATGCGTAATGTGAATCTGGAAGGAGTCTAGCCAGACACCTAGGTATTTGTGGTTGTCCACATATTCTAAGTCAGAACCGTCCAGAGTAGTAATGCTAGTCGGGCGGGCGGGTGCGGGCAGCGATCGGTTGAAGAGCATACATTTAGTTTTACTAGCGTTTAAGAGCAATTGGAGGCCACGGAAGGAGTGTTGTATGGCATTGAAGCTCGTTTGGAGGTTTGTTAACACAGTGTCCAAAGAAGGGCCAGATGTATACAGAATGGTGTCGTCTGCATAGAGGTGGATCAAGGAATCACCCTCAGCAAGAGCGACATCATTGATATATACAGAGAATATACAGAGAAAAGAGTCGGCCCGAGAATTGAACCCCCATAGAAACTGCCAGAAGTCCGGATAACAGGCCCTCCGATTTGACACACTGAACTCTATCTGAGAAGTAGTTGGTGAACCAGGCGAGGCAGTCATTTGAGAAACTAAGGCTGTTGAGTCTGCCGATAAGAATACGGTGATTGACAGAGTCGAAAGCCCTGGCCAGGTCGATGAAGACGGCTGCACAGTACTGTCTTTTATTGATGGCGGTTATGATATTGTTTAGTACCTTGAGCGTGACTGAGGTGCACCCGTGACCAGCTTGGAAACCAGATTGCACAGCGGAGAAGGTACGGTGGGATGCGAAATGGTCCGTGATCTGTTTGTTAACTTGGCTTTCGAAGACTTTAGAAAGGCAGGGCAGGATGGATATAGGTCTGTAACAGTTTGGGTCTAGAGTGTCACCCCTTTTGAAGAGGGGGATGACCGTGGCAGCTTTCCAATCTTTAGGAATCTCGGATGATACGAAAGAGAGGTTGAACAGACTAGTAATAGGGGTTGCAACAATGGCGGCGGATAATTTTAGAAAGAGAGGGTCCAGATTGTCTAGCTCAGCTGATTTATACGGATCCAGGTTTTGCAGCTCTTTCAGAACATCTGCTATCTGGATTTGGGTGAAGGAGAAGCTGGGGACGCTTGGGCAAGTAGCTGCGGGGGGTGTGGAGCTGTTGGCCGGGGTTGGGGTAGCCAGGCGGAAAGCATGGCCAGCCATAGAGAAATGCTTATTGAAATTCTCGATTATCGTGGATTTATTGGTGGTGACAGTGTTTCCTAGCCTCAGTGCAGTGGGCAACTGGGAGGAGGTGCTCTTATTCTCCATGGACTTTACAGTGTCCCAGAACTTTTTGGAGTTAGAGCTACAGGATGCAAACTTCCGTTTGAAAAAGCTAGCCTTTGCTTTCCTAACAGACTGTGTGTATTGGCTCCTGACTTCCCTGAAAAATTGCATATCGCAGGGACTATTCGATGCTAGTGCAGTACGCCACAGGATGTTTTTGTGCTGGTTGAGGGCAGTCAGGTCTGGAGTGAACCAAGGGCTATATCTGTTCTTATCTATCAAACCATTCACACACACACGCAGGAACACTTCTTTATCAAAAGTGGCCTACATCAAAAGAAGCCAGAACTGGGCCTTGTTGACATAGCAGGGTGATTGAGACACAACTTGTGATTATGATACTTCCAAGAAAATGAACCCCTGATGTCATCCACCTATTACACCCACATATACACTGAGTGAGTGACACGCGAGAGAAAGGTGCGGACAGACAGGAAGATAGATGGGCAGGCAGGCAGACAGGCAAGCAGACAGGCAAGCAGACAGCCATAAACTATTAAGACATGTACCAATCACACATAAATGCTACAAACATAAACCATAATTATGGGGAATGTTTTTATTTACTGGTTGTAAACCATTTCCCCTCACCCATCAGCACCTGTGTTTTCACTTGCCACAAACCGCCACTATATAGAACTTTCACAGAGCTATTTCAATTCAAACAGGAGGTGTGTGTGTGTGTTTATGTTTGGTTTGTGGAGTATGTAGAGTGTGGGTGAGAGAAGGCGCGATGGAGAGGAGAGAGAAAGAGGGAGCGAGAGGGGGAAGGGAGGGAACGTGTGTGGACATGAAGACTCAGTTAGGGCCGCGGGACATAGAGGGAGAAAAACATTAGTGGTTCAACAGGAATCGCGGATGACAGATCTACACATACATACATGCACCTCTTTCACTCACACACACACACGTATGATCAATGTCCCTCTCACAAATCCCTCTCTGATATGGACAAGAGCTTTCAACAGTACCAGGTGTGTGAGTGAGTGAAAAGTGAGTGTCTGTGTGTGTTTAACTATACTTGTGGGGACCAGAAGAATAGTAAACAAACAAATATTAGACCAACTGTGGACATTTTGTTAGTCCCCACAATATCTTATGCTATTTCTAGGGGGTTTTGGGTTACGGTTAGAATTAGTGTTCGTTTTAGGAGCTAGGGATAGGTTTAGTTAGCATGTCTAAGACTTACAGTATGTCTCAGGAGTTCTGGGGTTTAATGTTAGACACCTAGTCTGATACCATCTCTATAGTGTGTGCCTTCAGCCCCCAATGCCCTCATTAACCAGCATGGAGCCCTACACCTGCATCTCTACAACACACATACACACACATAATACTCTCGCATGCAATGTTTACAACATATTCTCACGCACAACTTGAACATTGATTGATACATCACTGCCATCTTGTGGCATTGAAACGTTTTGAATGCAATTGTTTTTCCAGGAGCAGTAATAGAAAAAAATAATTGTTAGTGTTACTGGTGTAGAAAAGGTAAATAGGCCATTTGCAGTGCAGTGCCAAACAATGGTCTGTCTATATGTCATACTCAACAGCAGAATGTGCTTAATGGAATGTGAAGGGCCACTTCACTTTTATGTCAAATATGTTCTCTGACTGTGTTGTGTAGGCCTGGCTTCATGAATTTGACATGACAATATCCTGAGATTATGTCACAAAATTGTGCCATCTATGCTGAGGAGATTATAGGTTACCCCTAACCACTGATACAAAGTCAGATGTTTTCTAATCACCTCAATGATAACATTTAGAATTAGTGTAGAATAATCTGATCCTAGATCTGATGTTAGGAGAGCCTCTACCTTGAGCCATGCAAAACAACGACACTTGATGCTACCCTACCGCGGACGCGCTAGAGCCAACACCACGCGACAAGAGTAGATACAAGATGGCGACCATTTTAGTATCAGAGGAATAAGTGCCGTGAAGGATAGGTATGGTACTTTTTCAATTTTCGCCTTTTAATTAAAAAAAACTAACAATTCGTGTCAGTTGTTATGGTGTACACATTCATCTGAAAACTAACTAGCATGTTTGATAAACAATTCAAACCCTGACGCATTGATCCCTAACGTATTTAGACTTGGCTCGACAAGATTAGCTTTGTTGCTGCTAGCCATGTAGCTAGCTCTGTTACTCACCAAGTTAGCCAACAAACTAGTTGGATACTTTATTTTACTAGCGATTATGTTTAGCTATATTACGTTAGATACTTGATTTGTGTTTATTTAGAAGATGCATACCGCCAGACAGAAAGAAAGCACAAGGGCACCTTAGGCGCGCGCACGAGCCTTTGATATCCTCCTGGATAAGTTTACGAGTAGGTTCTTTTCAGCAGTAACGTTAGCCGTGTTATAACTATAGCCAGTTAGTGACATCAGGATAGAAGAAGGAGCGGTTAGTTACCAGTATTTTGGTGATATTGTTAGCTAGAGCTAGTTTTCAAAGTTGTCTTGCGGGGACAATTTACCAATCTCAGGTGAGTTAACGTTAGTGAAGTGGTAAACACGTCTGGGAAAGCTTGCTAGCTAAGTTATCTAGTTTGAAAACACAAATCTCGCGCATTTTGTTATCAGTGTTGACTGGGTAAAATGAAGCAGAAGCAAAGGGATGTCAATCCTAGTAACTGCCCACCAGATCTTTCGTGGATTAAAAAACTAAACAATGTATCACGATTGTTGGTGGTTATAAAACAACAATTGCATTGATTAAATGTTATATAAAATCAGTGGTCAAAGGGGTACAATGTTGACAGACTCAGTCAGGGCATTCCAGCCAGAAACTCCTTCAGTGGTAACAGCTATTTATTTAAATCACACGAAGGCAATCTGGAATGGTAAATAAACACAGTTAGAACTTGGACCTGTGTAGTCAGGGTCGGCGCTGTACTGTTTCTCCTCCTAAATAGATTATAGATTGGTTCATGGAGAAGGGTAATAGTAGCTGGGATTGGCAGCCTCTGATCATCAAGTTTAGTTTCCCTTCTGATCATCCTATCCATCTCTTTCTCCATTCCCTTTCTTATCCATCTCTTCTCTTGCCCCTTTCTCTCTGTAAGGCTGCCTGTACACATACAAAGGGTGCTCTACCCTCCCAGCTCAGTCCCCCTTTGTTTGCCAGGCTTAAGTCTCCCTTTGGCCCCATTGGGGGGTGATGATGATGGCGCTGAGACTCTAAAACAGGAACCCCCAACCCCATCAGTTTTCAAACCCCAGAAAACCACATCTGATCACCGCAGTCAACATTCAGGATATTGTCCTGTCTTCTTTGACAATAAGTACCCATGTTCGAGAGCTAACTGGTTAAATGTGTGACCACAAATTATTATAAAGACCAGAATGGGTTGTGGGTTAAAAAGCAAGGCAAAAGGTTTTGGTACAATTGCTTTCACTAACTAAGGGTAAGGCCTTTACTGAGAAGAGATTAGAGATGTTTAAAGAGTTTTGTACAACTGCCTTTCTCACTCAGTCTCTTTCTTCTCTTTCTTCCTCCCCAGAAAAAGCTATGCCGTGGGACCACCCCGTTTCTGAGCTCGCCATGGTGATCTGAAGCCCCAGTGTGGACGTGTCACATCCACACTCACCTACCCACAGACACACACACGGACTGAGCCACCCAGCAAGTGTGTGCGATGGACAGGTGTAAGCACGTGGGGCGGCTCAGGCTGGCCCCAGATCACTCCATCCTCAACCCCCAGAAGTGGCACTGCGTGGACTGCAACACCACAGAGTCAGTGTGGGCCTGCCTGGGCTGCGCCCACGTTGCATGCGGCCGCTACATCGAGGAGCACGCCCTGCAGCACTTCCTGCAGCATCGTCACCCGCTGGCCATGGAGGTCAACGAGCTCTATGTCTTCTGCTACTTGTGTGACGACTATGTGCTCAACGACAACGCAACGGGAGACCTCAAGCTGCTGCGCTCCACTCTCAGTGCCATCCAGAGCCAGCGCTACGAGGTCACCACGCGCTCAGGACGCACCTTGAGATCGGCTAGCACCCCGCCCGACGCCCCCCAGCCCTGCGGCTCCAGTTTACTGCAGCTGAGGGACGAGGACCGCATGTTCACGGCGCTCTGGCACCGCCGCCGGGCACTGATGGGTCGAGTGTTCCACACCTGGTTCAGCCTGACAGAAGGGGGGAAGAGGAGGGAAGAGGAGGAGAGGCAGAGAGAGGAGGAGGAAAGGAGGCGGAAGGAGTTGAGGGAGAGGAGGAAGACGTTGAAGAGGCAGCTAAAGGAAGCGTTGGAGAGCGCCCCACCAAGGAAGAGCCACCGCCTGAGGAGAGCCAGTCAGAGAGCTGCTGCCGCCGCCGCTGTCGCCCCCCGCCCCACACGGACACGCACACCCAGCACCACTTACACACCCCAGTCTCCCCTCAAACCCCGACCAAGAACCCAGAGCCCCGCCACTCCCACCCCCAAGAGAATGGGCCGCCCCCCTAAAACCCCTGCGCCCAAACCCACTCGCTACTCAACACCTTCTTCCTCCACCAAAGGCAAACCCAGAGCCTCCTCTGTCCAAGCCTTGACTGCCCCCTCCCCAGCCCCCCGCCGTGCCCCCTCCAAACAGGGTGACTCGCCCCTCAAACGTCGGCCCACTGTCACTCCGGGTGTCACGGGCCTGCGTAACCTAGGCAACACATGCTACATGAACTCCATCCTGCAGGTGCTGAGCCACCTTCACATCTTCAGGGAGTGTTTCCTCCGGCTGGAGCTGCTAGCCTCGGCCGTCCACGGCCAGCTGTTGGTTCCCAGCCCCGGGGGCCCAGTGTCATCCTCCCCGCTGGCCCAGAGGAGAGGCCCCCAGATGGGCGTTGGGCTAAGTGGGGGGGCCTCCAGGGCCCGGAGTATGGAGCTGATTCAGCCCAATGAGCCCAGCTCCAAGCACATCTCCCTGTGTCATGAGCTGCACACACTCTTCCAGGTGATGTGGTCGGGCAAGTGGGCGTTGGTGTCGCCCTTCGCAATGCTGCACTCGGTGTGGCAGCTGATCCCAGCCTTCCGGGGCTACGCCCAGCAGGATGCCCAGGAATTCCTGTGTGAGCTGCTTGACAAGGTGCAGCACGAGCTGGAGAGCACAGGGGCTCACATGCCACCCGCTGGTGTGTCAACCGGACAGAGACATCTCATCAAGCAGGTGCTCAGCGTAGTCAACACCATCTTCCATGGTCAGCTCCTCAGCCAGGTAAGAAAAAGAGAGAGGTACACACTCTCCCAAACACAGTTATACACAGACTGATACACACTACACACTTTATAATGATATAGACAGACTTTTGTGCTTCACCAGTCTGGACATGGATTAAAAATGGATTGAAAAAGGGATTAAAAGGTCTTTACATTGATTAGTAGTGATCTTACTGGAGGGATTTGGATGGGAGGTTTTACTGCACAATGTGTGTGACTGTTACCACATTTATGTCTTGATAGTAATATAAAATAAATAGATATAAAATACAATATGTCAAAATGTATCTGTCTAAATGTGCTTGGCTCCAATCAAGAAATGGGGACATTTCAATGGCAGATCAACACATTCTGAAGCTCCGTCATTTTAAAAGTTCATGGAAGGGTAAATCCATTTTGAATTCATTAACTTTTCGACAGAATCCCTTTTTGATTTGAACGAAACCTTCCATACTTTCCCATTGTAGAACGGCTCAGAAATGAACTTTTTGGACCTGAATGCCAAAACACTCGATAAGTGTTCAAAGTTGACCCCTTTTGCATATCATACCATGAGACATCCATGTCTTCATCAATGGAAAATATAAATGGTTGAGATTTATATAATTTCAAAGTTTACAAAAAGGGTTGTCAAACTACTACAATGACTTGATTTTTGTTTTGTTGACTTTTTTTAATTAATTTTTTTACCTCTAACGTACACTACCATTCAAAAGTTTGCGGTCACTTAGAAATGTCCTTGTTTTCCATGAAAAAATACAGGAAATTAGTTGCAAAATGAATAGGAAATATTGTCAAGACGTTGACAAGGTTATAAATAATCATTTTTAATTTAAATAATAATTGTGTCCTTCAGACTTTGCTTTTGTCAAAGAATCCTCCATTTGCAGCAATTACAGCCTTGCAGACCTTTGGCGTTCTAGTTGTCAATTTGTTGAGGTAATCTGAAGAGATTTCACCCCATGCTTCCTGAAGCACCTCCCACAAGTTGGATTGGCTTGATGGGCACTTCTTACGTACCATACGGTCAAGCTGCTCCCACAACAACTCAATAGGGTTGTGATCCAGTGACTGTGCTGGCCACTCCATTATAGACAATACCAGCTGATTGCTTCTTCCCTAAATGGTTCTTGCATAGTTTGGAGCTGTGCTTTGAATCATTGTCCTGTTGTAGCAGGAAATTTACTCCCAATTAAGCGCCACTCACAGGATAGGGTATGGCATGGCAAAATGGAGTGATAGCCTTCGTTCTTCAAGATCCCTTTTACCCTGGACAAATCTCCTACTTTACCACCACCAAAGCACCCCCAGACCATCACATTGCCTCCACCATGCTTGACAGATGGCGTCAAGCACTCCTCCAGCATTTTTTTCATTTTATCTGCTTCTCACGAATGTTATTCTTTGTGATCCGAACACCTCAAACTTAGATTTGTCTGTCCATAATGTTTTTTTCCATTCTTCTTCTGTCCCGTGTCTGTGTTCTTTTGCCCATCTTAATATTTTATTTTTATTGGCCACCAGTCTAAGATATGTATTTTTCTTTGCAACTCTGTCTAGAAGGCCAGCATCCCAGAGTCGCCTCTTCACTGTTGACATTGAGACTGGTGTTTTGCGGGTACTATTTAATGAAGTTGCCAGTTGAGGACTTAATGAAGTTGCCAGTGAGGCATCTGTTTCTCAAACTAAACACTCTAATGTACTTGTCCTCTTGCCCAGTTGTGCACCAGGGCATCCCACTCCTCTTTCTATTCTGGTTAGAGGAAGTTTGCGCTGTTCTGTGAAGGGAGTAGAACACAGCGATGTATGAGATCTTCAGTTTCTTGGCAATTTCTTGCATGGAATAGTCTGCATTTCTCAGAACAATAATAGAATGACGAGTTTCAGAAGAAAGGTCTTTGTTTCTGTCCATTTTGAGCCTGTAATCGAACCCACAAATGCTGATGCTCTAGATACTCAATTAGTCTAAAGCAGGCCAGTTTTATTGCTTCTTTAATCAGAACACAGTTTTCAGCTGTGCTAACATAATTGCAAAAGGGTTTCCTAATTAACAGTGTACACTGTATTTCTGATCAATTTGATGTTATTTTAATGGACAAATGTCCTTGTTTTTGAAAGAAAAACACATTTCTAAGTGACCCCAAACTTTTGAACAGAGGTGTATATTTTTTTTAAAATAAATGATAAAATAGTTTCACAACCCTGTTTGTAAGCAGTTTAAATGATATCAAAACTCAACCATTTATCTTTTCCAGTGATAAAGACATGAATGTCTCACCCTGTTGGGTGGGGTATGCAAAACTTTGAACACCTTTAACTCCTGAATGTTTTAACATGTATGGACAGGTTTGTTTAAATCAAAAGGGATGCTATCTAAAAGGGATTGAATTCAAATCGATTTACCCATAAGAGAGTGAGTGAGTGGGACTGAACGTGTGTATTTTGTGCTTCGGTGTATGTGAAAGAGAGGAGTGTCTTGAGTTATCTGAGCATACACCCACACCTGCTCTTTCCTAACAAGGGGGTGAGTGTGTGTGTGAGAAGGGGGGCAGTGTTTCTAAAGCTGTGTATCTCAGACAATCCAGTTCCTGTGTGTGCTACTGCATTAGTTATCTCAGCTGCCCTTGGCTTGCCTTCACACAACTCTCTCTCTTTCATCCTCACTTTCTACCCCTAACTCTCTCTTTCTCCCTCTCTCTGCTCCGCCTCTTTCTATCGCTCTCTCTTCTCTTCCCCCTCCATCAGGTGACGTGTCTTGCATGTGACCACCGCTCCAACACGGTAGAACCCTTCTGGGACCTGTCGCTGGAGTTCCCTGAGCGTTACCACAGCAACAGCCGGGAGAGCGCAGCGCAGGTCTCGTGCCAGCTGACGGAGATGCTGGCCAAGTTCACGGAGACCGAAGCACTGGAGGGCAACATCTACGCCTGCGACCAGTGCAACAGTGAGTGACCGAGGCACACATACAAAAATGTACACAGTGAGCACACACAAACACATTCATTCAATGGTATGATTGTTAGAGGTACAATACTTTTGCCAAAGCAGTTCGTTTTCTCGATTAAAATTCATAATAATAAATTCTGTCTCTGCATGTCAAACTACCAACCAGTGCTATAGTTAGACTGACTATTCACATTCACACAGCCCTGTCCAGAGCATGTGAGCGGAGCTGGAGCAGAGCGTGCTGAATTTGAATGGTGCGTGGCGCGAGTTTCCCAAAGACTGGAGTGTCGGCCTTCTCGCCCACTCCAATTTCGCTCCAGTAGTGCTCACTTCACAAGCTCAGGGCATGCCCGGACCAGCATGCATTTGTAGTCTACTTGTGTGCTGCTTTAGCCCCTTGCTTTAGTTACTGTTATCTAGTATGCTATATATTTTCAGAAAGGAACTGATATGACACACAGGTGAAAAATCAAGGTGCCTTACAAAGATGACGAGGACCATGAGCAAGAGGGGGAGGGCAGTGATGTTTGGGGTCCACAACAAAAAAATCACTGTGGAATCTGAAAAGACAGGTATCCCGAAAGCATGAATGTGTAATTAGTAGGTGCACATGCTAACAGAAAGGAACGGGGTTGGTAGCTAGCTAAGTGTGTCATTGTAGCAAAGTATTTATAAACCAAAAATCAGATCTCTTAAACCCCCTCTATCTGTGCCCCGTGGAATTTTAATTAGCATAATACAAAAATCCCCGTAAAAATCTCTGTTAAGATAGTTTTTTTTTGCATTGGACGCATCTCCATCCACTACATCTGCTGCCTATGTCTCATTTCCGCATCTGCGGTGACAGAGCTAGAGCGGTGTTTCTCACCATGAGACATCCCAAAAATTGGTCTTCACACAAATCGTCTGTAGCGTGTGAACGGTTTGGCCTACAAACTATTTTGACCCCTCTCATGAACATGATGGTGTTCTCCGTTTTGCTCTACGACCCCCACAAACGGCTTGGGACTCGTCTGAAGTTGGTACAGCCGATCTGCCAACTTCTGTCTGTAGCATCCAAACAGTTTGGGCTACACACTAATATGACCCTTCTGTGCGAAGGTGAGACTCTCACGAACAAGTCGGTTGTTTTGCTCTAAGACGTCCACAGGCCTTTCAAGACTCGTCTAAAGGTCCCCCGGTACCAGATGGAAAAATGAATGGAAGTACACTACCGTTCAAAGGTTTGGGGTCACTTAGAAATGTTCTTGTTTTTTAAAGAAAAGCACATTTTTGGTCCATTAAAACAACATCAAATTGATCAGAAATACTGTGTAGACATTGTTAATGTTGTAAATGACTATTGTACCTGGAAATGTTGGATATATATAAAAAATGAATATCTACATAGGAGGCCCATTATCAGCAACCAACAGTCCTGTGTTCCAATGGCACGTTGTTAGCTAATCCAAGTCTATAATTTTAAAAGGCTAATTGATCATTAGAAAACCCTTTTGCAATTATGTTAGCACAGCTGAAAACTGTTGTTCTGCTGCCTGTGACTGGAACGAATTGCAAAAATCGCTGAAGTTGGAGACTTTTATCTCCCTCACCAACTTCAAACATCTGCTATCCGAGCAGCTAACCGATCGCTGCAGCTGTACATAGTCTATTGGTAAATAGCCCACCCATTTTCACCTACCTCATCCCCATACTGTTTTTTTATTTATTTATTTTTATTTTTCTGCTCTTTTGCACACCAATCTCTACCTGTACATCACCATCTGATCATTTATCACTCCAGTGTTAATCTGCATAATTGTAATTATTTGCCTACCTTCTCATGCCTTTTGAACACAATGTATATATAGACTCCCCTTTTTTTCTACTGTGTTATTGACTTGTTAATAGTTTATTCCATGTGTAACTCTGTGTTGTCTGTTCACACTGCTTTGCCTTATCTTGGCCAGGTCGCAGTTGCAAATGAGAACTTGTTCTCAACTAGCCTACCTGGTTAAATAAAGGTGAAATAAAAAAAAATAAAAAAAATAAAATAAAAATAAAGAAGCAATAAAACTGGCCTTTAGACTAGTTGAGTATCTGGAGCATAACCATTTGTGGGTTCGATTACAGGCTCAAAATGGCCAAAAACAAAGACATTTCTTCTGAAACTTGTCAGTCTATTCTTGTTAGAATGAGAAATGAAGGCTATTCCATGTGAGAAATTGCAAAGAAACTGAAGATCTCATACAATGCTGTGTACTACTCCCTTCACAGAACAGCACAAACTGTCTCTAACCAGAATAGAAAGAGGAGTGGGAGGCCCTGGTGCACAACTGAGCAAGAGAACAAGTACATAAGTGTCTACTTTGAGAAAGACGCCTCGCCTCACAAGTCCTCAACTAGCAACTACATTAAATAGTACCCGCAAAACAACAGTCTCAACGTCAACAGTGAAGAGGCGACTCCAGGAAGCTAGCCTTCTAGGCTGTGTTCTTTTGCCCATCTTAATCTTTTAATTTTATTGGCCAGTCTGAGATATGGCTTTCTCTTTGCAACTCTGCCTAGAAGGCCAGCATCCCAGAGTCGCTTCTTCACTGTTGACATTGAGACTGGTGTTAAATACATGTAAAAAATAACATGTTTGCTGATCTTTCTTATATCTCTCAGATATAGGACAGACATTTCAGAACAACTTCATTTAGTTTCCCCCCTCCCCCAAAAATCTATCTGTTCCATGTAGTGAATCTGTTATTCATTGTGTTTGTATGGGCTAATAGCAGTAAGGCTATTGTTTTGATACTTAACATTTCAAATCAAATAGCAAATGTATCCTTTGTATGACACTTAAAACAATTCCATATAGCTTAGTAGAACCCCCCCCACCCCAGCTTAGACATGGTTTAGACTGTTTAGTGGCAAAAATAAGGGGTTAAAAAAATATATAATACCTAATGTTTCCTGATCTTGTATCTCTCAGATATAGGAGATACACTTCAGAACAAATTTCCTTTTGATATTTCTTCAGGAACTATCTGTTCCATGTAGTGAATGTTATTCAATGCATTTGTATGGGCCAATAGAAGTAAAATCAAAAATATTTTTTTCATAAAATGATAATATATTTTTGTTATAGTTCAACGTGTGTTCAAATTCCAAATGAAATAGCTAAATGAGCCCGTGATGCCCGGGGTGACCAGTGTAGAACCACCTCGCCCGGATTAGACAGGGCTATAAGACTCTTATGGGTTAAATGTTTAGTTCATTTTCGTTCTATTATCTATACAATGGGCCTGGCATATTATCTCTTTCAAGGAGGTAAGCACTGCTCCATGAGCGCGATTTCAAAACGCTCAACTCCTCACAACTCTGGCCCTGTCTGAGGTGTCCATCTAGTGTGCAAGTTTAGTTTTACAGTGTGGGTTAATGCTCACTCTTGTCTCTAGGTAAGCGGCGGAGGTTCTCCTCCAAGCCCGTCATCCTGACTGAAGCTCAGAAACAGCTGATGGTTCACAAACTTCCTCAGGTCCTGCGCCTGCACCTCAAACGCTTCAGGTACTGACCGCATTATGACCACATGATGACCATAACATACCCATGCACCTCAAACACTGCAGGTAACCATTGAGCACATAGCAATTGCTCAAGAACCATAACACAACCATGCATTTGAAACACTCTAGCTGTCTTATTTGGTGATTTGGTCTGTTGACGTGTTCGTTGAGTGTTCTGTGCTTGTGATTGGTCGTCAGGTGGTCTGGGAGAAACCACAGGGAGAAGATTGGGGTCCACGTCAGCTTTGACCAGCTCCTCAACATGGAGCCATACTGCTGCAGAGACCCCTCCCCCAAGGGCTCGCCATGCTCCAGTCCCACCCCCGCTGGCTCCCCAAGCCCCAAACACTTCCTGTACGAACTGTCCTCTGTGGTGATGCATCATGGGAAGGGCTTCGGCTCTGGCCACTACACTGCCTACTGCTACAACAAAGAAGGAAGTAAGAACATCTCTCACTCACACGCAAAATGCATTTTTATGTAAAAATTACAAATCCAAAGATGACACACAACCTTCTCTTGATACATTTTCATGGAATCTACTTACAGCTAATACCCATTCTCTTCTCATTCTCCCTCTTTCAGGGTTCTGGGTCCACTGTAATGACTCTAAGCTGAACGTGTGTTCTGTGGAGGAGGTGTGTCGCGCCCAGGCCTACATACTCTTCTACACGCAGCGCTTCACTCAGGATAAAGACAGGCCTCTATAGGACCAGAACCCACCGAGCCCCGCCCCAATCCTCCTCCTTTGTACCTCAGCAGTCCAGTGACATGTCATCATCAGCATTACCACCAACACCAAAACATCTCAACCCCCCCCCCCCCCCCCCCCCCCTCTCACACTCTTTCTTTGTGGGCATTTTATCTCCTCTGGGGGGAGGAATGATTCATTGTATCATTATTTTTCTAAGAGAGACAAAGGACACACTCCTTTTTATTTTATTTTGTCTTTGTGAATTTCTTGTACATGTTGTTTATATGGGTTTTAAAAGAAAAGTCAAACGTGTTTGTGTTTGATAGTGTATAGGTTTATTTTATCAAGAGTATCAGCCAAGTTGTGCGTTGTATTATAGACACGCCTTTACAGGAGTAGAGACAGACTTTGGCCAGGTGTGACTGTGTAATCTGTAGTTCAGATTTATTCAGGTGTCAACCTTTCTGCTCTTCTGTGCTCTATTTTTCTTTTTCTTAAACGATTTGAATCAACTAAAATGTTTCTCACAGCCACTTTAGACAGTTGACTAAGTCAGTCAGTCAAATTCTCAACTGGAATGTAGATAATTCCCTCCATAAATAGTCTTTAGAGTTTAACCCTTTTTGGTTTGCCAAGAGATGGAAGGGAAGAGATGGAAGGGAGATGGAAGGGGAAGTGAGACAACTCACTCACTTCTATTTTCTGGTTCATATACAGTCAATGAACTAAGCAGGCCAGACCCAGCTGCTAATGCATTGGTGCCTATGGGAGAGCCACCACTTAAGTGGAATGGAACAGTGACATTTAAAAAAAAAAAAAAAAAAAGGTAAACCGCCTGAGTGGGACATCTTCATTAATCCACCATCTTTGGTATCGCTCTCTCTAGTAAGTCTGGTCGGTCAGGAAATGGTTCATAATTAACTACTGACCTCATGCCAAAGGACGAGGGAAACGTTTAAAAAGTATCTCAGATTCTCCAAAAACAATTACAGGACATTTGCAAGATATATTCTTTGACTGGTTTTGGGAAATCTATTTTATAACCAGTTTCCAAAGGGATGTTTGTTTTTAGCTGAATCCTGCCCTCTGTCTTCAGAATGTAGATGTCTTTCGTGGTGCTGGTGCTTTTAGGCTTGTTGCCTCCTAACTTTTGGTTGGTATCCCTACAGCAGAAACAAGTGTCATAGAAAAGTGCCCTTCGTTAATCAGAACATATCTATTTTTGTAGTTCCCTTGCCATAAGTGTATTTGGTATCAGTTCTTTGTAGCAGAGACTGTAAAATGCAGTCTCACCCAGGCCAGCATTTAGAATATTGAATGTATTTTTGTGTACTCGGACATTGAGGATTTTTCACAAAAGTTGTTTAAAAAAAAAAAAACAGGGCCACTGACTGTTAAAGATTTTTTATAGTTTTGTAATTGATTCCTTTCCCCCCAGCAGGTCTGACCCATCTCGTGTGTGTATACCAGCATATGTGTTCACACAATATAGTTGGCTCTGTATAATGTAAGTATAAAATAGCCAGACTGATGCAAGTAGATCCTTGCTGTGTTCAAAACTGTACGCGTGTAAGAAAGATATCTCCATGCTGGTACTAGCTTAACTGCTCAACCTAAATGCTGTTCATCTCTAGATTCACCTTTTGGGGAGAATTCAAAGCACATTTCCACTTCATCCTTTTTTCTGTGCGATGTTTGTCTGCATTGTGCTCATACTGCCTCGGGTGTGTGTACATTTATGGAAGTGATACTATGCAAATTCTTACCTCAATTTTTATAGAATTACCTCAAAATGAGAATATATTTTCATTTTTCTAAGAAAACACGTGTACTTTTTTAAAAATCACACCACGCTGTAGCCCTCAATTTCCTTTCACTTGACTAATTCTACATAATGGCTGCCTCAGTGGATTATGGGGAAAGAGGCTGCCTACTAGACTTGAGATTTGTATATGACGATCCGGTCTCTGCCCTAACAATGGTAGTCATCCCAAAAAGCAGGCAATAAGCTTAGGTCCACAGTAAGCTCAAATCTCTTGCTTTGCCTCTCCCTCTCTGATAGAATCTACTGGAGGCCTGCAAGCTTGTGAAGGAACAGTGGGCTCCCGAGTGGTGCAGAGGTCTAAGACACTGCATCTCAGTGCTAGAGGCATCACTACAGACACCCTGGTTTGGAGTCCCAGGGGGCGACGCACAATTGGCCGTCATTATAAATAAGAATTTGTTCTTAACTGACTTGCCTAGTTAAAGGTTGAATTAAAAAAACGTATCCAACCCCATCGGCCAATCAAGGAATACAGAGCAAAATTTTTTATTTCAATACTTTTGTTCTTACAAAAACATTTCCAGGGCATTCAAAATTAAGCACTACATTTGGGTACATATAGTGGCAGCAACCATTTCAAAGATATTTTACAAATATCTAAAACAAATACTGGAGGAGCGGAGTGCAGAGTCCCCTCCCTGTAACATGAAGCCAAACATACAGCTGTAGATGTGTGGTTGTCTAGTCGTCATCGTTCCCACCCAGAACTCAAAAAAGGGGAAGTTGAACAATTTCAGGGTTCCGAAGAGCAATCGAGTGACTAGGTCCTGACTGTAGGGTCAGGCTGAAAGACTGCAGTAAGGGTCAGGAATTTTTCCTGATTAGGACACACTAGGCCCTATGCATACTTGAGAGGAGGGTACTTATTTTGGTAAGGAAAGGTTTGTTTCTTCACATTCTTACTTGGTGTTCTAAGCAGTTAAACTAACAGTTTATTTGAGATTATATGGCTGTTCTGGCTTCAATGTCACCTAAATAAAAGAGGGAAAAAAGATTCAGCCGCTGCTACGTAAGCCAGTCTCTCCATGCTCGCTCTTAAATAGCGGTAAAAATGCATTGTGGGGGTACCTTACAGCAGCATTTTTCATAGCCCTTACTGGCTGCTCTGCCAAGGTGGGAGAAATGAGAAGAGACCAAAGCAAGGTCCTGTATTTAGATGCTGTTTTTCTGTTAGAGTGCCGGCAGATGGTTCAGTGTGTCCATTCTCTGTATTGGAGTGGAGGGGTTGTGGTGCGGTTTGAATGAGGTTGGGTTCAGTATTCAATAGTCGTCCCCTCGGCTCACCACCTCCTTGCAGGTGGGCCTGAGCAGGATGGTGTGCTCGAACTGGGCGGTGTAGGAGCCCTTGGTGTCGCAGAGCGGGGGGTAGGGGTCCACGATTCCCAGGTCGCACAGGTTCTTCAGGGCCATCAGGTACTTGCTCTCCCCCAGCCGGTCCAGCCAGCGCCGGCAAAACGCCAGCGTGCCAAAGTTCTCGTTGATCACGTTCAACAGGTGCTTCGCCCGGGGGAGTCTGGGGGGAGAGAGGGGTAGAGATAGAGGGTACAACCTCTGTGGAATACACAGTCCAGTGTTCACACAGGCAATCAACTTACCTGATTGGGACGTGTCCCACATCAAAGTTTTTCATGTAATGAGAACACTCCATGTCATCATGGACCACGCCCTTCCCTGTGCTGCCAAACGTCTCGATGGCGTACACCTCTCCCTCCTGGTCGTGCAAGAAAGGGCATCAGTCATAAAAAGGACACTTATTGGGGTAGGAAGACACTGCTGCAGTCAAACAAATACAGGGGCAGGCAATCCTGTGTTATAGAAATTCCTTGATCATCCACGACACCAATTCAGGCAAGCAGGTATTGTGTTACTGACTAATTGGACCTGGCTCGGTTCCTAAGCACACCATTAACTCAGCATCATTACCCGGTCACCCTCCCACAGCACACCATTAACTAAGCATCATTACTCGGTCAACCTCCCACAGCACACCATTAACTCAGCAGCCCTTTCTAACCTCGCCTCCCTATCTCCCCCCCTTGTTCTTCAAACGCTCAGTAAGACAGATACACACCTCCATCCTGGTAGCTTCTCCTCCTTTGACAATGGGGACAGTCTTGCCGGCATGTATCCTGTACTGGCCAATTGAGTGGCCGTTCAGGTTTCGGATTGGCTTCACTGGAAATTATTCAAATTAAAATTTGTGAGGAATTATCTTCAATCACAAATTACAACAAATTCACTGTGTGTGTGTGATTATATATATTAGAGGTCGACCGATTAATCGGAATGGCCGATTAATTAGGGCCGATTTCATGTTTTCATAACAATCGAAATCTGTATTTTTTTTAATATATATATATTTTAAATATACCTTTATTTAACTAGGCAAGTCAGTTAAGAACAATGATGGCCTAGGAACGGTGCGTTAACTGCCTTGTTCAGGGGCAGAACGACAGATTTTCACATTGTCAGCTCGGAGGATCCAATCTTGCAACCTTACAGTTAATTAGTCCAACGCAATAACGACCTGCCTCTCTCTCGTTGCACTCCACAAGGAGACTGCCTGTTACCCGAATGCAGTAAGCCAAGGTAAGTTGCTAGCTAACATTAAACTTATGTTATAAAAAACAATCAATCATAATCACTAGTTAACTACACATGGTTGATGATATTACTAGATATTATCTAGCGTGTCCTGAGCATACAAGTATCTGACAGCGGTGGTAGGCAGAAGCAGGCACGTAAACATTCATTCAAACAGCACTTTCGTGCTTTTTGACAGCAGCTCTTCGTTGTGCTTCAAGCTTTGCACTGTTTATTACTTCAAGCTTATCAACTCCCGAGATGAGGCTTGTGTAACCGAAGTGAAATGGCTAGCTAGTTAGCGGGCGCCAATTGTCGTTGTGTTGCTGGTTCGAGCCCAGGGAGGAGAGGGACGGAAGCTATATTGTTACACTGGCAATACTAAAGTGCATATAAGAACATCCAATAGTCAAAGGTTAATGAAATACAAATGGTATAGAGGGAAATAGTCCTATAATTCCTATAATAACTACAACCTAAAACTTCTTACCTGGGAATATTGAAGGCTCATGTTAAAAAGAACCACCAGCTTTCATATGTTCTGAGCAAGGAACTGAAACATTAGCTTTCTTACATAGCACATATTGCACTTTTACTTTCTTCTCCAAAACTTTGTTTTTGCATTATTTAAACCAAATTGAACATGTTTCATTATTTACTTAAGGCTAAATTGATTTTATTGATATATTAAGTTAAAATAAGTGTTCATTCAGTATTGTTGTAATTGTCATTATCACAAATACATTTAAAAAATAAATAATAATAAAAATTATTTTTAAAAAAAATCGGCCAATTAATCGGTATCGGCGTTGAAAAATCAGTCAACCTCATATATATATATATTCAGTAGCTCAGTACCTTGGTATGTTTTTCCGTCAATCTCCACCTCGTACGACTCCATCACTTCCTGAATTCTCTCTCCAACGTCACACAGACGCACGTCGATTCCAGCACACTGCAGAATGATGAAGCATGATTAAGATGAGACTGAACACCTGAACTACACTTACTTCAAATTCTATCAAGCGGCCTCAGGAATATATGGAGTGTGAATGGATGTCGGACCTTGATTCCAGTATTGGTGGCGTCTCTCACGGCCTCCAGTAGTTTGTCATACTTTGGGTTGAACGTGACGGTGAAGGCACAGTCAATGATCCGACCTGAAAACATACAGTGCGAGTGAGGACAGCATCCGACATGGTCTGAGTGGTTAGTTGTGTATGTTTATATGCATTTGTATACGTTTATGTGTTGAGTATGTTTTGATGTGTGTGTCAGCTGAACCGTGTGTGTACTGTGGCAGGGGTGTACCGTTGATGTGTGTTCCGAAGTCGATCTTGCAGACGTCGTCGTATTGCAGCACGGTGGGGTCCCCTGCGTTAGGGGTGTAGTGAGCCGCACAGTTGTTCAGAGAGCAGCCTGTGGGGAAGGCTAGGCCTGCATTCAGACCATTCTCCTTGATCAACTTCCTGGAACAGTTCTCCAACCGCTCACTGAAACACAGAGAGATTGGTTATACAGAAAGAGATGAGTTAAATTGTTAATGAAGGGATGAAAGCTCAAGAACAGACGTATGCAAAAGATAAAATGCAAAGGAAAAAGACTGACAAATAGAAAGAATAGGAAGCAACATCTCAGCTGTGATGATGATGAAGGCTCACCAGATGTCGATCATGGTCATGCCAGGTTTGATGAAGCTGCGGACGTGCTGGCGGACCTGTCTATGGGCCTCAGCAGCCTGTCTGAAGTCGCTCCACACTTCCTCGTTGGCCTTGTCCAGAACCCGCTTCTCTTCATTGGTGGTCCTCCACGAAGCGGGACGCCTGCACCAAGGGGAATCAGCAACAAGGTTAGCGGTCAGCACACACACACTTCTTCCCATCACTGTGTATGAAATTCACAAGGGCAATCAGCAATGAAGTTAGAAAACACAAACATTTTGTCCTTGCACGACCACCCTGGAGGATCAACAACAAGGTTAGTGCCCACGCATACATCTTACTCCCGCACCCAGCATCATGACTGAGGGGGAATCAATGCAAGCATGGCTAGAGGATAAACCAAACTGAAATTATGCTGATGACGACAGTGTTTTGGGTGTTGTTAAAGCTGCAATATGTAACTTTTTCAGTGACCCGACCAAATTCACATGGAAAAGTGTGTCGTAGATCTGTCATTCTCATTGAATGCAAGACTAAGAAGCGGTTGATCTGTTCTATGTGCGATATTTCTATGCTTCCGGTTAAGTTTTGTTATTTACTTTCAGTTTTGTATACCAGCTTCAAGCAGCTGAAAGCACAATATTTTGGATTATGAAAATATATATTTCACAGCAGATAAGATTGTACAATGATTCTCGACACTATACTTGTTTTGTCACAAACTGAAATTAGGCAAACTATTGGAATTTTAGGAACCAGGAAATGGAGGAGTGATTTCTGCATAGCGCATCTTTAAGAGCCCTTTATGTCAATGAGTTTCACATCAGTGAAGAGATCCAAGGTGAAGAACCACCCTGTCACTTCTGTTTAATAACTACACTGACAGATGCATGTATGCCAGGCAGCACTGTTTATTTTAGAACAAACTCAAATCTCCCACCCCAGTCTCTCTGGTAGCTACCAGTTTGTGTTTAAGGTTGGACAGGTATAGCATGATGATCAGAGGAGCTGCCAGTCTAGTATAACACAGTGCTGGGGAAATAAGAGGCTGGGCCCCGCTTCCACACTAGCCAAGTACAAACCACACACCAAGCCAAGAGTAGGTGTTTTGTGAGATTGTGTGTATGAACCTTACCCATCCTGTAATAGGGGGTATTCACATTCCTGACCGATGGGGAAAACGCCACTTGGATACAAGTCACAGATGGGCACAGACGGAGGGTCAGTCTGAACTTTGGCTGTGAAAGACCGGAAGAAACAAACAGTCACATAAGCGCTCATTACTATTTCATTAACTATCTAGAAGGTTTGAGTTGGAATTCCAGAGGTGACACAGCAATATTCAGGGAAAAGTCAAACGTGCCCATTGGCCTGAGGACCTGAGGGGGGAGGCACTCAGATGGGTGCAGGGTTATGGTTATGCTCCAGAGTGCAGCAGTAAGGCAGAGAGCCAGCCAGTCATATCCACCACTAGCTCATAGTCTACTCTCCCATTGCACCCTATACATGACCAGACAAAGTGAAAGCCATAATTCTCAAGTGTCAAATAAAATAAGACCAACTGACGTCCTTTCTTCTTTTTCTTCTTCTTCTTCTTTTTGCCTGCCGAGTTCTCCCCCTCGTCTCCATCTGAGAGAAATAGGGAGGAATTTGAAGTCATTTAGTCATATTCAAATGTCACAAGAGTTTATCAGCTCCCAGCAAGCCATGTATTGGTTGGTGTGCATGTAGTCATGTGTGAGGTCATCTCTGTGCTGTCCTTAAGGGTCAGACATGCGGATGGTTAAGGTTACGGGTGGTTAGGATTTGGTTCACAGGCCACAACAACAGGACTGAACCCAGCTCAGCTGCTCCACAGCAGGGTGTGAGGAGCCATGGTTGGAGCTCGGCCCATGTGGTTCTGGGTCAGGTGCTGTCTAGTACTAGGCTAAGGTAGAGTACTGTTACGATCTCTTACCATCCTCCCCGTCTTCTTCTTTCTCTTTGTCCTCCAGAGCCTGCTTCTCCAGGTGTTGTGTCACGTCAGCCACTCCATTGCCCTCAGCCTCGGTGCCGGCTGCTGCAGTCATAAATTGCAGAGACAGATACACATGGGTGAGCTCATCCTATACATCTTACTAACCACAACATGTCGGCCGTGGCGACCACAGCTCCATCACACACAACAGAGAGCATCCAGGAGGCCAGAGGGATGGGAGGATGAGAGATGTGTTATGTGCGTGCAAGGGAAGGTACTGTCCAGTGGGGAAGTGAGCCTTTTGGACTGTGGACAATGATCCTATTCCACAAAGTGTATCCCCGAGGTCAGGGACTTGGCAGGAGAGGGGAGAGTATTAACATCTGTGTATAACCTTGGGGGACAGTACACGCAGCTAAGCCTGCTTTACTGATGTAAACACGCATATTACAAGCTAAATGTTGTGCATGTCAATTTAAAAAGGGCAACTGTCTGACATCCTTTAGAATAATTCATGCTAACTGTAGCTAGTTGAGGTTGTTACAAGAAGATGGGTTGCTCGAAATAGCACATGCCGAGGACAACGTTGTCAGCAGTGAGTACACAGAGTACAGTGAGCACGCAGAGTACAGTGAGCGTGCTGTCTGAATCAAACAGTATCTTGACGTTTCATAGCTCGCTAGCAGGCAGCGGGGCAATCATGTGTAACTAGTTAGTGTTAAATATATAAGTTATTATGAAACATAGTTACAACCTCGACCATGGAAGTCTATGGAATCAAACTATTCTGGCGTTTACGTTATGTAAGAAAGCTAACGTTAACATAACAGCATTCCACCACACATTACGAAACATCAAAACTTGGTTTTGAACTTGCTAGCGACTTGTGGAACCTGCCAGCAAATGACTATGAACTGCGGTTAAGCTAGCACGATATCTAGCCAGCTAACTAACTACTAAGTTTGCTTGTTTGACTATTTCCGTCTGCTTACTGACATTTCGGCCTCGTGGTCGGATTGACAGAAGTATCGCCCCATGCTTAGCTATCGAGCTACGGGTGTGTTATGAGAGCGAGGCGTGTTTCATAAGGCCTGGCGCACGATTCACAAGGCACACTCTTCCCTAAGCACGCACGGCTCAGCGGTAACTGGCCTGTCTGTAACTCTTACCGGGGCCTGCCGACTTCTTCTTCTTCTTTTTCTTCTTCTTCTTGGCTGTCTCCTCGGAAGGGTCTACCTCCTCTTTCTCTTCTGCATCTCCGTTCAGGACCGTGTCTTCTTCGAGCTTCAGCTCCGGTACCTTCCCCTGCACCAGATCCGCCATGATTGCAGGCGTTAGTGGAAAAGGAAGCGCGGTGGTTTGTGGGTAAACTGAATGAGAAACTTGCAGAATCAGCTGAGCGCGTGCTAGTGCTCGCTGAATGCAAAATTGTTGTAGGAATTAATCCATGGCTCACCATCACAATTATCCTAAAATATGTATCCCCAGAGACAAAATATCATGCACAGTAAACAGCCCGGATTCAACAAACCTGGTTAATGTGTATTAACAACATGTAAATGTATGTTGTACTATACATCTTAATAACCTTTATTTTTATTATTACGACTAAGAAAAATATTGGCCGCTAGATGGCAGCATGCATTAATACTAGGTGACAAGGGATTTGGAGAAAGGACAATATATTTCCATACACTTATTCCAGCAGCAGGGGCAATTTAATAATCGTCAGTCACCACACAACAAGAACTCTATTGCTACCAGCTTCCAAATTCTCTCAAGAATAGTCGACTCCATGCCCTAGGCTCCTTCCCTGATCTGGGAGAACTGGGAAAGCCAGATGAGGAAGCAGCAAATTCCAAGCAGTAGGCTTCCACCATTTACTTTCACCATTAATTTGAAGTCTCTGGACATTAGGAGAGGAAGCCAGTTCAGCATATTGACATGATGCCTGCTGGTTGTTTAAGGATGCTGAGGCTAATTCAATAAAGACAAGAGGCCTTGCCTGCCTGCTCCGTGGTTCTTTGGGGAGAGAGGGATGGAAGTACATAATTCTAAAATGATTGGACAGCTGGGTTGTTGGAGACACACACTGCTGCTCTGTTCAGTCTAAATGTGGCTTTTGCAGTGTGAAGATGGACATTTTTGCTCTGCCCCCAATAATACCTCATGTACTTCCACACCAGGGGAAACCTCATTAGGTATGCCAGACAGCCCTCTCTCTTTCTGTTCTCTAGTAGCATGTCTAGCATGGACTGATTGGGTTTGTGTTTCACAGGGTGGCTGATACTGGGGCACACACTCCCACACATAATAAAGCTATAGAGGGGCAGTTTGGTCTACCTCAAGACAGATCCTTGAGGTTTCAATTTCACAGACACACACTAATTGTATAGGAAGTTAACCTGGGACTATTTACAACAGCTAAATGTGTGAGAGAGATGTGTGTGTGTGTGTGTGACTGCAGGCTGGGGTCAGGGTCTTACAGGGATCACCAGCTGTTCTAGGTCAGGCAAATGTGAGACTCCACAAAAGATCAGGTAACCCTCACACTACGCTGACCCTCACCCCCTACCACTCCCCTCCTAACCTCCTTCCCCCTGGGATTAGAGTCAGTCTCAGGCAGCTGAGAGAAAGAGAGACCAATCTAAAAAGAGAGAGACAAAAGACAGTCAGCTCCAGAATAGCATTTTATTTTACAAATGAAATGCAGGAGGGGCAGAACTCACTTCAGGAAGGGGACATATGGGAGAGGGCTGGAAGGCAAGACAAGGCAGACACGGTGGGTGGAGGGGAGGGGGGGTCAGACACCCCCGGACACACACACAAGTGGAATCATCTGTGCAGTCAATAAGCACATGCTGTCCTTCGATCATCATCATCGATCATCACTCTAATTAATTGTAATCAACGATAGTAGCATTCCAGGACACTCTGTAATAACTGTCCCAAATCAATGGAGTTGAATCACATTCTAGTGAGCGTTATGGAAACACAGATGCTGAGACAGGGGAGAGAGATTTTTTATATATATATTTAATGTAACCTTTATTTAACTAGGCAAGTCAGTTAAGAACACATTCTTACTTACAATGATGGCCTACCGGGGAACAGTGGATTAACTGCCTTGTTCAGGGGCAGAACGACAGATTTGAACCTTGTCAGCTCGGGGATGCTATCCAGCAACCTTTCAGTTACTGGCCCAACGCTCTAACCACTAGGCTACCTGCCGCTCCAGATGCAGTGGTACAATCTCCATGGAAACATTTACAGATGTACACAAGACAGAACCAAAACGTTCTGACACAGCAGACCATTCAGATCAGAGATACATGTAGTAGCTACAGACACCCGCGGAACAGATTTCATAATAGGTGCAGTAGGGGTGGCACGAGGTAGTAGAACACTTTACCTCAATAATCACCCAGTTATCATCCTCTCATCAGATGAGCACTTGACGAGACCATTGGGGAAATAAGCACTATGAATGTGTTTGGTTCATTAGTGGATGGGGATGAATTTCATTTCACAGCAATCCACTGTCTGACCATATTCATCTCTCAAATAAAAACATAACATGTTAAAATATTTCCAAATCTGGTAGGCTAGTCCATTTAACAAGGTCAACTATGTCCACCCTTCTCTCTGAAGTCTCCGTCTGCTCATTGGTTGCTGTAGGTTGAGTGACAGGTGTTTTAGCCAACACATCTTTGCAGTTATAGGGCCATTCCTAGTGAGGCGGGGAGTGCGTAGAAATGCAGACTCAGAGAGGCAGACCAGAAATAAAACAGTAATAATAAAAATACCTTTGCCCTGCTCTCTTTGAAATGTACCTCTCCTTCTCCTTTTACAGCGTGGTGTGTGTGCAGTAACATCTGTGTGTGTGTATATATATATATATATATATATATATATATATATATATATATATATAAACATCTTACATTCAGCCCTCAGTCAGTGATTCAGTACCTGAGCATTCTGCCCTGGGCTGCCGTGCACACGTTCAATAGAGCAACCACACATCAGACTCTGCCTGTCAATACAGGAGTCATATAGGGAGTGATGTGGTAAAAATTCTAATAATCATTTAGTTAAATCAGGCTTTTTGACTCAGACATCAATATGCTAAACTGTTAGAGCAACGTGAACATACCACGGAAAGGTACTGGTCAATAGTTAGAGAAAATATAATGGATGCTATAACCAAGTCTCTCTGCCTCCAATAGCTACAGGGGATCCTTAAGGTTAAACTGAAGACCTTGTGACGGTGAGGTCAGAGTTTGTCTTGTGGTTCTGGTACCTGAGTAGCACAGGAGAGCGGCCACAGGGGGATTGTGGGTGAAGTAGGGACGCATGGGTGGAGGAGTGGAACATAAAGTGGTGTAGTGCTTCTTCTTAAAACTCACAAACACAAGTCAGACATCGCATACACACAATGCTTTCTCACTCACCCAATCATGCACACACACTCACACCGATGAAGACATGACAGAGACCCATGGAGCCAAGGAAACGGACAGCCGCAATAAATAACCCAGGAGTGGGGTCAGACATAAATACAGGAGCCTGTCTGTCCATTACTATTCTGTTCAAAGCTCCGTAAAGCAGGAGGGTTTAGACACTAGTCCTTCTCACATGTCTGTCCATCAGGCAGCGAACGCTTCTCTCCCTCATCCTCTTCTCCGCTGTCTCCAAACGTCTGCTCCTCCATGTTGGCGAAGGTATATGAACGTGCTGCCACCTGGGCGGCGAGGGCTGAATTAAAGCTGAGCGCCGCCGAGCCGTGTAGTTCCGTCAGCCTGTCCATCACTGTGATGGTGGGGACCCGTGGCTGCAATAGGTCGGGCCCATTCAGTCCCGCCCCCTCGTCAGGCAGCCCGTCGTATTGGTAGAGCGCCTTGCCCGTCCCGGCTGGGACAGAAGCCCAACCTTCACCCTCCTCCCCCTTTTCCTCTGCCTCACCACAGCAGAACTCTGTAAGTGCTTTTTCCTCTGCCTCTGTGAGGGGGCGCTCGTCCCTGATCCAGTCTTCCTCCTCGTTGTTCAGCCTTTCCGATAGGTGGTTTCCCTCGGCGACACCTGGATTGGCTACGCCCACAAGGGTCAGAGCGTCCAATGGGTCGGAGGGCATCTGATATTCTATAGAAGTTTCCGCGGAAACGATAGGCATCACCGCCGCTAGGAGACATAAGAAACACATCATTAAATAATCACATGAAAGAGAGAGAGAACTGAAGGAGCGGCAGAGGCTGAGCGGTGCATTGTAGGTAAGCGGAGCGAGACCTTGGTCGTTGAAGAGCAGCTGTTTCCACTTCCTCCTCTCGCCCTCGGACGCCCGCTGGCCCAGTACGGCTTTGAGCTCCGATAGGACGCGCCGAGACTCCTCCCTCTCCCGCCGCTGGCGCTCTCGTTCCTCGGGAGACAGCATGTCAACCACCGACCCCGCCCACCCGTTCTCATCCTCTGAGTCTGAAACGTACGCTTCCAGCTCCTGGCCAATCAGAGGGCAGGAAAGACCCATTACACATAAAGACACTAATGGCACCTAGTTGAGTGTGTGTGTGTAGATCCACAGTGAGTGGTGAGGTTCAGTACCTGCTCCTCAGGCACGGGGTCCCTGTCCAGGATGAGGGTGTAGGTTGGGGCAGGTGTGCATGGCACAGGAGGGAGACACTGCTCTGGACCATCAGGAGTTCCTGAAAGAGAAAGGATTGATAGAATGTATTACACACACATACAGGTATGTGTACACACACACACTCAAATGGAGTGTGTGTGTACACAACTTGCTCCCTGCTCCCAAAGAGTAGACCTCTAAAATGTGCTGAAACAGTCTGTGGTGAAACTAGGCCATTGTTCCCTCCCTCCCTTCCCTGCGAGGTCTGGTTCTAATCCTATATTTGAAGGAGCCACTTCCTCACTGACTCTGAATAGTCTCTAGGCTGGGCGGAGGGGAGGAAGTACTGACTAAAAATAACCCTTCCACTGTAACCATGGAAACCCGGGGGGGGTGCAGTATTCAGACCCAATATCAGGGCCCGTCAGCTCTCAACTGGTCAGCTGCGCTAACTACCTAAGCCTAATAAAGGTAGTGTGTGTTCTTCACCTGGGCAGGTGTTAGCTCTCCTCAGCATGCGCTCCACTTGGCCCACGGTGTCCTCCCAGCATCCGGCGCTGGCCTGCATGTGGGGCTGCAGGTGGCCGAGACGCTCCTGGAGGTCCTGGTAGCCCTCCACAGTCACCTCCACCGCCTCTTTAGTCACCATCAGCTTCTCCAGGTCATCCTCCAGGATAATCATCCTAGTGGGGAGAAGAGGAGGTGAGATGAGGGTTTGGGGAGGAGGGGTTAGGGGAGGAGGAGTGAGGAGAGGATGGGGTGAGGGGTAAGGAAAGGGGGCTAAAGGCGTCCACATGCTTTCCAGCCGAAACAGTTCGGACGAGTTTGTGCATATATTATGACTACATTTTGTGATGCTTTAGTTGGTTTTGGACTTCAGCACACAACAGCTTTCCTCAAGGCAAGCCGAAGTCGGTATTACATCCCTTCGTCAGAGATTGGTCAACAATAGGGATTCTTCAATGAAGTTTCTGTTGTCATTCAATGAGAGACAACTTGTTTTCATGGACATTTTTTCATTGAGAAATACTGCACCAAACATCTTAGTTAGATGTAAAATTGTGTGACTAAGATCTCCTCTGCAAAAACGTCAAAATTAATGACACATTTATTGAGTTATCTTACATTAATTCAGACTATTTTTTTTCCCGTTTTTCAAGCGAAGGTTCTTTAAGGGAGTATGCGAGCACTCTCGTTCGTTTCACGCCAGCCGAACTGAAGCATACTGACGCCTTTAGACTGAGGGGTGAGGAGGGTATGGAGTAACAGGTGTTAGGGTTAGGAGGGCGAGGGTTGAGTAAGGGGTTAGGTTTGACTTACTCGTTGAGCAGGGCCCTGAGATGCAGCTGCAGGCTGCGTACAGACGTGTGCAGTGTGTTGAGCTCTCTGCATTTCTGCTGAGCGCGCCCCACCCTGTCCGAGCCCTGCGTCCGGCGCTGCGTCTCAAAGTACCGGTGGAACTCGTAGCTACGCTGCATGTCGCCCAGGCAACCGGCCAGGGCACCGTGGAGAGGCTGTGTCACCGTGGCAACAGAGCGGTGTATGGGCGGAGGGGTTTCACCTTTAACCCAGTCTTCCCTGGGCTCCTCCAGTCGTCGTGGTGACAGCAGCAGGGCCAATCGGCGGAAACATTCTGAACTCTGCCCAACCCACAACTGGAACAGCACCTGGAGGACGGCAAGCCCACAGGGACAAACAGAGTAGCTAACACCCTCACTCTGACAATGACCCTCATTTCACCTATCGACCTGGTTCTAAATGATCTCTTCCTTCTATCTTTCTCAAACTTTATTTGCCACATGCGCCGAATACAACTGGTGTAGACTTTACCGTGAAATGCTTACTTACAAGCCCCTAACCAACAGTGCAGTTCAAGAAGAACAAAATATTGACCAAGTAGGCTAAAATAAAAAGTAATAATAAAAACACAATAAGAATAACGAGGCTATATACTGGGGGCACCAGTACCACCATAGCCCCTGTGCCCAAAGAAGCGACCTCTGTGGATCTGTATGCGAATTGGAGTGGGTCTAGGGTGTCCGGGAGGATGCTGTTGATGTGAGCCATGACCAGCCTTTCAAAGCACTTCATGGCTACTGATGTGAGTGCAACGGGGCGGTAATAATTTAGGCAGGTTACCTTTGCTTCCTTGGGCACAGGGACTATGGTGGTCTGCTTGAAACATGTAGGTACTACAGACTCAGTCAGAGGTTGAAAATGTCAGTGAAGACACTTGACAGTTGGTCCGTGCATGCTTTGAGTACACGTCCGGGTAATCCGTCTGGCCCAGCGGCTTTGTGAATGTTGACCTGTTTAAAAGGTTTTGTTCACATCGGCTACAGAGAGCGTTATCACACAGTTATCCAGAACAGCTGGTGCTCTCGTGCATGCTTCAGTGTTGCTTGCCTCGAAGCGAGCATAAAAATGCATTAAGCTCACGTCACTGGGCAGCTTGCATCTGGGTTTCCCTTTGTAGTTGGTAATAAAAAGCCCTGCCACATCCGACGGGTGTCAGAGCCAGTGTAGTAGGATTCAATCTTAATCCTGTATTGACGGTTTGCTTGTTTGATGGTTCGTCTGAGGGCATAGCGGGATTTCTTATAAGTGTCCAGATTAGTCTCCCGCTCCTTGAAATTGGCAGCTCTAGCCTTTAGCTCGATGCGGATGTTGCCTGTAATCCATGGCTTCTGGTTGGGATATGTACGTACAGTCACCGTGGGGACGACGTCGTCGATGCACTTATTGATGCAGCCAATGACTGAGGTGGTGTAGTCCTTAATGCCATTGTCTGTGCTAGCAAAACAGTCCTGTAGTCAGTGTTGCCAACTCCTCAGTAAGGAAAGTAGCTATTGGCTGTCCTAAAAGTAGCTAAATGACATCATCACCTAATTTGCATAATTATCCATGTAATTGTGTTGGACGCTGTAGGAGAGAGGAATAACGTCGTGGAAGAGACAAAAAAAGTGAGTAAAAAACACCCTAAATATGTTTAGAACTACAAATGAGCAAGCTGCAGAGTGGCACACACAGCAAATAAGTACCAGATATTTGAGGCCAAACTCTTCCTTCAGCACTTTATGGACCCCATTGTTAATCCCCGTCATAACAGAGGCATTGTCAGTCCCTATCCCCAGGAGTTTCTCTTTTTTAAGACAACACTTCGAGGAAAGCCACAACAGCACGGGCTATAGATTTGGCATCTCCTCCCTCCAACTCAACAAGCCCCAGAAATGTTGATACAATTGTCTGCTTGGTGTCACTTAAGTACCTTACCACAACCCCCAGCTACATAGAAACCCTTACATCCGTGGACTCATCGAGGAGGAGGCTGAAACGCTGGTCACCCACATCTGCGACCAACTTTTTCAGAAAGTATGATGCTAGAACACCATTAATCATTTCTGTGCACTTTATCCTGTGCATTTTGATGTGGGTAGGAGCAGTGGAGATTGAGAAAGCAGCTCTACATGCTTCTCCAATGTGATCACATGCCAGCATGGAACAGTGTTCAGCGATAGCTAATGCCATGGTGGCCTCAGCCTTTTTTGCAGTCAATTTTTTTAAGCATAAATGGCAGCTTGTTTTGGGTGGAACTCTTATAATGCTTTGCCTTTTGAGTATGTTATTGAGTTGTCATGTGTTTTTTTACATCACTAAGTTTGGCGTAGAAATCAGCCTTACAATACAGGCAGTGTGCCCGTGTATCATCTCCAATATTCTATTTTATTATTTCACCATTATTTAACCAGGTAGGCAAGTTGAGAACAAGTTCTCATTTACAATTGCGACCTGGCCAAGATAAAGCAAATCAGTTTGACACATACAACAACACAGAGTTACACATGGAGTAAAACAAACGTACAGTCAATAATACAGTAGAAAAATAAGTCTATATACAATGTGAGCAAATGAGCTGAGATAAGGGAGGTAAAGGCAAAAAAAAAGGCCATGGTGGCGAAGTAAATACAAGTAAAACAAGCAAGTAAAATATAGCAAGTAAAACTCTGGAATGGTGGATTTGCAGTGGAAAAATGTGCAAAGTAGAGAGAAATAAACAGCTTCAACCAGCCTTTAAATTCAGGTTTCGATTCCCACTCCTTTCTGTATTTTTGAGTGTACAGTTTAGACTGAGACATGATGAGCTAGCCAGCTAGATGTTTAGCTTATGTCACACAGGAACACACAGTGGACAAGGTGAGTAAGTGACTGACGCTGTGTGAGTCAAATGCAGTGATTTATTTTAGACAAAAAACATTTTACATTTACATCCCGCCCTGAATGTAATAAGCCAGGGCGGGATCAGCCAGCGGCGGCTTCCCGCATGCGCGATTCATTTGCAGTCTGAACGCTGAGGGGTGAACATCTCCTGCTCTGACTGCAGCTGGGAGGGCCTGCTAAGCGAGGAATGGGCCGCCTGTGAGTGCTTTGGGAAGGGGGTGAGGCCCACGGCAGCACCCGCTGCTCATTGAGGAGAGTAAGAACGATACGTGCTTTCACGTCAGTCTCCAAAAGTCTCCAATAACACCAGAAAAAGTTGCCAAATTTGTCGCTAGTCGATTTTTAAAAAATGTGTCGCTAGAGGGGTCTGAATACTCACAAAATATAGCGACAGAGTCGCTTAGTTGGCAACACTGCCTGTAGTGTAGCATTCGCGTCATCTGACCAGTTCCGTATTAAGCGAGTCACTGGTACTTCCTGCTTTAGTTTTTGCTTGTAAGCAGGAATCAGGAGGATAGAATTGTGGTCTGATTTGCCAAAAGGAGGGCGGGGGAGAGCTTTGTATGCATCTCTGTGTGTGGAGTAAAGGTGGGCTAGGATTTCCCCCCCCCCCTGGTTGCACATGTGACATGCTGGTAAAAAAATTGGTAAAACTGATTTAAGTTTGCCTGCATTAAAGTCCCCAGCCACTAGGAGCGCCGCTTCTGGGTGAGCATTTTCTTCTTTGCTTATGGCCTTATAGAGTTGGTTGAGTACGAATAATACAAATGAGAACTCTCTTGGTAGATAGTGTGGTCGACAACTTTAATATAAGACATCGCACACCAGCTGTTATTGACAAAAAGACACACACCCCCACCCTTCGTCTTACCAGGGGTAGCGTCTCTTTTCTGCCGGTGCATGGAAAATCACACCAGCTCTATATGGTCTGTTTCTTCGTTCAGCCTTGTCTCCGTGAAACATAGGATGTTACAGTTTTTAATGTCCCGGTAGGATAATCTTAATAATAGGTCATCAATTGTATTTTCTAACGATTGCACGTTAGCAAGGAGAATGGAAGGCATTGGGAGTTTACTCACTCGCCTCCGGCTTCTCAGAAGGATCCCCGATCTGCGTCCCCTTTTCTTCACGCAAAAGGCGTGGATCTGGGCCTGTTCCAGTGAAAGCAGGATATCCTTCTTGTCGGACTCGCTATCTATTTAAAAGCAAGTTCTCTATCCCAAATCTAACCCAATCTCATCTTCCTTACGTCCGTCCGTCTGTCTTACCTTGAGGGCAGGGAGGCTGTAGTCATCGGTGAGCTCCTGTGCCTCCTCGTCAGTCAGGTGCTCTGTCCCCAGGCCCATCCCCAGCTCCTTCAGAGGCACCGCAGACACGTAGTTGGTCACATTGTCGATCTCAGAGTTCAGGGGGTACGTGGGTACGAGTTAAGGAGCCATCAGCTCACAGATTGACACTCATATATTAAATGACCTGCCAAATTGGTCAAACAGAATATATCCTCTAACACACATTCACTCAAGTGTAACACCAAAGGGGTTACAGATAGAAATCAATATTTAGTGCTTGCATTATTTCATTCCTGCATAAGTTGAGTCTGGCAATACCCCCCCTCTCTGAGAGTGTGTGTGAAGGATATGCTTTGAGCATGTGGCACGTGGCTCGGCGGGAGGCTCTGAAGGCCGAGCGGAGCGCACGATACACCGCCTTCCGCAGGCCAATCAACTGCTGCCCCCGTGGCCCTGCCCCCAGCCCCGCCCTACTAAAGGAGCTGGCCGCACTCACCCTGTCGAGCAGACTTGACAAGTGAAATGTGATACAACTGTGCAGACGTCCCAGAGAGGCAGGTAAGCACACGTAACACGACATGCTAAAAACATGCTAATAACTGAGACAACAGGACAGGCTAACAACATACGACACGGTTATGACAAAATGCTATCACAAAACAAACAAAGACGAATACAGTGACAATGCTGTCCTACCGACAATACTACAGAGACTGAACAGTGAAACAGAGAGTAGGGTGGGGAGGAACGGGCTGTGGAACAGGCAGGGAAAGGTAAAAAGTGGGCCCTTCAGGTAATGATAAACTAAGAAAATAATAGGTACTAGCCTAAGTGCTAACCTTCTAGTTGGGTAGATAAAAGTGCTAGTGTGTGAAAGTGGACAGTAACGTTAAGGACAGAGTACGTAACTCACAGCAGGGTTAGCATGCACACTTACAACACTAGTAGGAAGATGAGGATGCACACTACTACTATGGATGAAGTAGATAGATAGTAGATCAAATGGTCCACTTACAGGGTGAACCCTCGAGAGATGACCTCTGTCTCCTGTAGTAGTCTCAGGGACTTGCGGGCCAGGCTGGTCAGAGCCTTACTGTTCAGCACCATGGTCTGCAGCTCGGAGGCCTGGGCGTGTGCTGCTCTCTGCATCCTCCCCTGTCTCCACAGCCCCGCCCCTCGCAACCCCACCCAGCCCATGACCGCAGCACACCACGGGATCACAGCCAGAGAGCAGGCCCCGGCAGAGAGAGAGGACAGGCCTAGTAACACTGCAGCCAGGCCCACCAGCACTGCTACATCCCTGAGAGAGAAGAGAAAAAAAAACCAAGACAGAAAGAGATGGAATGTTAGTGTCTGCTATGTGAACATGTAGATATTTATGTGTGTTTGTGACTATGTTAGGATCTGTGTTTGGGGCGTACCACTGCGAGGGAGAGGCGAGGAGACGCGGGCAGGGCAGGGAGTTGTCTCGTCTGGGTGAGCCGGAGGGCGAGGCGCCCAGGGTGAGCAGGCTGGGGTCTAACAGCTCGATGAGCTCCACATCCTCCTGGAGCAACACATCCTGGTCCAGGATACACTGCACCGCGTACTGGCCAAACACACAGTCCTATAGGGAGGGAGAGAGAGAAAGAAAGAGGGATTGGACAGAGAGAACGAATATAAGAACATGTGTCTTTGGGATGAAGTCACTTAAAGTTCTATGGTTAGTCACATGGTGACGCTTACCAGCTGCTGCTCCAGCCTATGGGCAGAGGCAGCCTGGTGGAACGGGCTCCGCCTCCACAAGGCATCAGCCAATCTCCATAGACGTCCTCCCTGCCAATAACAGAGGATGGGTCAGGTGGGGAAGAGACAGGAGCTAATAAGGGGAACAGAGTAATCAACCAGGCATAATTCTGCAAATGAATAAGTCACACATCCTTCATACGAACAGCAGACGACACAGCCTACTACATCTGTGAGAGCAAACTGGGGAATGAGCTCTGGCCATCAACCACAAATAACGCTCATAACACACACACACACACACACACACACATTCCTAATAAACATTTTCTTAATTCCAGGGCATATCCCAGGAAACAGGCTCTTTGAGACGCCAACAAAGAGTGACTGATTGTGTGTGTGTGTGTGTGTGAGAGAGAACCCCCCCCCAACACACACAAACACCCTCCATTCCCCCCTAGTTGATAGTCTGCCAGGCTCCAATAGGAGATTCACTGTAAACAAACAAAGTAAACAGAACAATATTCTAATCACTAACAAACAGAGTAATTATGAGCATTCCAACTAAATTGTACAATTTGATATGCTGCTATTAACTAAATTCTCCAAAATATCTATATTAGAAATCCTGATCCCCTTCATTTAGCCATAATATAGTGTGAAGAGTGAGTGAATTAAAATGCCTACAGCGAGTCACACAATCTAGTGATGAGAATAGCTTATTTTCCTCACAGTATTTTCTATCCCTTGGGGAAAGTAGTACTATCCCAAAAGGTCATTGGTACTATCAGTATCAGACAACATCACCACTAAGGAGGCATATTTCAGGCTGAGTCCCAAATGGCAGCATATTCCCTATATATAGTGTGCTATTTTTGACCCAGGCCTGTAGGGATTCAGTGTTCCAGCCAGGCTACAGTTGTTCATGAAGAAGTTTCCACTCGGTAAAGGTCTAGGATCAGCTCACCCTCTCCCAATCCTAACATTAACCATTAGTGTGGAAAATGCTAAACTGAACCAAGATCAGCATCTACGAGCAACTTCACCCTTACTATTGATCCAGACTGGCTTGGGTGTGTTTTCTACCCTGAATGACTGTTATTGGGAGATTGGGACGCAGTGTGTTATTGGCCAGCAGGCTGCAGGGCTATTGATTATGGGTCTGAGTCTGAGCTGCAGGACTGGGTGTTCACGCCACACTAAACAACCAACCACAACAGGAACAGAACATGGTATCTAAACCACCCCCCAGAGAGAGGGTAGTGTGTTGTGTGTTAGTCGTGAAAGGGGAGGCCCATGTAGGCTTTTTCAGTCTCTACTACTCACTCATCTCAATCTTATATTCCCCAACCAAACATTAAGGCAGGAGACAGAGAAGGGCCACACAGAAAAACACAGACAGCGGAATGCAAACACAGTGACACAAACAACCAACACATCACTAGTAAGTACAGTTCATTTCCTGGTCCTGCTCTTTAGTATTCCACTGGCGTCACCCAGGGGAACATTCCAGAGTCTTTGTGCTCCCCGTCTGCCGTGTGAGAGGATGGAAAAAATACTCTGCAAAGACGTGTGTGAGAGAGAGAGAGACTGTGACATTTATGTATGTGTTCTAAATCTTATATCCATATTGCCATAAAACCTCAACGCTTGATCTTCTCTCCATCTCACTCTCTTATGACTCCAGGATTTGAAGGAGGAGACTAGGCAGGTTGGCGGTGAAGTTTTTATTGCAAATAAACTTCAACTGACCTCGTCCTGCCTTGGCTCTCTTCAGTTAGCCGTCTCGTCCTGCCTCCTCTCTCTTCAGTTAGCTGTCTCGTCCTGCCTTCTCTCTCTTCAGTTAGCTGTCTCGTCCTTCCTTCTCTCTCTTCAGTTAGCTGTCTCGTCCTGCCTTCTCTCTCTTCAGTTAGCTGTCTCGTCCTGCCTTCTCTCTCTTCAGTTAGCTGTCTCGTCCTGCCTTCTCTCTCTTCAGTTAGCTGTCTCGTCCTGCCTTCTCTCTCTTCAGTTAGCTGTCTCGTCCTGCCTTCTCTCTCTTCAGTTAGCTGTCTCGTCCTGCCTTCTCTCTCTTCAGTTAGCTGTCTCGTCCTGCCTTGGCTCTCTCTTCAGTTAGCTGTCTCGTCCTGCCTTGGCTCTCTTCAGTTAGCTGTCTCGTCCTTCCTTCTCTCTCTTCAGTTAGCTGTCTCGTCCTGCCTTCTCTCTCTTCAGTTAGCTGTCTCGTCCTGCCTTCTCTCTCTTCAGTTAGCTGTCTCGTCCTGCCTTCTCTCTCTTCAGTTAGCTGTCTCGTCCTGCCTCCTCTCTCTTCAGTTAGCTGTCTCGTCCTGCCTCCTCTCTCTTCAGTTAGCTGTCTCGTCCTGCCTTCTCTCTCTTCAGTTAGCTGTCTCGTCCTGCCTTCTCTCTCTCTTCAGTTAGCTGTCTCGTCCTGCCTTGGCTCTCTTCAGTTAGCTGTCTCGTCCTTCCTTCTCTCTCTTCAGTTAGCTGTCTCGTCCTGCCTTCTCTCTCTTCAGTTAGCTGTCTCGTCCTGCCTTCTCTCTCTTCAGTTAGCTGTCTCGTCCTGCCTTCTCTCTCTTCAGTTAGCTGTCTCGTCCTGCCTTCTCTCTCTTCAGTTAGCTGTCTCGTCCTGCCTTCTCTCTCTTCAGTTAGCTGTCTCGTCCTGCCTTCTCTCTCTTCAGTTAGCTGTCTCGTCCTGCCTTCTCTCTCTTCAGTTAGCTGTCTCGTCCTGCCTTCTCTCTCTTCAGTTAGCTGTCTCGTCCTGCCTTCTCTCTCTTCAGTTAGCTGTCTCGTCCTGCCTTGGCTCTCTTCAGTTAGCCGTCTCGTCCTGCCTCCTCTCTCTTCAGTTAGCTGTCTCGTCCTGCCTCCTCTCTCTTCAGTTAGCTGTCTCGTCCTGCCTTCTCTCTCTTCAGTTAGCTGTCTCGTCCTTCCTTCTCTCTCTTCAGTTAGCTGTCTCGTCCTGCCTCCTCTCTCTTCAGTTAGCTGTCTCGTCCTGCCTCCTCTCTCTTCAGTTAGCTGTCTCGTCCTGCCTTCTCTCTCTTCAGTTAGCTGTCTCGTCCTTCCTTCTCTCTCTTCAGTTAGCTGTCTCGTCCTGCCTTCTCTCTCTTCAGTTAGCTGTCTCGTCCTGCCTTCTCTCTCTTCAGTTAGCTGTCTCGTCCTGCCTTCTCTCTCTTCAGTTAGCTGTCTCGTCCTGCCTTCTCTCTCTTCAGTTAGCTGTCTCGTCCTGCCTTCTCTCTCTTCAGTTAGCTGTCTCGTCCTGCCTTGGCTCTCTCTTCAGTTAGCTGTCTCGTCCTGCCTTGGCTCTCTTCAGTTAGCTGTCTCGTCCTTCCTTCTCTCTCTTCAGTTAGCTGTCTCGTCCTGCCTTCTCTCTCTTCAGTTAGCTGTCTCGTCCTGCCTTCTCTCTCTTCAGTTAGCTGTCTCGTCCTGCCTTCTCTCTCTTCAGTTAGCTGTCTCGTCCTGCCTCCTCTCTCTTCAGTTAGCTGTCTCGTCCTGCCTTCTCTCTCTTCAGTTAGCTGTCTCGTCCTGCCTTCTCTCTTTTCAGTTAGCTGTCTCGTCCTGCCTTCTCTCTCTCTCTTCAGTTAGCTGTCTCGTCCTGCCTTGGCTCTCTTCAGTTAGCTGTCTCGTCCTTCCTTCTCTCTCTTCAGTTAGCTGTCTCGTCCTGCCTTCTCTCTCTTCAGTTAGCTGTCTCGTCCTGCCTTCTCTCTCTTCAGTTAGCTGTCTCGTCCTGCCTTCTCTCTCTTCAGTTAGCTGTCTCGTCCTGCCTTCTCTCTCTTCAGTTAGCTGTCTCGTCCTGCCTTCTCTCTCTTCAGTTAGCTGTCTCGTCCTGCCTTCTCTCTCTTCAGTTAGCTGTCTCGTCCTGCCTTCTCTCTCTTCAGTTAGCTGTCTCGTCCTGCCTTCTCTCTCTTCAGTTAGCTGTCTCGTCCTGCCTTCTCTCTCTTCAGTTAGCTGTCTCGTCCTGCCTTCTCTCTCTTCAGTTAGCTGTCTCGTCCTGCCTTCTCTCTCTTCAGTTAGCTGTCTCGTCCTGCCTCCTCTCTCTTCAGTTAGCTGTCTCGTCCTGCCTCCTCTCTCTTCAGTTAGCGGTCTCATCGTGACTTATCTGACATGACACATGCAAAAAGGATATATATAAAGATATATATATATATAGATATATATAAAGATATATATATATATAGATATATATAAAGATATATATAAAGATATATATATAGATATATAGATATATATATAGATATATAGATATATAGATATATATATAGATATATAGATATATATATATATATATATAGATATATAGATATATATATCCATTGGTAGAGTCAGCAGGAAATTGTGGCATAAAGAACCTTGTACTGTCTGGAAATGAAATATACACCAGACAATCGTCCATGTTAACCCGTGCACACACTGCATCTCTATCTGGGCTACAGGATGTTGGACAAGGAATAACCATATCTTTGCCATTAACCCATAGGAATCCCCATCCAGTTGACTACTTGACTAATTGAAAATGGTGGATGATAGCAATGACCAATAACAATGGGTGTTTAAACGGGTTATATCCATGATGAGTCCTCTATGAGAATAATTCCCATACGCTCCTCCGAATAACAGGCTCTCAGAGAGGAAGCATGACACGGACGGACGGAAAGTTCCCGGAGGAGGCTAATGTGACATCATTTCCTGAAAAATTAGAGAAACAGGAAAAGGAATGCACTCAGAGTCATGTGACCACGCGCTGGCCAGAACCCTGTCCCCCTACATAGAAATAGGGGTGTGTTCAAGATGTTTCAAACATTGCTTGAGGGCTCTAAAGATATTTAAATGACTGCATACTGTACAGTAGCTGGGTATCATTAGCAAAGCGCTATGATTGTGCATCTGTATATTACAGTACATATCACACAAGCCACTCACACCACAGAGGCATACACATGTTCGCACAAGTAAAAACAAGGTTGGACAAATACATGTACACACTAACACGCAACAGCATGACCGTAGAAGACTTTAATGCACTCCAGATATCAGTAATCTAATTCAGCCCCAGTGAATCAGAGAGCGCGAGAGGGAGCGTGAGAGAGAGGGAGCACGAGAGAGGACAGAAAGACTATTTTCCTTTTACAGAGTTTCCTAAACAGGACTAGGAATTCCCCTTAGCGCTAATAGAGAAATTTGACCAAATAGACAGAGCCTAACCCTGGAATAGGGGACAGTAGTGTGTGTGTAGAACAGACAAATACCTTGCTCTGAATCTGTTGCTCTCTTTCCTCCATGATGCCTGTCTTGTCTGTCTGCCAGCCGTGTATGAGTGTGAATGAGTGAGTGTGTGTGATATGTTTCATTGTTTGGAATCAATAGCAGATGTAATTACTTTGTCTGCCTGCATGAATGTACAGGGAGTTGGTCAAGCACACATACAACACCCCAAGGCTCTGCGATCATAGTGGGGGTTCCTTATGGTAGCAGTGATGGGTGTGTTTGTGTGTGTGTGTGTGTGTGTGTGTGTGTGTGGGGGGGGGGGGGGGGGGGGGGGGGTCACTCACTGTGGGTTTGGACAGGCTGTCCTGGAGGGAGGTCGTCCCCCCCTCTCCTCCTCCACACTCGTCCTCCTGAGACACTGTGGGACACGCCTCAAAGTCTGTGTGTCCTAGATCCTGCAGGTAGTGGAAGAGCGGAGAGTTCTGGAAAGAGAGAGAGGGGAGAGTGTGTAGAGAGAGCATGATAAAGAGAGAAAGAGAGAGAGAGGGGGAAGAGAAAAAAAAGAGTGTGAAAGGGTAGAAGGAGGATGGGAGAGGAGAGAGAGATTTAGACAAATGTCAGCTTTTGTTCCTGCTCTTCCCAATTCTCTGTTACAGATGTCCCAAGATACAGGCAGCTGTTCTTAGAAGTGTCACAACCCAGCCGGCACTGCAAGTGGCAGGAAGACCATCCCTGGTCTGCTGTAGCGTTACGTTCCAATTACCGTCTGGACTCACACGCTCATTCTCCACCCTCTCTCCCATTCGCCTTGCCAATCCATGCAGATTTCAGTCACGCTCTTTCACACTTGACTTCCATACATAAACACAGAGACCTTGATGCTGCGGGCACAACAGCCACTCAGATGACAAACTAGAAAAGGAAATCATCTATTCTCTCTGCTCAAGTCTTGTTCGTCATGGGCAACTAATTGTATTACTGTGTGCAGCTGCTTGTTTTTTATTGATTAGCTATGGTTTTTGGAAACATGGGACGAGTTAGCTAAGGGCTAAACTTATGCTGAACAAAGATATGCTAATATTAAAAGCCTAGAAGAGAACACCCTATGTATGTGAACTACCCATCCCTAAACCTCCCCCTGGCCCTAAGCATCTTGCCTCTTTCCATACCCGTTTCTTACACCTAATCTGCTCCAAAGTCCATTATTTCAATCCAACAATGGAATTAAACACAATAATCTAAAATCCTTGCATAAAAGAGCGTTCATCATGATCAAGTGTTAAAGCTCAGCTTAAAGTGGGACTGACTGGAAGTGTGTGTGTGTGTGTGTGTGTGAGTGTTTCCAGCAGGGATGAGCAAATCACTGTCCTGCATCACAGCATCCCAGGTCAGACTCCCACCTCAATCTCCCTACAATAGAGAGATGTGCAGCAGCAAAGTGGGCCTTTTGATCTCTACCTCTCCTCTGTTTGCCCCTAGAACAACGTACTGGCACTTGGCACTGGTATAACAACAATTTGCCCACAATTAAGAAATAATAACCAATTGTATGCTCCAATTTTACCAAGGCGACACCTGACCCTATTTCCAACCAGCTGCGGACACTCCTCATCCGTAGGATCAGAGAAAACGAAACATCTCCGTGCTTCTACATCTGGATAGCAAGCCATTTGCCTACCTTGATAGATCCACCTATATATAATACGTTATCATGATTACACACCCCGATCCAAGCATGACATGATGGGCTAAAGTTACTCACTTGCATGATCGGACGGTATCGGTGGCGCACATGTTGACACATCAGGCTGTCAGACGTTTCGAACAGCTAACGTTATTCCCTTACTACGTCGCATAAAGCACCACACATTCTCCACGCCAGCTATGATGATGAAACAGCACACTGTCCCATGATAAGAAAAGCTACTTAGCAGTCCGGCAGGATTGGCTAGGCTACACGGCCAATTTAGCTCGGATTTATGTCTCAGCTACGCATAACGGGTGTGTAAACGCCAATGGGTAAACGTTTCTCATGGCCATGCTAATAAGCTAGCTAACGTTAGCGAGCAAGCTACTCTGACAGTCTGGTCAACCACGCCAATTTCATCACGCAGAATGAATCAGAAAACCTATACAAACTCGGGCTTGACACACATTAACGGAACATATGCGCCCGAATAAAAACACAAACCTCAAATACCACATCTTCATCAAACTCCTCAGTCATTGCTCTCCGCCATCGATATACAACCGTTACGCATTCTGGGATTGTAGTCGTTTATAAACGACAAGAAGTGAACATTTGAAGCAGTTGCTAACCCCTGTTTGCGGCACAAAACAAACTCCTCGTCAAAACAACATTTCCCACAATCCAAATCGCCCAACGCTTCCCCGAGAACCTCGGTGTTCGAGCAGCAGAGACAGGATCCTCCAGTGGTCACGCGGGGAAATGCAACGTCCTCAGCCAGGGAGCAAGGGAAGGAAACAGCGCCGTGGACGAAACTCCAGAAAACGGGAAAAAGGGGGACTAGAGGAAACCGTTTATTCACGTTTCAGTCGGTGATATAAGCGACATTTAGCTTCTTTTTATGTTGTTTACCTGGTGTTCTTTGAGACTGACTGACAATGGCGCCTGAAAAAGAAAATTCACGAAATTCCGTGCGGTCCCATTGAAAGCAAGTTTACTCATGGAGTAAAGAAAGGAGCAAGTCGGGAGTCATGAGCGCAGGTTTGTTTCCTGGATGGCTAAGTAGTTGCATTTTGTCGACAAAGCAGTTTATTTGAGTGCGTTTGCAGTTAAGAGTTTTACCAAGCAAATCCAGATTTACGTTATGTTACTTTTGCAGCAACATAGCTCAGCTTTTCCAGGTTATTACATTGTAATGACTGTTTTTCATAATGATAACGTTACCTCTCCGAAGGCATAGTGGTGGCAAAAATGAGCAGTTTTCACCCGCTCATGATTTAGGGAGAACAGTCATTCTGGTTAGAATACTCCAACAAGAGTACATGCAACACAATTGATGCATCAGCCAAATGCGAAGAGAGAAAGAGAGCGTGTATGAGAGGGCAGATACATTCAGCTCCTTTGTGTAACATCTCTCCTCCTGTTTTGATGCAGTCAGATGCGCAATTGATTTTTTTCAAACTTTCAAACGTGGTTATATAACTTAAAGCAGCGATTGTCAACCACTAAACCGATGACTTTTCAATACGTTGAGGCAAATGGGATTTGGCACTGAAGTTTACAGATTTTTTCCATTAGTAAATTAGCTAGAGGGTCATTCAGGCTTCATGCACATCCGCTCCGTGACTCCGCTTCTCGTGGTGTAGCACTCGCCCGGCCAGTCAGTAGCCCTGATGCAGCCCAGTCGAGCAGAAAACGAGGCCATATCCTTTTGGCCATCTTATTGTGGATAGCATATAGGACGCACATATTTCACAACACACACACAGCCATCTTCAAAATCAGTCAGTGCAATGAAATCGCCCAGGTCATACTCGGCAAAAGGTTCGACAACATTTTGAACCAGAGTGAACAAACAGGACTAGGACACGGAGGACGCATGCAGCGAGATGACACGGGGTTCTACTTGGGTTGGTGCCATTGAAGCTGAGAACACATTTTCTACACCGAAAATAAACAAGCCAGACAACTCCGGTCAACGCAATGGTTCTCCCACAATTCACAGAACCTAAGGTCTGAACAAACGGAAATGTTAATAACGAAATATCAAGCTAGAAGACTGTTGGGTGATTCCTCACCAAACTAGAACAAAATAAAATGAATACCACGATTTGGGGGATTTTCACAAAATGTAATCCATATAATTGTTGACATATATTTGACATTTGTATCTTAAAGCATAATTGAGAAAAAATGAATTGAAGTTGGAATATTTGTGACTTTTTGACCTTAGCCAAAATTTATTTTTTCCCATTATCCTTTAAGACTCCATAATGTTTCATCTGTAGGTGCAATTTAGCAAAAGTTGGTTAAAGTATGGCTTGCTCTGTAATATTAGTAGTCTTTTGATTTCAATAACACATTTCTTACATACAGTACCAATCAAAAGTTTGGACACACCTACTCATTCCAGGGTTTTCTTTATTTTTGACTATTTTCTACATTGTAGAATACTAGTGAAGACATCAAAACTATGAAATAACACATATGGAATCATGTAGTAATCAAAAAATGTGTTAAACACATTTTTCAAAGTAGCCACCCTTTGCCTTGTTGACAGCTTTACACACGCTTGGCATTCTCTCAACCAGCTTCATGGGGTAGTCACCTGGAATGTATTTAAATGAACAGGTGTGCCTTGTTAAAAGTTAATTTGTGGAATTTCTTTCCTTAATGTGTTTGAGCCAATCAGTTGTGTTGTGACAGGGTAGGGGTGGTATACAGAAGATATCCCTATTTGGCAAAAGACCATTCCATATTATGGCAAGAACAGCTCAAGTAAGCAAAGAGAAATGACAGTCCATCTTTACTTTAACACATGAAGGTCAATCCGGAAAATTTGAAAAACTTTGAAAGTTTCTTCAAGTGCAGTCGCAAAAGCCATCAAGCGATATGATTAAACTGGCTCTCATGAGGACCGCCACAGGAAAGAAATACCCAGAGTTACCTCTGCTGCAGAGGATAAGTTCATTAGAGTTAACTGCACCCCAGATCGCAGCCCAAATAAATGCTTCACAGAGTTCAAGTAACAGACACATCTCAAGATCAACTGTTCAGAGGAGACTGTGTGAATCAGGCCTTCATGGTCGAATTTCTGCAAAGAAACCACTATGAAAGGACAACAATAATAAGAAGAGACTTTCTTGGGCCAAGAAACACGAGCAATGAACATAAGACCCGTGGAAATCTGTCCTTTGGTCTGATGAGTCCAAATATTAAATCCAACCACTGTGTCTTTGTGAGACGCAGAGTAGGTGAACGTTTTGATCTCCGCATGTGTGGTTCCCACCGTGAAGCATGGAGGAGGTGTGATGGTGTTGGGGTGCTTTGCTGGTGACACTGTCAGTGATTTATTTAGAGTTCAAGACACACTTAACCAGCATGGCTACCACAGCATTCTGCAGCGAAATGCCATACCATCTGGTTTGGGCTTAATGGGACTATCATTTGTTTTTCAACAGGACAATGCCCCAAAATCCACCTCCAGGCTGTGTAAAGTCTATTTGACCAAGGAGAGTGATGGGGTGCTGCATCAGATGACATGGGCTCCACAATCACCCAACCTCAACCCAATTAACATGGTTTTGGATGAGTTGGATCACAGAGTGAAGGAAAAGCAGCCAACAAGTGCTCAGCATGTGTGGGAACTCCTTCAAGACTGTTGGAAAAGCATTCCTCATGAAGCTGGTTGAGAGAATGCCAAGAGTGTGCAAAGCTGTCATCAAGGCAAAGGGTGGCTACTTTGAAGAATCTCAAATATAAAATATATCTTTATTTGTTTAACACTTTTTTGGTTACTACATAATTCCATATGTGTTATTTCATAGTTTTGATGTCTGTCACGCCCTGGCCTTAGTTATCTTTGTTTTCTTTATTATTTTGGTTAGGTCAGGATGTGACGAGGGTGGTTTGTGTAGCTTTTGTATTGTCTAGAGGTTTTCGTATGTCTAGGGGTTGTTGTATATCTAGGGGTTGTTGTATATCTAGGTGTTTATATGTCTATTGTTGCCTAGATTGGTTCCCAATCAGAGGCAGCTGTTTATCGTTGTCTCTTATTGGGGACCATATTTAGGTAGCCATATTCCTTGGGTATTTTGTAGGTTATTGTCTATGTGTAGTTGCCTGTCAGTACGTGTGTCACATAGCGGCATGGTCAGTTTGTTGTTTTGTATAGGTTGTTCAGTGTTTATTCTTCATTAAAAGAAGTATGTATTCTTATCATGCTGCGCCTTGGTCTCCTCGTTATGACGATCGTGACAATGTCTTCATTATTATTCTACAATGTAGAAAATAGTAAAAATAAAGAAAAACTGGTTCTGTACATTTATAAATATTAAAATGAAACATGAATTTTTCAAATATACACTTGATTTGGCAAATGTTTCAATATATTGTTGAACATAATATACTTTACCTGCATATCAAAGTTCTAGAACATAATCTTTGCTACTTTTAGAGTTATGCAGAATGATCCAGTTTGTAAGCATTACCAACAGAGTGAATGTGAAAATGGATTAAAAATGGTCACCCTCTGTGATTTGCAATGATACAAGTAAAGGGAGGGCTGTAATTGGTTACATTGCCTACTATGCCAATTTCTCTGTATAAAATGGGCCATAAGTATAAAACTAGCAGAGAATATGTTCAACAATATATTGTAAAATGTGCCAAATCAAACATAGTATATTTTCATTATTCATTTTTATATTTTGCAATATTCATAAATGTATTTAAGAAACGTGTTAAAGTGGTAAAGCTTCATATGACACAAACTTTTACTTTGTAGCGCCTACAGATGAAACACTATGGAGTCTTAAAGGAGGCCTGGGTAAGGCCAAAATGTCTTCAATTAATGATCTATTATGTTTTAAGAGACAAATGCCAAATATATGTCAATAAAACATCCTCCAAAGGACCCTTCTATGAATTACATTTTGTGGAGAAAAAAAAAAAGGGATCTTATTTTGTTCTAGTTTCGTGAGGAATCCTCCTTTATGGAGAGCCGCCTGTAAAGCTTCTCTGCCACCTCAGAGGATTTGCAGTAGCCAGTCTCTTTCCTCACTTTTAATCAGCAACTGATTTAGGATGTAATCCAGGTGTGTGCACTTTCTGGGAAATCAATGGCATTAGCCTAATTCATCTGATCTATTACGTAGGTCTACTAGGACAAAAACAAAGTAAGACAGTAAGGCAGCTGCCCTCAATGACTTGTGCGTCCATATATTAGGGAATCAGTGGATTAACTGTATATTAAGAGAACTCTTGGCAATGGCATATATTATCATGGATGTAACATTTGTCTACCACTGGTGATTCCTAACACCTTAGGAGGAGATGTGTGGTGCTATAGTGTTTCATAACCATCATGAGGATCGTCATTCTTCACCTGATATTGAAGGACCTTCAATGCAGGAACGAGTGTCTCATATTCAATGCAGAGGTCTGTATTCATAATCCAGTTATCCATGTAGTGCAGGCTCAGCCTGCCACGGGCATTTGTGGTACCCGCTTAGGGACACATTCACACAGTAATTTCATTTACCGTCAAACTGTTTTATTTGTGGGAGATGTGATGTCGCTTAGGTTATAGTTAGTTTTTTTGATTGTTCAGCTTTTCTGTACAGACAGAACACAGTCAATATATGAGTACAGGAATCATTTGGTTCTTTCATTCCTTCACTTTCTGACCATTTGCGCCCAACCTTCCTTAGTGAGCTAAAAATCCCATTGACCTCTAGGGGTTGATCCTCTGATCCTTGCCCTGTCCCCTCTTACCCCACGAGGTGTCTGTGCTGCTGCTGACTGGTTGGTATGTGTCGATGAAGTGTTGGGGGGGGGGGGGGGGGGGGGGGGGGGGGGGGGGGGGGGTTCAAGGGATATCCAGGGTAGTGTATGCATTACAGCAGGGCAGTGGAATGTGCTCTGTTTTGCTTTTTGCCTCCTGTTTGTGCCTTTACGCAGCCATAAAGGTTAAAGGGTCACTTCTTTTTTTGCCTCCTGTGACTTGTGTGTTTTTAGCAGACCCCCTCCCCAGCATTGTCTAATGTCTACTCCTCTCTCTTCCTCCTCCTCTAATTCTCTACAGGTGTGAAGAAGCCGCCAGTGGCTCCCAAACCCAAACTCGCCCCCTCGGTGAAGCTCTCGCCTCCTCCCATCGCTCCCAAACCTGATCTTCTCCTCTCCCAGCCTTCCCAACCCTCCCCCCTTCTTACCCAACCCTCCCCTGCCGCGCTGAAGAGAGCCAAACCTGCTGTGGCGCCCAAACCATGCCTCTCCAAACCCTCTGCCCCTCCAGCCCCGGCTTCTCCCCCACCCCTCAGACCCAGAGTACCCCAAACCCCATCCCAGGAGTGCAGCGGGGCAGGGGACGACAGCCTCTCCTTCCTCAACTCCAGAAACGGGATCCTGTCGCAGCCCATCCTGCGCGACTCGGACTACATCATTCCTACGTGCTCCTGCGGACTCCAGGACTGCTCCCAATGCAAACGACTAGGGAATGGGAACGTTACAGAGGTCGGGAGCGATACGCTTGGCTCCTGGCCAAACGGGAATGCCACGGAAAGCACTGGAACGCTGGTAGCCAATCGGCCGGGTAAAACAGAGAACGGAGACAGTGAGGTGACCGGAGGAGTGACCAACACCCTCCATCTCAGGCTCAAGGACAAACCTCATAGACAGGAGGGGCAGAGGGATGGAGAGGGGAGCAGGGATGAGGAGAAGCTGCAGGGGAACAAAGAGGAGAGACAGAGGAACCAGAAAGGACAGGAGGGTCAGCAGTATCAGACTGGTTCAGGGGACCAGTCATGTAATGTTCTTGAGGTGGCCGAGACACTTACACAGACTGAGACTAAAGCTTCTAATGCAGAACATACATACACTGACAGCTGTAATATAGACTGCAATGAGACCAACACCATTCCCACTCCCCTCATCCTCCCACTGGAAGTCTCCCCTATCCGCACCCCCCCACAGACAGTCCCTCCCACCCGCACCCCCTCTCAGACAGTCCCTCCCACCCGCATCCCCTCTCAGATAGTTCCACCCACCCGCACCCCCCAACACATTTTACCCCCCACCCTCGCCCCCTCCCAGGTGGACAGTGAGCCTGACAGCACCCCCTCCCACACAGACAATAGTACACAGTGTTCCAGAATACCCAGGCTACTCACTGACCTCTCGTTCCCTGCCGCCCCCAGTAAGCCCCTGCCCGTGCCGCTGCCACGTAAGCCCCGTAAGCCAGCCCTGGTAAGGCAGGACGGCCTGGAGGCCAGCACCCATGAGGGGGAGACAAAGAACCGCACACAGTCGGGAGAGGTGGGGGAGTCTGAGGGGAGTGGGGGGAGATGTCTCACCTCAGAGAAGGAAGAACACACCCAGGGAGTGTATGACAGTCCCTCTCCCTCCCAGGGCCCTGAAGTTGAAGAGGAGCCTCACCCTGTGCCTCCACCTAGACAGAAGTCCCTCTCCCCCCGCCTCCACAGAGCCATCCACTGTCCCCCCTCCCTCAACCGAAACACCTCCCGCTCTCTGGACTTGCTCTCTCAGCCTGAGCTTAACGCACTGACCTCAGAGAGAAGAGGAGGAGGAGGGGAGGAAGAGGAGGAGAAGGAAGAAGAAGTTGAGGAAGGGTACGGAGACTTTGAGCGTTACCCCATCACCCGGAGCCTGCCCAAACAGATCAAGCTCAGCTGCCGCCCGCCCCCCGTTGGCATGACAATGACGGCCAGCTCAGCGGAAGAGGGGGGGTCACCTAGGGCCCCGCCCAGGAAGCCCCAGAGACACAGCCTGCCAGCGGGTGCCCCCCCATCCATCACACCCCCTCCACCCCCTCCGCACCACACCAACACCCCCATGAGGGAGCTGCCTGCCACCCCACAGGAGAAACCAGCTTGGCGCTTCCCAAGGCCCTTCTTCAGCAGGCAGAGCTCCAGACACAGCAGCGGCGACAGCAGCCGAGGGCCCCCCCAGGGGAAAGCAGCTCTGCTGGGAGGGAAACAGAGGGCACAGTCCTTCTCCTCGGCTGACCTGCTGGCCCGCGCTGACGGCACCAAGAGGAGCCTTTCCTTCCGGAAGCTTCTGGAGCTGCGGTTGTCTGTCAGGATGTTGCCACGGTTACTGGCCAGAAGCGGCGAGTCTCTGGATTGTACCAGCGTGGAGCCGGGCGGACGGACGGGGATGGTGGACCAGTCCAATGGCAGCGCGGGGGTGTCTGGCGGGGATGGAGAGGGGTCGGTGGAGTATGAGAATGTTCCTCTGTATGAGGAGATACCGGAGTACATGAACCTGCCTTTCCTCAGCGCACGGCTGGGCTGGCCACTCACACACAGTCTGGACCCAAGCACACACAGACACAGTGACTCAGACGTCTATGAGGTGCAGGATCCATACGAGAACCACTGCGACTATAAGCGACCCCATTCCATTGACTATGAGAGGTACAGCATGTGTGTCACAGTGTGTGTGTTTGTTTGTGCGCGTCTGTGTGGTGTGTGTGTGTGCGACTGTGCGTGTGAGTGGGAATTCTTTCTTCTTCTGTCTACACACACACACAAAGGGTCTGGGTTAGGTTTCAACAGAGTGTGTGTGTCATTTTGTTGTCTGATTGCATCGTGCCTCTCGTGTGTCATGGGCGACTTAGGTTTCAACGAATCCAGAGTTACAGAGCTGATCATAATCCTTTGATCATTAGTTGCCTATAGTAAATAACTCAGTTATTACATCATCATACTTTTTGCTACCGCATTGTTAATGTACCACGACAGTCATAGATGTGTCACTTTTAAGGAGCTTTAATGCTTTATGAATCAGATTTCCTGGAAAGAGAGACTCGAGCAATTTACAGTAAATGTTTTGATTTTGAACCTAGAACAATGCCAAGGGTGTGTGTACTGTGTTAAGTGGTTTCTATTTGTGTGTCTGTGTGTATTTGTACTGTGTCACAGTGAGACTAAGTATTTTAGCATTTAGGCCAGTGCCCAGGTTGTGCTTGTGTGTGAGTTAGTTTTCACTTTATAGTCTTGGTCCCACTTTGGTGCTAAAACTATGCATTTACATGGTGGTAAGACCATGTCAGGTACAATGTAACTACATTGTGTGTACTATACCCATTGTTACATCATATTTACAACATAGACCAACATGCTGTGTGAGTGTTAGCATTAGCAGGCTGAGCTTGTACAAGTGTGAGAGTTAGCTTCAGTGTTAGCCATCCAGGCTGTGAATAGAGCATTGATGTGCAGCAGGTTGGACTGTTTTCCTGTGGGTTATTTTCAGTGGCCAGAGCAGGAAATGCATTCTGAACAGGGAAAATAAACCTCCAGCAACCACCAGCCTCTCTCCTTCTGCCTCTTCTCTCCCACTCTCTTGATCTCTTCCTGTCCCTCTCCCATATCTCTCCCTTTCTCTCCTGTTCCCTTTCTTTCTGCCATCTCTCTCTCCCATCTCTCTTTTGGTTTCTCACTCTCTTTCCTATTCTCAGCGAAACCCTTTTTTGAATGACTCAACGTAATTTAATATTTTGCTACTGTTTTGGACACTAAAATATTTGTGTGTGTGGATGAGTGAATGGACTGGACATGGTCCTTGCTAACAAGAGTCAGGACTCCCAACTAGGTTTGCACATTTTGGGGAATATTCAGAGGTGGAAACCTTCTGTGGGTATTAACGGAAATATATGGGAATTAACGGGAATATATGGGAATTAATGGAAATATATGCAAATTAATATAATACCATTTAAATGTAGATGTTTTTTGCAGACAGAAACATGAACCTTTTATCTTATCATAAGTAGACATAATTGCAAATGATTAAATCCTTCCATTAGAAAAAATGTAATAAAAATGTAGTTATGAATTCAACTTTAACTAAATGAGTTGACTCTTCACATGTGATGATTTCATTGAACAACAAAAGAAAGGGTTATTGAATGATCCCCAATGATTCATCACATCTTCCAAAAACGTTTTCAACATACATCTGTAAAATGATAGTTTAGAAACTAAAGCTTTGGTTGTCTTCCTCTCAGGCTTCCATGTCTTCTCTCTGGACCTCCTCAAGGTCCACCTCTTGAACATCAGACTTTGAGGCCTCATTGTCACTGTCACTTTCCAACCTTGTTGAGGATGGCTCTTTGTCAGGCTCAAAAAGCCTCAAATTTGCCCTGATGGCCACCAATTTTTCAACCCTTATATTGGTCAGCATGTTGCGTGCTTTGGTGTGTGTGTTTCCAAACAAGGACCAGTTGCGCTCTGAAGCGGCTGATGTTGGTGGGATTTGGAGATGATGGAGGCAACAGGGGGAAAAGCCTCAGATCCACAAAGTTCCTTATACCAGGTGGCTGATGAGATATGTTGGCACGACTGCCATATTGCATCTCCATCCCAAAGCCCTTGCTTGGAAGTGTACTTCGCTAGACTGCTAAGAACCTTGCCCTCATCCAGGCCAAAGTGGCGAGACACGGTGATGATGACACCATAGGCCTTGTTGATCTCTACACCAGACAGGATGCTCTTGCCAACATACTTGGGGTCCAACATGTATGCTGGGGCGTGTATGGGCTTCAGGCAGAAGTCTTCATGTTTTTTGATGTATTTCAGAACTGCAGTTTCCTCTACTTGGAGCAACAGTGAAGTGGGCAGGGCAGTACGGATTTCTTCTCTTAAATCTGCAAGCAGAGTCTGAACATCAGACAGGATGGCATTGTCTCCCTCAATCCGTGCAATGGCTACTGTTATAGGTTTCAGGAGTTTCAGGGTGCTTACCACTCTCTCCCAAAATACATAATCCAGGAGGATCCTCTTGTTGGGGCTCTCCATATATGCAGGCTGTCTTAGAGACTCCTTCCACTCCCCTCGAGAAGACTGTCAAACATGCTGACAACACCACCCCAACAGGTGTTGCTGGGCAGCTTCAATGTGGTGCTCTTATTCTTCTCACTTTGCTTGGTGAGGTAGACTGCTGCTATAACTTGATGACCTTTCACATACCTAACCATTTCCTTGGTTCTCTTGTAGAGTGTATCCATTGTTTTCAGTGCCATGGTGTCCTTGAGGAGCAGATTCAATGCATGAGCAGCACAGCCAGTGGGTGTGATGAGAGGGTAGGACTCCTCCACTTTAGACTAAGCAGCCTTCATATTCACAGCATTGTCTGTCACCAGTGCAAATACCTTCTGTGGTCCAAGGTCATTGATGACTGCCTTCAGCTCATCTGCTATGTAGAGACCGGTGTGTCTATTGTCCTTTGTCTGTGCACATGTAGAATACTGGTTGAGGGGTGGAGATGATGTAGTTAATTATTCCTTACCCACGAACATTCAACCACCCATTAGAGATGATTGCAATACAGTCTGCTTTCTCTATGATTTACCTGACCTTCACTTGAACTCTGCATCCAGCAAATGAGTAGATAAAACATGTCTGGTTGGAGGGGTGTATGCTGGGCGAAGAACATTCAGAAATCTCTTCCAATACACATTGCCTGTGAGCATCAGAGGTGAACCAGTTGCATACACAGCTCGAGCAAGACATTCATCAGCATTTCTCTGACTACGTTTCTCCATTGTGTCAAACACACTTCTGATTCCAGGAGGACCATGAGCTGTTGCTATCGATAAGGTGTCTGATTCATCATTTTCACCTCGAATAGCAGTAGAGGGACTTTTGTCAGAGGTGAGGGAACTTTATGCACTTGGCCAGATGATTCTGCATCTTTGTTGCATTCTTCACATATGATTGGCACAGTATTAGCAAATGTACACAGCTTTTCCTTCTACATTAGCTGCAGTGAAATCAGATAGTGCCCATGGCATTTTCCTGTATAGATTAGAAAAAAATAAATTAGAAAAACCCAAATACAGACAGTTAAGCAGTTAGATTAAACAACTCCTTTGTAAGATACATATTTTAAAATGAAACATGTATGGAAACAGGTGAATTAACACTCCTCAGTTAGCAGGCTCAATCAAGCTAAAACCCACATGGTAGCAAAAACTAACTAGCAGAAATTGTTAACAAGTTATAAATGATTTAAAACACACTTTGCTGTAGGCTACTATTTACTAATTAACACAAAATAATGTATGTCATATAAAATATATTCACCCCACCCAGTATTGTAATAAAAACTTACCAGAAAGCATGTAGTCTTTGGCTCAGACAGTGTAGTAGTGTGGGCTCAATAGCATTTCATTAGTGTGCAAGATCTTGAGAATCAGCTGTACATGTGATGGAAGAATGCACTGTGCATGCAGAGGGTTGCAATTCCATTGAATTGGGAATAGTTTAACCAAAATATGCCACAAGACCTAGAATTGCCTTATGTGTATCCCACAAAAAAAGGTTCACTGTTATAAGCTGACTTTTTTGATGAATTTAAGCAAAATTCCCGTGCTTAACTTTCCATGGAAAATTTACCTGAATTTTCCAGCCCTTTGCAGCCCTACTCCCAACTCACTGTAATCACATCCTCATTCAAGTGTTCTTGTGCGTGTGTTTACCTCATCTATCAAAAGGCAGTTCCGTGTGTGCAGTGCACGTGCGTGCTCAGACCAGTATTTTGTTATGCCACTCTGGGGCCATGAGATTAAGGTCAATCAGATTACTGGACAGGTAGAAAGAAGGGCAGGTGAAGGGAAATATTAGACTCAAAGAGTTCAGCAGTAAAGAGCAGTATGCAACACTTCCACATATATCTAGCTGCCCAGATCTGGTACTCCAGTCGGATAATATTAGTGTTCATCGTTCACTGTGCGATATTTGCCCCTGTTTATGTGTATTTCATTGTTTGAAAGATGCTTGCATTTGTGCATGATTGTGTGTGTGTGTGTGCTTGCAAGCATGTGTGTATGTGTGTGCCGTTGTGGTTGTGGTTGTTTGAAAGAGTGTGTATGTGTGTCGTGAGTCTGTAGTGTTTCCCAAGCATCTCAGCCTTCTTAGTTTATGTAACTAGCCTCAGGCAGTGAACAAGAGGCGCTCTGTGCCTGACCCAGTGTGCAGGAAGGCCCGTCTATGGAGGGAGAATGGAAGTGAAAGAGAGAGTGAAAGAATGGGAGGAAAGAGAGAGTGGAAGAATGGGAGGAAAGAGGAAAAGATGGGGGTAGGGAAGAGAAACAGGGTATAGAAGGAAGAAGGAGAGACAAGAGGAGAGGGAAAGAGGGGTAGCTGAGAGAGAGGGAAGGGGACAGACAAAGTAGTCAAAATAAAGAGAGTGACAGTATCTTATGAGTCCTCCAGATTAGAATGTAGACAGTACTTTGGGTTTGTTTGGTTCAAAATCCAGCTGGGATAACATTTCCTGTACAGGCTGTGAAGCCAAGATGAAAACATTAGTGGCACAAACATGTTGCTACTTGTGCCACTCAGCAGACAGACCCTTATCAGCTGACTGAAGAGCAGGCTGGTGCCCTGCTGCCAGCAGACAAGGCTGTCTGTGGAGTCTTCATGGCAACTATGTTTACCCGAGTACAGCTGTGGACAACGTATTGACCGTGCTTCAGGCTGCTCATCATCCTAGTCCCATATAGAGACATCGTGCCAATTACTGTTCCCATAAAACATTAAAAAGTCCATTCAGAAGTGTGTGTACGTGGTATGCTTGCATATAAATACTGTACGTGTAAGTGCGCACACACACTACCTGATAACCATGAGGATAATGCGGTGACCGGGACTTCCTGTTTTGCCTGCAGGGGCTGGCATGGATTGGATGATGCTCACTCTGAGGAGGAAGTCCACAGCTCTGACGAGGATGACAACAGCTCCACCTCAAGCAAGGAGCACCTGGAGCTGTCAGAAGAAGACAGACAGGTAGCTATCTTTAATACACACACACACCCCGATACACAGTGGGTGTGGCGGCCTTGTCAATAAGGTTACGGTAGGGTTCTTTAGATGTTTTTGCTCTGGTAGGTCCTAGGCATGAGTTATAACAGAGGGGATGTTACTGAGACAGAGTGAGGGCAGTGTTGACAGGTGGTATAACAGGAAGGATATTGGCAGGCGTAACACGAGTGATAACGACACTATCAGACAGGTGTCATGGAGCCAAAATGGGTGCTGGGCACAGGACTCTGTGAAGGAAAGAAAGGCAGGTGGGGGATATCACACTGTGCCTGCGTGTGATGGAGCTGTCATTCTGTCTGGGGGGGTCAGACATAGAGGGTTTAGGGGGCAGGAATAACTCTGAAAATGGCTGATTGCTTTGTCCTGTCTGACCCTATTTATGATACTCTAAAATCATGTGTCTGTAACAGACAACATGAGCACACATCCACACACACACACACAATTAGGAGCAGGAGGCCCCTTCAGTCATGCAAGGGCAAGGCCACTGTCCAAATTAAGACAACCTAATTTCCACCCCAGACCACTCACTATCAGACTGAAAGAGGGAGAGAGAGAGTGAGGGAGGGACAGTGCAGAGGGGAGAGAAGAAAGCTGACGTGGATAGAGAGTAGTGAGGGGAAGAGACGTGTTTTGGGACAGACGTGCTTTCGGACATAATCTCTGTTGGAGTGTCTGTTTAGAAACAATAAATGGGCAGATTATTGTGCCTATGCATACTATAGCAGTCAGATGGTGGGCTGCAGTGACCTTGTAAGTGGAAGTATGTCTGTAACGTTTAGAATATGGCTAGCTAGCTTTTTTCACTACATTGACTGAATGCTGTGCTTTTCTCTTGTCTGTCTGTCTGTCTGTCTGTCTGTCGTTCCAGCAGGAGGATGAGGTGAAGAGGAAAAAGGTGGTGCATATCGCCCAGGAGATCATGAGCTCTGAGAAAGTGTGAGTACCCGAGAGACACACACACACACACCTCCACCTCTAAAAACAAGAAACGATTCTGTGGAATATTCTCATGAATAAGTCCTTGATTGGGTTTGTGTGTCTGTGTGTCTTTTTTTTGGTCATTTATAATGTTTTACACCCATCTCCTCTCCCTCCAGGTTTGTGGACGCCCTGAAGCTTCTTCACATAGTAAGTATCAGTTAAGCCGCTGGGCTTTTGATGAGGACCATATCTGTGTGTTCAATGGTGTTACTCAGCAAACCTTCGACTAGCTGAGCCGTGTTGCCTTTCTCCTCTGCCCCTGAGGCAGCAGTACTCCGCAGTGGAGTTGTCTCTGGTAGAACGGTTGCTGTTGTTTTTGGGAGGTATCACACTTAGCAGGATCAGTGATAAACACTGAGATGTAAATCATAAAGGAAGCTAAGGAGTCAAGCATGTGTTGCTAGTTTCAGCTTTCAAGTGGTGGCTTTATGGAGTGGAAACATAGGCTCGAGTTGTTTCATTATATTTAACTACCGGCTGGCTAGCTAGCTCACTGCTCCTGCTTGGTGGGAGGAATACCGTCCCCGCTCTGTGCCTGTTGGGGTGAAAAGTGGAGCAGGTAACCGTGACGACAGAGCTAGGTGCTTTGATGTTGGTCTCAGGGGGAGGTGACAGGTGTGTGTGGGATCTCTGATGAGTGTTGTTAACTCGTGCTGGTGGTGATTACTGTACTGGTCTGGTCTACTGGGCGGTGTCAGGCTGAGGTGGTCAACTGTACCAGCCAGGTCAAGTTGTCCTGAGCTCTGAAAAAGGATTTGATTTTGCAGCGGAAGATAGACCTTGTGTTGGATTTCAATGTTTTATTTATTTTTAAGGAAAAATTATTTAATCCAGTCTTTATTTGTCTCGCATAGCCTAGTCTCAAAAATCTCTCTAAACCCACAATTTGTCTGAGATGGCTGCAGAGTCGACATTAGATTTCCTCTTGGGAGTGGCTGAGACTGTCCGAAAGGGGAATCGCAGGTACACACACACACACACACACACGCTCAGGGCCAAGTGTCCCCCTGTCTGTCTGCCTTAAACAGGACCCACGATGGGATTCATTTTGAATATGGGGCATGAGAGAGAGACACAGTAGAGGGGGGAGAGGGAGACTTAAAGAAAGAGGTCAAATCACATTCTCCAGTCTCCATGGCCATGGCTGCCCCTGACCACAGAACAGCTGCTTCCTGCAGTGAGTGAGTGGGTGGAGGACCCCCAGACTTAGAAATGCCTCGGCTAATCCTGTGTGTGCCTGTTGTGTTTATTTTGGTTTCACACTTAAGTCCTCACACAATAATGTGTTGCATTATATTTTGACTTGACTTTTGACGTGTTTCTAGGGATACGTGTTTCGGTCCTTCACACCAGCTGTGCGTGTTTTATTGTGGGTGTGTGCGAGTGTTCACCAGGACATTGGGACCCTGCCCTGGTTGTCTCACCACTTCCTTCCACCTGGAAGGTGTTGGCTCACTGGGCAGTGTGAGAGGGCTGACTCAATTGTGTGTGTGTGTGTGTGTGTGTGTGTGTGTGTGTGTGTGTGTGTGTGTGTGTGTGTGTGTGTGTGTGTGTGTGTGTGTGTGTGTGTGTGTGTGTGTGTGTGTGTGTGTGTGTGATGCAGAGGGACGCATGTTTATGAGGTGATAACCAGGTGTTCCTGTGCTGTACTGTGTAACTTCTCTCCGCCCTGCAGCTGTGTGTGTGTGTGTGTGTGTTAATTAGTTTCCCACCACTCTGTTGTCGTTGTGTTAGTTCCCCTCATTCGTCTGTCAGCATTAACCCCCTCCCTCCCTGCAGGATTTCCGGGACGCAGTTGCCAAGGCGGCGAGACAGAACGGCAAGCCGGTGGTTGAAGAGCGTATTCTAACCCAGATCCTCTACTACCTGCCTCAACTATACCAGCTCAACCGAGACCTGCTCCGGGAGCTAGAGGAGAGAGTGGCCCACTGGTACGCACCCTCACCATCATTATCAGCACCAGAGATACAAACCTCAACTGACCATGCCAAGCCTTGGACAGCTGAACTTAGACCACAATGACCATCTCCCTCCCCCCGCCTCTCTTCTCCCTGCCCCTCTCACCTCTCTCTCTGCTGTGTAGGGGGGACCACCAGAGGCTGGCAGACATCTTTGTTCAGAAGGGGCCGTACCTGAAGATGTACTCCACCTACATCCGTCAGTTTGACAACAACGTGGCTATGCTGGACGAACAGTGTAGGAAAAACCCTGGCTTCGCAACTGTGGTCCGGGAGTTTGAGGTAAACAGCTGTGTGTGTGTGTGTGTGTGTTTGTGTGTGTCAGAGGAAGTTCCTATCCGCATAGTTGATGATAGAGTGGTAACAAGCCAGGCATAGTCTGAAGACTACATTAGCGCCAAGGACGTGGAGCTAGATGTGTGTATGTATACTGTTAATACTGCAAATGTGTGGGACAATTCTCCTGTACTCTGTCCCAGATGAGTCCTAGATGTGTGTATGTATACTGTTAATACTGCAAATGTGTGGGACAATTCTCCTGTACTCTGTCCCAGATGAGTCCTAGATGTGCCAGCCTGGCTCTGAAGCACTACCTGCTGAAACCTGTACAGAGAATCCCCCAGTATCAGCTTCTGCTCACAGGTACACACACATACACATATACACACATGGGGGGGGGGGGGTTGCTGGAAATCCAGGGGGGGTAAATGCTGTGCTGAAGAGTTTATATCCGTCTGCTGATACAGGACTAGGAAAGGCCCAGTGCACTGCTATATCAGTCTGCTGATACAGGACTAGGAAAGGCCCAGTGCACTGCTATATCAGTCTGCTGATACAGGACTAGGAAAGGCCCAGTGCACTGCTATATCAGTCTGCTGATACAGGACTAGGAAAGGCCCAGTGCACTGCTATATCAGTCTGCTGATACAGGACTAGGAAAGGCCCAGTGCACTGCTATATCAGTCTGCTGATACAGGACTAGGAAAGGCCCAGTGCACTGCTATATCAGTCTGCTGATACAGGACTAGGAAAGGCCCAGTGCACTGCTATATCAGTCTGCTGATACAGGACTAGGAAAGGCCCAGTGCACTGCTATATCAGTCTGCTGATACAGGACTAGGAAAGGCCCAGTGCACTGCTATATCAGTCTGCTGATACAGGACTAGGAAAGGCCCAGTGCACTGCTATATCAGTCTGCTGATACAGGACTAGGAAAGGCCCAGTGCACTGCTATATCAGTCTGCTGATACAGGACTAGGAAAGGCCCAGTGCACTGCTATATCAGTCTGCTGATACAGGACTAGGAAAGGCCCAGTGCACTGCTATATCAGTCTGCTGATACAGGACTAGGAAAGGCCCAGTGCACTGCTATATCAGTCTGCTGATACAGGACTAGGAAAGGCCCAGTGCACTGCTATATCAGTCTGCTGATACAGGACTAGGAAAGGCCCAGTGCACTGCTATATCAGTCTGCTGATACAGGACTAGGAAAGGCCCAGTGCACTGCTATATCAGTCTGCTGATACAGGACTAGGAAAGGCCCAGTGCACTGCTTTTGTGATTTTTTTTTTTTAAACTACATGTATTTGACTGTTTACCAGCATTTGTAACTTGAGTCTGTTAGTATGATACTACTTTAGTTAGTATGATAATACTTCTGGAGTAGAAAAATACTTGCTTGATATACAGTTTTACAGTTTCTCGAAATACTTTGCAAGTGCGAAAACTGAAATGGTGGATTCATTCCTTTTCCATTTTAGGAGACGCTCTTATCCAGAGCAACTTACAGTAGTGAGCTCATACATTTTCAATCAAACCCACAACCCTGGCATTGCAAGCACCATGCTCTACCTACTGAGCCACATCATCACAACACATCATCACATCATGACATCACATCAACACATCATCACAACACATCATCACATCACATCATCAAGACATCACAACACATCATCACATCATCACAACACATCATCACATCACATCATGACATCATCACAACACATCACATCATCATGTCATCACATCACGTCATCACATCACGTCATCACATCAACACATCATCACATCACATCATCACAACACATCATCACATCATCACAACACATCATCACATCACGTCATGACATCATCACATCATCATGTCATCACATCACGTCATCACATCACGTCATCACGTCATCACATCACATCATCACAACACATCATCACATCACGTCATCACAACACATCAACACATCATCACATCACATCATCAAGACATCACATCACAACACATCATCACATCACGTCATCACATCATCACAACACATCATCACATCATCAAGACATCACATCACAACACATCATCACATCATCACGTCATCTCATCACATCATGACATCAACACATCACATCATCACATCACATCATCACGTCATCACATCACATCATCACAACACATCATCACAACACATCATCACATCATCACAACACATCATCACCAACCACTTCATTTATCAATGTACTTAATTACTGTATTGTACATTGTTTTCCTTCGTGGTGATAGAAAGTCTACAGGTACAAACCAAGATGATCAGCCTATGTACAATACAGTAATGTCCATTTCCATTAAGTGTTTTGTAAGGATGGTAAATTAATACTGCATAAAAAGAGGTTGTTTACCATGTTATTTGATCAAGAAAACTATTTAATTTGGTGTGGATGTTTTGTGTCTTTGCTCATAACTTTGCACCTTTTGATGGAAGTGTTTGAGGACAGGGTTTTGTTCTTTCTGGATTCCCTTAGAATGACTATAGCAGAGAAAGGGACAGGGTTTTGTTCTTTCTGGATTCCCTTAGAATGACTATAGCAGAGAAAGGGACAGGGTTTTGTTCTTTCTGGATTCCCTTAGAATGACTATAGCAGAGAAAGGGACAGGGCTTTGTTCTTTCTGGATTCCCTTAGAATGACTATAGCAGAGAAAGGGACAGGGTTTTGTTCTTTCTGGATTCCATTAGAATGACTATAGCAGAGAAAGGGACAGGGTTTTGTTCTTTCTGGATTCCCTTAGAATGACTATAGCAGAGAAAGGGACAGGGTTTTGTTCTTTCTGGATTCCATTAGAATGACTATAGCAGAGAAAGGGACAGGGTTTTGTTCTTTCTGGATTCCCTTAGAATGACTATAGCAGAGAAAGGGACAGGGTTTTGTTCTTTCTGGATTCCCTTAGAATGACTATAGCAGAGAAAGGGACAGGGCTTTGTTCTTTCTGGATTCCCTTAGAATGACTATAGCAGAGAAAGGGACAGGGTTTTGTTCTTTCTGGATTCCATTAGAATGACTATAGCAGAGAAAGGGACAGGGTTTTGTTCTTTCTGGATTCCCTTAGAATGACTATAGCAGAGAAAGGGACAGGGTTTTGTTCTTTCTGGATTCCATTAGAATGACTATAGCAGAGAAAGGGACAGGGTTTTGTTCTTTCTGGATTCCCTTAGAATGACTATAGCAGAGAAAGGGACAGGGTTTTGTTCTTTCTGGATTCCCTTAGAATGACTATAGCAGAGAAAGGGACAGGGCTTTGTTCTTTCTGGATTCCCTTAGAATGACCATAGCAGAGAAAGGGACAGGGTTTTGTTCTTTCTGGATTCCCTTAGAATGACTATAGCAGAGAAAGGGACAGGGCTTTGTTCTTTCTGGATTCCATTAGAATGACTATAGCAGAGAAAGGGACAGGATTATGTTCTTTCTGGATTCCCTTAGAATGACTATAGCAGAGAAAGGGACAGGGTTTTGTTCTTTCTGGATTCCCTTAGAATGACTATAGCAGAGAAAGGGACAGGGTTTTGTTCTTTCTGGATTCCATTAGAATGACTATAGCAGAGAAAGGGACAGGGTTTTGTTCTTTCTGGGTTCCCTTAGAATGACTATAGCAGAGAAAGGGACAGGGTTTTGTTCTTTCTGGGTTCCCTTAGAATGACTATAGCAGAGAAAGGGACAGGGTTTTGTTCTTTCTGGATTCCATTAGAATGACTATAGCAGAGAAAGGGACAGGGTTTTGTTCTTTCTGGATTCCATTAGAATGACTATAGCAGAGAAAGGGACAGGGTTTTGTTCTTTCTGGATTCCCTTAGAATGACTATAGCAGAGAAAAGGACAGGGTTTTGTTCTTTCTGGATTCCCTTAGAATGACTATAGCAGAGAAAGGGACAGGGTTTTGTTCTTTCTGGATTCCCTTAGAATGACTATAGCAGAGAAAGGGACAGGGTTTTGTTCTTTCTGGATTCCCTTAGAATGACTATAGCAGAGAAAGGGACAGGGTTTTGTTCTTTCTGGATTCCCTTAGAATGACTATAGCAGAGAAAGGGACAGGGTTTTGTTCTTTCTGGATTCCCTTAGAATGACTATAGCAGAGAAAGGGACAGGGCTTTGTTCTTTCTGGATTCCCTTAGAATGACTATAGCTGTAACGGTTTTCTGTATGAGAAGGAGAGTCGGACCAAAATGCAGCGTGTAGATTGCGATCCATGTTTTAATGAACAAACGTAAAACACGAATCAATGCAAACACTACAAAATAAAGAACGTGATGAACGTAACGAAAACCTAAAACAGCCTATCTGGTGAAAAACACATAGACAGGAACAATCACCCACAAACACACAGTGAAACCCAGGCTACCTAAATATGGTTCCCAATCAGAGACAATGACGAACACCTGCCTCTGACTGAGAACCATATCAGGCTGAACATAGAAATAGACAAACAAGACATGAAACATAGAATACCCACTCAGATCACACCCTGACCAATCAAAACATAGAAAATACAAAGTAAACTATGGTCAGGGCGTGACAGTACCCCCCCCCCCAAGGTGCGGACTCCGGCCGCAAAACCTGAACCTATAGGGGAGGGTCTGGGTGGGCATCTGTCCGCGGTGGCGGCTCTGGCGCTGGACGTGGACCCCACTCCATGACAGTTTTAATCCCCCTCCTAAACGTCCCTAAATAGGTTACCCACCACAATGATAACATGGGACAGAGGGACAGCTCGGGACAGAGGTAACTCGGGACAGATGGGTAGCTCAGCACTGAGAGGAAGCTCAGCACTGAGAGGAAGCCCAGGCAGGTAGTAGAAACTACCAGAACCTGGCTGGCTGGCGGTTTCAGCAGATCCTGGTCGACTAGCAGATCTGGAAGAATCTGGTCGACTGGCGGATCTGGGAGAATCTGGTCGACTGGCGGATCTGGGAGAATCTGGTCGACTGGCGGATCTGGGAGAATCTGGTCGACTGGCGGATCTGGGAGAATCTGGTCGACTGGCGGATCTGGGAGAATCTGGTCGACTGGCGGATCTGGGAGAATCTGGTCGACTGGCGGATCTGGGAGAATCTGGTCGACTGGCGGATCTGGGAGAATCTGGTCGACTGGCGGATCTGGGAGAATCTGGTCGACTGGCGGATCTGGGAGAATCTGGTCGACTGGCGGATCTGGGAGAATCTGGTCGACTGGCGGATCTGGGAGAATCTGGTCGACTGGCAGATCTGGGAGAATCTGGACGACTGGCAGATCTGGGAGAGTCTGGACGACTGGCAGATCTGGAAGAGTCTGGTCGACTGGCAGATCTGGAAGAGTCTGGTCGACTGGCAGATCTGGAAGAGTCTGGTCGACTGGCAGATCTGGAAGAGTCTGGTCGACTGGCAGATCTGGAAGAGTCTGGTCGACTGGCAGATCTGGAAGAGTCTGGACGACTGGCAGATCTGGAAGAGTCTGGACGACGGGCAGATCTGGACGAGTCTGGATGACGGGCAGATCTGGAAGAGTCTGGACGACTGGCAGATCTGGAAGAGACTGGTCGACACAGACTGGCTGCTCTGGCTGCTCCATGCTGACTGGCAGCTCTGGCTGCTCCATGCTGGCAGACTGCTCTGGCTGCTCCATGCTGACTGGCTGCTCTGGCTGCTCCATGCTGACTGGCTGCTCTGGCTGCTCCATGCTGACTGGCTGCTCCATGCTGACTGGCAGCTCTGGCTGCTCCATGCTGACTGGCTGCTCTGGCTGCTCCATGCTGACTGGCTGCTCCGGCTGCTCCATGCTGACTGACTGCTCCATGCTGACTGGCGGCCCTGGCTGCTCCATGCTGACTGGCGGCCCTGGCTGCTCCATGCTGACTGGCGGCCCTGGCTGCTCCATGCTGACTGGCGGCTCTGGCTGCTCCATGCTAACTGGCAGCTCTGGCGGCTCCTTGCAGACTGGCAGCTCTGGCGGCTCCTTGCAGACTGGCAGCTTTGGCGGCATCCTGCAGAAAGGCAACTCTGGCGGCTCCTTGCAGACTGGCAGCTCCTTGCAGACTGGCAGCTCCTTGCAGACTGGCAGCTCCTTGCAGACTGGCAGCTCTATGCTAACTGGCAGCTCTATGCTAACTGGCAGCTCTATGCTAACTGGCAGCTCTATGCTAACTGGCAGCTCTATGCTAACTGGCAGTTCTGAACAGGCGGGAGACTCCGGCAACGCTGTAGAGGCGGAAAGCTCTGACAGCACTAAACCGGCGGGAGACTCCAACAGCGCTGAAGAGGAGGAAGGCTCTGGCAGCGCTGAACAGGTGAGAGACTCCGACAGCGCTGGAGAGGAGGAAGGCTCCGACAGCGCTAAACAGGCGAGGCGCACTGTAGGCCTGATGCGTGGTGCTGGCACTGGTGGTACTGGGCCGAGGACACGCACAGGAAGCCTGGTGCGGGGAGCTGCTACCGGAGGGCTGGGGTGTGGAGGTGGTACTGGAAAAACCGGACCGTGCAGGCGCACTGGAGCTCTTGAGCACCGAGCCTGCCCAACCTTACCTGGTTGAATGCTCACGGTCGCCCTGCCAGTGCGGCGAGGTGGAATAGCCCGCACTGGACTATGCAGGCGAACCGGAGACACCGAGCGCAAGGCTGGTGCCATGTAAACCGGCCCAAGGAGACGCACTGGGGACCAGCTGCGTAGAGCCGGCTTCATGGCATTAGGCTCGACGCTCAATCTAGCCCGGCAGACACGCGGAGCTGGAATATACCGCACCGGGCTATGCACCCGCACTGGAGACACCGTGCGCACCACTGCATAACACGGTGCCTGTCCGGTCTCTCCAGCCCCCCGGTAAGCACAGGGAGTCTGCCCAGGTCTCCTACCTGGCATAGCCATACTCCCTGTTAGCCCCCCCCCCAAGAAATTTTTGGGGCTGCCTCTCAGGCTTCCATCCGCGTCGCCGTGCTGCCTTCTCATACCAGCGCCTCTCTGCTTTCACCGCCTCCATTCTACGGTAACTCTCCTCGCATTGCTCCAGCGAATCCCAGGCGGGCTCCGGCACTCTCCCTGGGTCGGCCGCCCACCTGTCGATCTCCTCCCAAGTAGTATACTCCATACTGTACTCCTCCTTGGGCTGTTCCTGTTGTTTCTTCTCCCGCTGCACCTTAGTGCGGCTACACTCCCCTGGTTTAGCCCAGGGTCCTCTCCCGTCGAGGATTTCCTCCCATGTCCAGAAATCCTTATTGCGCTTCTCCTCGCGCTGCTCCTGCCTGTTGACACGCTGCTTGGTCCTTTTGTGGTGGGTGATTCTGTAACGGTTTTCTGTATGAGAAGGAGAGTCGGACCAAAATGCAGCGTGTAGATTGCGATCCATGTTTTAATGAACAAACGTAAAACACGAATCAATGCAAACACTACAAAATAAAGAACGTGATGAACGTAACGAAAACCTAAAACAGCCTATCTGGTGAAAAACACATAGACAGGAACAATCACCCACAAACACACAGTGAAACCCAGGCTACCTAAATATGGTTCCCAATCAGAGACAATGACGAACACCTGCCTCTGACTGAGAACCATATCAGGCTGAACATAGAAATAGACAAACAAGACATGAAACATAGAATACCCACTCAGATCACACCCTGACCAATCAAAACATAGAAAATACAAAGTAAACTATGGTCAGGGCGTGACAATAGCAGAGAAAGGGACAGGGTTTTGTTCTTTCTGGATTCCCTTAGAATGACTATAGCAGAGAAAGGGACAGGGTTTTGTTCTTTCTGGATTCCCTTAGAATGACTATAGCAGAGAAAGGGACAGGGTTTTGTTCTTTCTGGATTCCCTTAGAATGACTATAGCAGAGAAAGGGACAGGGTTTTGTTCTTTCTGGATTCCCTTAGAATGACTATAGCAGAGAAAGGGACAGGGTTTTGTTCTTTCTGGATTCCATTAGAATGACTATAGCAGAGAAAGGGACAGGGTTTTGTTCTTTCTAGATTCCATTAGAATGACTATAGCAGAGAAAGGGACAGGGTTTTGTTCTTTCTGGATTCCCTTAGAATGACTATAGCAGAGAAAGGGACAGGGTTTTGTTCTTTCTGGATTCCCTTAGAATGACTATAGCAGAGAAAGGGACAGGGTTTTGTTCTTTCTGGATTCCCTTAGAATGACTATAGCAGAGAAAGGGACAGGGTTTTGTTCTTTCTGGATTCCATTAGAATGACTATAGCAGAGAAAGGGACAGGGTTTTGTTCTTTCTAGATTCCCTTATAATGACTATAGCAGAGAAAGGGACAGGGGTTTGTTCTTTCTGGATTCCATTAGAATGACTATAGCAGAGAAAAGGACAGGGTTTTGTTCTTTCTAGATTCCCTTAGAATGACTATAGCAGAGAAAGGGACAGGGTTTTGTTCTTTCTAGATTCCCTTAGAATGACTATAGCAGAGAAAGGGACAGGGTTTTGTTCTTTCTGGATTCCCTTAGAATGACTATAGCAGAGAAAGGGACAGGGTTTTGTTCTTTCTAGATTCCCTTAGAATGACTATAGCAGAGAAAGGGACAGGGTTTTGTTCTTTCTGGATTCCCTTAGAATGACAATAGCAGAGAAAGGGACAATTCCAACTACTGTATCCTGCAATATACTGTTGTTAATCAAATTCAATCAAGGTATACAAGTACCTTTTTTTTCCCAAAGCAGAGATGCTGAAACATTTTTTGGGCCCGTGCTACAGAGGTCTCTATGGGCCCGTGCTACAGAGGTCTATATGGGCCCATGCTACAGAGGTCTCTATGGGCCCGTGCTACAGAGGTCTCTATGGGCCCATGCTACAGAGGTCTCTATGGGCCCGTGCTACAGAGGTCTATATGGGCCCATGCTACAGTCTATATGGGCCCGTGCTACAGAGGTCTCTATGGGCCCGTGCTACAGAGGTCTATATGGGCCCGTGCTACAGAGGTCTATATGGGCCCGTGCTACAGAGGTCTATATGGGCCCGTGCTACAGAGGTCTATATGGGCCCATGCTACAGTCTATATGGGCCCGTGCTACAGAGGTCTATATGGGCCCGTGCTACAGAGGTCTCTATGGGCCCGTGCTACAGAGGTCTATATGGGCCTGTGCTACAGAGGTCTATATGGGCCTGTGCTACAGTCTATATGGGCCAGTGCTACAGAGGTCTATATGGGCCTGTGCTACAGTCTATATGGGCCCGTGCTACAGAGGTCTATATGGGCCTGTGCTACAGTCTATATGGGCCCGTGCTACAGTCTATATGGGCCTGTGCTACAGTCTATATGGGCCCGTGCTACAGTCTATATGGGCCTGTGCTACAGTCTATATGGGCCCGTGCTACAGTCTATATGGGCCCACTAATACTAGTAGAGGCCCAGTGCACTAGTTTTGTATTATTTTGTGTATATTTTTTCAGGGGGTGTTGTATCACCCTCGTCACCCCTACTTCCCGTGGCTATTGTGCTGCGGCATCCCATGGAGCCTGCACTATTTAGTGCACCGGCAGCACTCTGCCACCTAGAGGACACAGAGTGTAACAGCAGACACAGTTCTCCACATGTATAAACTGCTTATGTATGTAGCATGATTTAGTGTGATCTGGGACTGATGTAACTTCCTGCTCTTCTACAGATTATCTGAAGAACCTTCCTGAGGACTCGTCTGACTACAAAGACACGCAGGGTGAGTGGAACAATGTTGATCAGGCTGTGTGTGACAATGTCCGGTGAGATGCCATTTCTCTCTCACAGACACTCTCACGGCATGTTAATCATGTTGACCTTACAGCTGCTCTGGGCATAGTGAAGGAGGTGGCCAACCATGCCAACGACATCATGAAACAAGGGGTGAGACGTCACACCATGTCCATCCTCATGAGAATTCGGCCAAAGGCATCCCATTGCATTTCCTCTGACCCCGGTCTGTCTTTATCTTTCAGGATAACTTTCAGAAGCTGATGCACATTCAGTACAGTCTGAACGGACAGCATGAGATTGTTCAGCCAGGCAGGGTGAGTGTTCAGCACTATGACACGCACGCACACACACACACACCTGTGATCTCATCTGTTGTGATCACTTCTTGTCCCCAGGTTTTTCTTAAGGAGGGCACTCTGATGAAGCTGTCCAGGAAGGTCATGCAGCCACGGATGTTCTTCCTGGTGAGTACTGACTGATGCCCCCGGGGGTAGTGGAGGTCTCAGTGTGATACCTGACCCGTTACAGTTCCAACACGGTCTGTAGACCAGAACATTACCCCCCCCCCCCAGTATCTGTATGTTGATGTGGCGTGTGTATCTGTCTCTCTAGTTCAATGACACTCTTCTGTACACCACTCCAGTTCAGTCTGGTCAGTATAAACTCAACAGCATGCTCTCTCTGGCGGGCATGAAGGTGAGTACAGGCAGGGCTGAACACACATTTACCCTGGACAATACTCTTTTGAAGTCTCATCGAAAACATGTGTTTATTGTGTTCAGGTGAGTAAGCCCAGTCAGGAGGCGTATCAGAATGAACTGAACATTGAGAGTGTGGAGCGTTCCTTCATCCTGTCTGCCAGGTGAGAACCCGGTCACCGACACACCTGAACACCTGAACGTGGCGCCTAACATTATGGACATTCTGATGAGTCACCCTTCTAATTTGTTGTGGGGACCATTGTAATAGCTTTTGATTGGTTACAAAGGCTTCTGTTGTTGTTTCTGCATTGCAGCTCGGCCACAGAGAGAGATGAGTGGCTGGCGGCCATCGCCACAGCGATAGATGACCACACCAGGAAGAAGATCACCTTCATCTCCAGCCGGAGTCAGGAGGAGGTGAGGCAGTGTGTGAGTCAGGAGGAGGTGAGGCAGTGTGTGTGTCAGGAGGAGGTGAGGCAGTGTGTGTGTCAGGAGGAGGTGAGGCAGTGTGAGTCAGGAGGAGGTGAGGCAGTGTGTGAGTCAGGAGGAGGTGAGGCAGTGTGTGTGTCAGGAGGAGGTGAGGCAGTGTGTGTGTCAGGAGGAGGTGAGGCAGTGTGTGTGTCAGGAGGAGGTGAGGCAGTGTGTGAGTCAGGAGGAGGTGAGGCAGTGTGTGAGTCAGGAGGAGGTGAGGCAGTGTGTGAGTCAGGAGTAGGTGAGGCAGTGTGTGTGTCAGGAGGAGGTGAGGCTGTGTGTGTGTCAGGAGGAGGTGAGGCAGTGTGTGTGTCAGGAGGAGGTGAGGCAGTGTGTGTGTCAGGAGGAGGTGAGGCTGTGTGTGTGTGTGTGTGTGTGTGTGTGTGTGTGTGTGTGTGTGTGTGTGTGTGTGTGTGTGTGTGTGTGTGTGTGTGTGTGAGAGAGTGCTTGTAACATGTATAGTTCCAGCCCATTCGACTGACTGAATATGGGAACACTCAGATCCCACTGTTACCATCGTCAGTATAATTTTGCTACAATCCACTTGTTATGGCTATAACCGTCTCTCTCTGTGTAGGCTGATGGCGTGTGTGACAGTGGGGCCCCGCTGGGTTCTAAGGCCCCTATCTGGATCCCAGACCTGAGGGCCACCATGTGTATGGTCTGTACCTGTGAGTTCACCCTCACCTGGAGACGCCACCACTGCCGAGCCTGCGGGAAGGTAAGGAAGGGACAAGGGCCTTAGTTTACAATGGTTCACCACTATACTCAGTAGGATGTGTGTGTGTGTGTGTGCATACGTGTGTGTGTGTGTAGTGGTTTTCTCACTCACTGTGTGTGTATTGCAGGTGGTGTGTCAGACGTGCTCGTCCAATAAGTTCTATCTAGAGTACTTGAAGAACCAGCCGGCTCGTGTGTGTGACCACTGCTTCGTCAAGCTACAGGAGAACAGTATGCGTCTTTTACATGAATACATATGAAATATTAAAGTCATTTAGCTATTTCAAATATTAAAGATGGAATGAATTGAAGTTAAGTAATGATTTAAACCCTGTGTTGTTTGTTATTGTGAATTCATTATGTATGTCAGAAGGTGCTTTGTGTTCGTGTGTTTCCTAGGTGACCGTGTTGCTTCTGGGGCGCTGTCTCCTACTGCCAGATCTGGGGGATTCTCTTTCTCCAGGAAACAGAAGAAGATCCCAGCTGCCCTCAAAGAGGTGTCTGCAAACACAGAGAACTCCTCCATGAGTGGCTACCTACAGAGGTCGAAGGGCAACAAGAAGCAATGGAAGAGGCTATGGTTCGTCATCAAGAACAAAGTCCTGTACACCTACGCCGCCAGCGAGGTAACACACCTACGCCACTCTAGTCACAAACACACGTTTGTGCCTGTGTGTGTGTGTGTGTGTGTGTGTGTGTCTGTGTGTGTGTGTGTGTGTGTGTGTGTGTGTGTGTGTGTGTGTGTGTGTGTGACATGTGTACCTCTCTCCCTCTCTCCAGGACGTAGCTGCTCTAGAGAGCCAGCCTCTGCTAGGATTCTTCCTGCGGGAGGAGAAGTGTGGCCCTTTCCAGAAGCTGCAGTTTAAACTGTACCACAAAAACACCCTGTTCTATATCTTTAAGGCTGACGACATCCCCACTGCACAGAGGTAATGGAAATTCCCTTTGGCTTAGGGATCAATAGAGTATCCATCAATCAGGAGGGGACCACGCTGTAACACCAGAGCGTGGGAGGGTGAAAGCATTCATATAGTTATTTTATCAATATAACGTTTATTGATGAGTTTGTTTTTTTCCCCCAGCTGTCATTGCAATAAAGTTCATGTTGTGTTTCTCAATTTTCTCTCAGGTGGATAGAGGCTTTCCAGGAGGCCATGATTCTTTAACACCTAAACCAGTCAGCTCATGTCCTTCCCCTGGAGCCAGTGGACACGGACACCTTTTGATCCTTGACCTCTAGACACATGTCAGGGGTCAGCAGCTCAGGAAGCACTCCCCACACCCCGAGCCCCGATGAATCGGTCCGGCTGCCTGCCAGGAGACCCCAGAGTCCCAGTGGTGTGAAGAACAGACATCATTGTCTTTCTAGTGAAAATATGGACTTTGTGTCAGCTCTACATTACATTCATTGTAAATGTTGGGATCCGTTGAAAGTTTGACCTTGGTAAAACTACTATGCTTCCAGTGGAGCTCTGCGGTTATGGGCATGTTGAGCCTCACAGGCTGCATATCTATCTGCTCTTGATCTTAGATGGAAATGTTATGTGTCACAGCTGTGGGTCAAAGGTCATGTCCTGAAGCGTGTGTGTGTGGAAGTGTTAACAGAATTATTGTCTGTGGACAACCTGCTACCTTATACAGGGGTTCCCACGGTCCACAAAAAGCCTTGAAAGTCATTGAAAAGGATTTGATTTAAATTGATTTACATTATCCTTGAAAAGTTAAAGGATTTTGTTTAAAAAAAAATTGGGGGGGGGGGGGGGGGTAACGTATTGTAAGAAATGTTTAAACTCAAATATTGATGAATTATGGAAATTGGAATGATGATTAGAGTGGGAACCTTGCATGATGGGATGGATACCAGTTACAAAGAAGGGTGAGAAAGCAGTGGGTTCTCTCTGAGTAGGGAAGCTTCTCTGGTGCACTGCCAGTGGTTGGATTGAACTGTGAAAAAACAGGGTGCCACAGAGACACAGGAGGTGAGCATTTTGCTCCTTAGAAATATAGCAAAATTACAGGGGTTGGTTTATATTGTTATTCTCTGTTAGGCTTAACTCAGTACATCTACCACATGTATAATGCAGTATACTGGATAAAACTGGAAATGGCATAATGTCAATATTTTACTACACAGCCTATAGAACAAATGCATTTTTAAAGAGTATATGCTAGAATCAGAAGCGGTGCTTGGGTAATATGTAGAATTGGGAGAGTAAAATATACCTTTTTTTTCCCCTAAAAGTCAAGAGAAAATATTTATATAGAACTGTACATTTCTCAATGTCCATAATTATGTGATTTTAGAAATATGATTTATTTGATAACGGATACTATCTTTGTCACTTTTGTAATAAGTAGTAGCTACCTTTTGTATTGTATGCCATGATGGTTGTAAAAGCACGTGTTGTAACAATGCCTCACTAGTTTGTTTTAAACTGCCACAACAGACTTGTTGGATTCATTAGGAGGAATCTTTTAATCCAGGCCTCATTTGTATAATTTTTTTTATTGAATAATTTAAAGTGGACAGATTACAAAAGAATGTTTGTCTTTTGAGCTAGACATGGAATGGAGAATGAAATGTATCCCTTAGGAATTGCTCACTAGCAATAAAGCAACATCCAGACAGTGCCTTAAATATGCTCAATTATCTTGTAATAATATAGATACAGAAAACGTTATTTCATTATGTGGTGCATTGTTTCATTAATTATTCATTTGAATTAGGATATTATATTATCACAGTGACTACTTTGGCCGGCCCATCTGACATTTAACAGTGTAAATATCCATTATGTATTTAAATTGAAAATTGTTTCGAGTTTACATTTAGTACTTCAAATGTACTAATCAGGTTGCACTACTACACCATTGTGGCAGTTGGCCTTATGGGAAATGAAGTTTATAACGCAGAGAAGCATTAGGGATAACTCAAAACAGATCATATTTTACAGTGACTAAATGTCCCGCCATTCTTAAACACAATCACTAGAGAGCCATCGTGTCTCGTCTGTAAATAATATTTCTGCAGAACTGTCAGGCACCACTTTTTAATAAAACCTCTGAAAGTGACTTTGCATCTTGGCCTAATTTCATGCTTTGAGACATCAAGGGATGAGGGAGTTAATACATCTTTCAGCCTCAGATTACTGTCACTGAGTTATTTTATTGCATAGTGCTGATTGATGTGTGGGTGCAGGCATTTCTTTGTGGGTGTGGATTCTTTGCATGTGTGTGTGTGTGTTTGAGGCGCGAGTGTGTGTGCGTGTGTGTTTAAGTTTGACACTGATTAAGAAGTCTTCCTCGGCTGTCTTATTTCTGCTTTGAGCTCAGTGATCAAAGCACTGTGTTGAGGGAGATAAGAGTATTTCAAAATATGACTCATATTTACCCACAACTCCAACGTTCACTCTCTGTGGGTTTACTCAGCTCCTTTCTTCCTCTGAATAAGATAATTCTGCATATGTACAGTGCCTTCAGAAAGTATTCATACCCCTTGACTTATTCCACATTTTGTTGTGTTACAGCCTGAATTCAAAATTGATGAAATAGATGTTGTTTCTCTCATTCATCTACCCATAACGATAAAGTGAAAACGTTTTTAGAAATGTTGGGAAATGTATTTAAAATGAAATACAGAAATATTGCATTTACATGTGTATTCACACCCCTGAGTCAATACATATTAGAATCACCTTTGGCAGCGATTACAGCTGTAAGTCTTTCTGGGTACGTCTCCAACAGCTTTGCACACCTAGGTTGTACAATATTTGCACATTATTATTTTTTTTATTTTTCAAGCTCTGTCAAGTTGGTTGTTGATCATTGCTAGACAGCCATTTTCAAGTCTTGCCATAGATTATCAAGCCGGTTTAGGTCAAAACTGTAACTAGGCCACTCAGGAACATTCGATGTCTTATTGGTAATTAACTTGTCTTTTAGGTTATTGTCCTTCTGAAAGGTGAATTTGTCTCCCAGTTTCTGTTGGAAAACAGACTGGACCATGATTTCCTCTAGGATTTTGCCTGTGCTTGGCTCTATTCTATTTCTTTGCCAATGACATGTATACCCATAACATGCTGTAGCCACCGTCATGCTTGAAAATATGAAGAGTGCTACTCAATTATGTTTTGTGTTAACGTTAACATGTTAACATAACGCTTTGTATTCGTGACATAAAGTTTCTTTGCCAAATTTTCTGCAGTTTTACTTTAGTGACTTATTGCAAACAACAGTATCTTTGTCGTGCCTGGGTGTATTGATACACCATCCAAAGTGTAATTCATAACTACACCATGTTCAATGGGTATTCAATGTCTGCTTTTTTATTTTATTTATACCCATCTACCAATAGGTGCCCTTCTTTGCGAGGCATTGGAAAACCTCCCTGGACTTTGTCGTTAAATCTGGGTTTGAAGTTCACTGCTCGATTGAGGGACAGTGTGGGGTACTGAGATGAGGTAGTCATTAAAAAATCATGTTAAACACTATTATTGCACACAGATTGAGTCCATGCAACTTATTATGTGACTTGTTAAGCACAATTTTACTCCTGAATTTAGGCTTGCCATAACAAAGGGGTTGAATACTTATTGACGCAGACATTTCAATTTGTACAAATTTCTAAAAACATAATTCCACCTTCACATTGTGATGTATTGTGGGTAGGCCAGTGACACAACATCTGTTACACAACAACATGTGGAAAAAGTCAAGGGGTGTGAATCATTTCTGAAGACACTGTATGAAAATACATTTTAAATGTATTACTATTATCCATATTTTGGGAGCATTTTATTATGACTAAGCAGCATGTCGTTACATTTGCTTCTAAAGATACTTGAAACAGGACAGTTAGCTTCTTGAATTTTTCTATAATATAGTCGTCACATTTTGCTCATAAGTAAGAGACACTTGAGACAAGACTGTTATCATGGTTACATTATTATTTAAACATTTTTTTTTTTTTTTTTTTTTACAATAGGTTAACCGGTTTGTCATCAAATTGTTTATAATATTGAGACACTTCAAAATGTACAGTTAGGTGGTAACATTTTCTAACTACGGTTTACTTTACTCATTTACTGTCATCACAGAACAGAAGAGAAACAGCGCATGAAACTGCTTGAAATGCTGTGCATTGACTAACTACTGTTAGACTTGAAATCACGGACGGAACTATTGTGGACCGGGAAGCGTTTCAGCCGGAAAGTACAACAGTGTCCGTTACCCAAATCAGTCCCGTCTAAAAATGGCGGAGTATATACATGTCGTTCGAAGGGCTTTGGGACAGTTAGGAGGTCACGGGGGTGTGAAAGGCTTATTTGTTCAGTTATTCAGGTCAGTATAAGAGCGATATAATGTGTTTTGTATTTTATAGAGGTGGTTGTCACTTTCAATGCATTTACTCGAGATAAATAAGTGTGTCCCCAGTCGACAGGCAACCTGCTAGCACTAACTACCTACTTAGTTAACTGCTGTAGCTGGCTAAATTGGTAAACAAACGGACTCACTGCTCTGTTTAAAAGCTGTTTTAAGGCTACTTGATTATGTGATCTCTGACCTGTCTCCGGTCTGACAAATTAGACATAGTGCTAGTGGATGGGCTAATGGACTAGCCAGCTAGACTATGTTTTTGTTACAGGGCAAATGATGTGAAAACGGGAGCGCTGATTGGCGTGGACAAGTATGGGAACAAGTACTTTGAGGACACACGCTACTTTTTTGGTAAGGTTGAACAGACCGAAACCTCAGCTCACATGACCAGTAATGGCCTTCGGCTATGTACTGCAGTGACAATTATCATATCTCTGAATGTAGTCCACAAATGTTATATTTTACATATGAGTTGATTGGTCAGCCTGTGGGGAAATCAAGTAGTAGAAAAGTGTGGTAGAGAGGGCTGTTCAAAGACCTGTAGTGTACTCAGAGTAACACCTCTCCTTGTCAGGTCGTCACCGCTGGGTGATCTACACAACGGAGATGAATGGAAAGAACACCATGTGGGAGGTGGATGGCAGCATGGTGCCCGCTGAATGGTAAATGCATCTCACTTGGTTTGACACAGGTGGTGTTGCCTCTATCGCAGTGACTTGGCCATTGCCATGTTGGAGATACTGGCCTTTATAGTAAAATTGCTGGCCTCAATATGGAATTGTAACAGATCTGGGTGGAACTTATTGAGTTGATGTACTGGTGTCTAAACCCTCAACCTTCTATTGATGAACTAGCCTATTGATTAAATGAGTACCTGATTCTAACTCCCAATCTTAAATCTCCTCAGGCATCGCTGGCTCCACTGTATGACAGACAACCCTCCCACCACACACCCCCCTACACCTAAGAAGTTCCTGGCGGAGGTCCACCAGTTCAATGTGAGTGGTTCGGCCCAGGCGTACGTGCCCTACTCCACCACCCGCAAGAAGATCCACGAGTGGGTGCCCCCAAAGGCTCAGTGACCCTGCTGTGACCTGACCTGACCTTCAACTTCTGACCCATGACCTTGTTCTGTAAATTAGTGTGATTTCCTTGCTTCCTTCCTTTCTTTGCTTCTAAATAAAATTTAATCTATATGGACACTGGTGATTGCTCAGTCCTTATGTGTGAAACTGTGGGCTGTTATGTCACTAGTGACTAGTTGGCTGACTAATGACCAGCTCTCCACGAGTCTGGGATAAACATGTTAGCAACATGAGTTTGTTTGAGAGGTTTTTTAAGACTTGACTTAGACTGGACCATTGTAGAGGTGCAGATTATGAGGTAATATAGAGATTCTCTGAGGGTGTTAGATGGTCTGATTTGTGTGTGTGTTGCAGACAGCAGGATATTGCTGAGCTGAGAAAAGGCTGCAATATTTCACATGGGGGTACTAGGAGCATGTCTGTGCTGACTGGCTATCACATCAGGGTGATATTGTGGGCAGGGTGTTGTCACATTCATACAGGCAGACACTCCCAGCTCCAGTCCCTCTGTCCTCTCGGGGACTCTGCTGTGCTATGAGAGGTGAGTTAACTCTTCTCGGCTTGTGGCCCATTCTGGACTATTGACTGAAGGTATTAGTTATATCAAAGCCATTTGCAATATATAAGAGCAGTGTTTCTCAATCCAGTACCAATCTGTCAGTTGGAAGACAATTCTCTACTGTAAATGTGAAGTTAAGACCATAGTTTGACTATCCTTGTTGGTGCAGAGAATAAATACTGTATTCGTCCCTGGTGAATCTTTTCATATAGTGTTTATGTAGATATTCTTCTACACTGAAAAATTGCAGAGCTGATCTACTTGTAGGCATCATAATAGCTATTCTACTGTAGTCTGTACCTTAGTAAGGACATTCATATTTTCAGAAGCTTGGTTACTCAAGGTTTATTGGTATGCTAATGCTGCCTTTGCTTCCAGCGGTCTGGGCTGTTAGATGAGAAGGTTTACGCTGTCAACGCTATTTGGCCGTGGGGTCAGTGAGGAGGCAGAGGATGAGGTCAGTCTCTCTATCCTTTTATATGGCTGTTTGAATCAATTTTAAATGTTCCCTCACTGAAATGAAATGACCTGGCTGGACAGGTGAAACCCTCATAAATAGCCACTGTCCCAATTGTGTTAGTGGTCAGTGGTTACTCCAAGGGAGAGAGGAAGGAAGGATGCATGTTTAAGGTCCAATGCAGCCTTCTTTTTTTTCTTATCTCAATGTAACATCATTTCTGGGTAACAATTAAGTACCATACTGTGATTGTTTTCTATTAAAATGTTTAAAAATAAACAAAAATAGCTGATTTTCTTAGATAAAAAAAGTATACTTTTTTTGTGGGGGGGCCCATCCACCGTTCCCCCTCTTCAGAGGACAAAAAGAACTTGTTTTTACAGCTTTTTATTTTGTTGTATTCATACACACATTTTACATATTATATAACATGATCTTTTAAACCCACCCCTCAGCTACTCAGTCCATCCCAGCTATCTCCCTAACCCCACCCCTCAGCTACTCTCAGTCCATCCCAGCTATCTCCCTAACCCCACCCCTCAGCTACTCAGTCCATCCAACCTATCTCCCTAACCCCACCCCTCAGCTACTCTCAGTCCATCCCAGCTATCTCCCTAACCCCACCCCTCAGCTACTCTCAGTCCATCCCACCTATCTCCCTAACCCCACCCCTCAGCTACTCAGTCCATCCCAGCTATCTCCCTAACCCCACCCCTCAGCTACTCAGTCCATCCAACCTATCTCCCTAACCCCACCCCTCAGCTACTCTCAGTCCATCCCAGCTATCTCCCTAACCCCACCCCTCAGCTACTCAGTCCATCCAACCTATCTCCCTAACCCCACCCCTCAGCTACTCTCAGTCCATCCCAGCTATCTCCCTAACCCCACCCCTCAGCTACTCAGTCCATCCAACCTATCTCCCTAACCCCACCCCTCAGCTACTCTCAGTCCATCCCAGCTATCTCCCTAACCCCACCCCTCAGCTACTCAGTCCATCCAACCTATCTCCCTAACCCCACCCCTCAGCTACTCTCAGTCCATCCCAGCTATCTCCCTAACCCCACCCCTCAGCTACTCAGTCCATCCAACCTATCTCCCTAACCCCACCCCTCAGCTACTCTCAGTCCATCCCAGCTATCTCCCTAACCCCACCCCTCAGCTACTCAGTCCATCCAACCTATCTCCCTAACCCCACCCCTCAGCTACTCTCAGTCCATCCCAGCTATCTCCCTAACCCCACCCCTCAGCTACTCAGTCCATCCAACCTATCTCCCTAACCCCACCCCTCAGCTACTCAGTCCATCCCACCTATCTCCCTAACCCCACCCCTCAGCTACTCTCAGTCCATCCCAGCTATCTCCCTAACCCCACCCCTCAGCTACTCAGTCCATCCAACCTATCTCCCTAACCCCACCCCTCAGCTACTCAGTCCATCCAACCTATCTCCCTAACCCCACCCCTCAGCTACTCTCAGTCCATCCCAGCTATCTCCCTAACCCCACCCCTCAGCTACTCAGTCCATCCCACCTATCTCCCTAACCCCACCCCTCAGCTACTCTCAGTCCATCCCAGCTATCTCCCTAACCCCACCCCTCAGCTACTCTCAGTCCATCCCAGCTATCTCCCTAACCCCACCCTTCAGCTACTCTCAGTCCATCCCACCTATCTCCCTAACCCCACCCCTCAGCTACTCAGTCCATCCAACCTATCTCCCTAACCCCACCCCTCAGCTACTCTCAGTCCATCCCAGCTATCTCCCTAACCCCACCCCTCAGCTACTCAGTCCATCCCACCTATCTCCCTAACCCCACCCCTCAGCTACTCTCAGTCCATCCCAGCTATCTCCCTAACCCCACCCCTCAGCTACTCAGTCCATCCAACCTATCTCCCTAACCCCACCCCTCAGCTACTCAGTCCATCCAACCTATCTCCCTAACCCCACCCCTCAGCTACTCTCAGTCCATCCCAGCTATCTCCCTAACCCCACCCCTCAGCTACTCAGTCCATCCCACCTATCTCCCTAACCCCACCCCTCAGCTACTCTCAGTCCATCCCAGCTATCTCCCTAACCCCACCCCTCAGCTACTCTCAGTCCATCCCAGCTATCTCCCTAACCCCACCCTTCAGCTACTCTCAGTCCATCCCACCTATCTCCCTAACCCCACCCCTCAGCTACTCAGTCCATCCAACCTATCTCCCTAACCCCACCCCTCAGCTACTCTCAGTCCATCCCAGCTATCTCCCTAACCCCACCCCTCAGCTACTCAGTCCATCCCACCTATCTCCCTAACCCCACCCCTCAGCTACTCTCAGTCCATCCCAGCTATCTCCCTAACCCCACCCTTCAGCTACTCTCAGTCCATCCCACCTATCTCCCTAACCCCACCCCTCAGCTACTCAGTCCATCCAACCTATCTCCCTAACCCCACCCCTCAGCTACTCTCAGTCCATCCCAGCTATCTCCCTAACCCCACCCCTCAGCTACTCAGTCCATCCCACCTATCTCCCTAACCCCACCCCTCAGCTACTCTCAGTCCATCCCAGCTATCTCCCTAACCCCACCCCTCAGCTACTCTCAGTCCATCCCACCTATCTCCCTAACCCCACCCCTCAGCTACTCTCAGTCCATCCCACCTATCTCCCTAACCCCACCCCTCAGCTACTCTCAGTCCATCCCACCTATCTCTCTAACCCCACCCCTCAGCTACTCTCAGTCCATCCCAGCTATCTCCCTAACCCCACCCCTCAGCTACTCTCAGTCCATCCCACCTATCTCCCTAACCCCACCCCTCAGCTACTCTCAGTCCATCCCAGCTTTCTCCCTAACCCCACCCTTCAGCTACTCTCAGTCCATCCCACCTATCTCCCTAACCCCACCCCTCAGCTACTCTCAGTCCATCCCACCTATCTCCGTAAACAGCCCTCTTATGATTTCCATGTGCCATATGTTTTTTTAACTGTGCTGTGATGTTTCACATGAATTCTGAACCTGTCTAATCGCATAGTATTGTAAGATAAATATTTTTACTAAAAGTATTATTATATTGTTGATTGATTGACGATGGTTTTCTAAATCTCCCAACAGTGTTCATTTGAGATAAATGTTGTGGGTTTTCAGCCATTCCTGAACCTGTGACCAGAAATATGACAAATAGCTTCTTAGCAAAGATCAATATCTCTAACAAGAATTTTGCTAGGACTCTCTATGAGTGGTCTGAGTTGGGAGGGGAACAATTTAAACTAGCTGTTATCGGCAGAGAGGTTTGGAACTATAGTTCTTATTGGTCTATTAACTCATTTACGAACTGGAGATGTCACCAGGCAGGCCAAAACTGCATCCCACCAAAGCAGGCTGAAATTTCAGCTCTTACACTAAAATTATCATAATTTTCACAGTTTCACAGTATTATTCCAGCCTCATGGTGTGGAAATATATATAAAACACAGAAAAATCACATTTTTGACTGCACTGTGTCTTTAAAGAGTTATTGGAAAGGGGCCACACCATTTTCCCATCTGTCAATGTCAGGAAGACCGGTAATGACTGATCCATCCACCTGGGGTCATTGTTCCCCTGATATAGTCGGCATTCCACTCACACCTCAGCTATATCATAATTACATCTAACGAAATTCAAGAGCACTTGGCTTTTGAACATGTAAATGGCTGTTGTTGAGGAGGTCTTTGTTGATGTGAAATAACATTGCCAAAGGTCAGCAGTTCCAGGTGTTGCAATACATCCAGCTACCTCTCACTAGAATGCGACCGGCTTTCATTTGGAAGCCAGTCACATAGGCACCAGGACAGGGACCGGGGGACAATTTCATAAAGAACCTGAGTAATCTTTTGGCGCCTTGCGGCTGCGCTTTATCGCAGTGACTGAAAGGTGTTCGAATTAACTGGAGTGTTTAAATGTGTTTCCAACTTCACTGTCTCTCAGTGGGTTGAAGCTCCTGGTGCTTAAGGTCTAAGGGATTAGTATAAAGGGCTTAGGGTTTATTGGAACCTGCTGTAAAGTAACACAAGTGTGCCATGTTTGGTTGGTTAGGTTTAGTGTGTGTAGGATATCAGGGCTGTGTCGCTGGTGTTTCAGCTACTGTCTCTGAGTCATTTGTGTAAATGGAGTAAAATGGCGTCTGATTTAAGTGAGAGGACTTGTACTGCCATGGCGATACTTCCTTGTGGCTAATTATAAGGTCAGTGAACACTCAACACATCTCTCATCTCACTCTCCATTTTCTCTCTGCAACTCTCTCTCTCTCTCTCTCTCTCTCTCTCTCTCTCTCTCTCGCTCTCTCTCTCTCTCCATTTGTGTGTGTGTGTGTATGTATAATGAGGTGGCAGCTGTGTTGGTGGTGATGCCAGCTGAGCACCAGAGGGAATATAAGGGTTCATCCCTCTGCCCCCTGGTACCCTCATCCCTCACCTCACCACCTGTCTGTCTGTCCCCATTCTATCCCTTCTGAGCAAACTCCCTCTTTTCTTTTCCCTCCCTCTGTTTCTGCTACATTTCCTTATCACCCTTATACTCTCCTTCCTCCCACACTCCTCATTTTGTCTCTTCCGTTCTTCCTTCTGTCCATATCGTATTCATATCTGTATTCCTCTGGAGATGACATATGATGAGTCTGTAGTATTTCCTGGACAGGAAGACAAGCCTCCCGACTCTGTAGATGTTTAATGGGTCAGAGGGGGCGGGGCGTCAAAACATTTATTTGTAGGGTTTTCAGGCCTTTAGACTTCCTCTTGAGCACAGTGCTGTAAAAATACCCCTGGCCCTATTCTGTTCACCTCCCCTGTGTGTCACAGCTCTTAATGGGCCCAGAGAGACAGAGAGAGACAGAGAGTGAAAAAGACACACTGAATGGTTCTCAGAAACAAATGGGCTTAGCCTTAGTGAATGATAGTTGGGGGGTATATTTGAATAAGTGTGGCAGTGGGAGCAGAGCCCAGTTGCGTTGAGAGACAAACACATGCACGCACACACACACACACACACACGCACACACGCGCGCACACACACGCACGCGCGCACACACACAGAGGCCCAGGCCGGGTGTTATCTAGGGGTGTGCAGATTAACGGCTCTGTCTGAATGTGTTCACCACTGAGACAGAGCAGGGGGAGGTGGGAGAGACTACTTCACTAACTTTACCAACTCTATCCCAACAGCAGTATACGGAGGTCCTGTATTCCCTCCCTCTCCTAACCTGTCAGACATCCCTACTACCTCTCAGCCTGTTGTTCTGGTTGCTGACTCCTGATTGGCCTCAGAGGTAATAAATGAATGCCGTGGTGAAGTGTGCCCGGGCGGGCCAAGGAGCGAGGGTGATAAGAATCAGCGACCTCAGGTGGGGGGTGGGGGCTGATTACTGCCTTATAAGGGCGACTCTGCCAACCCCTCAGGAACAGGGCAGAACCATGCAGAACAGAACAGTACAGAAAAGACTGCTGAATGCACCTCAGGACAGGACAGAACAAGACAGCGGACTGACAGCAGTTCAGTAGTGCCTGGTGCGTAAGGGAACGGGCTCAGAGCGTGTGTGTGTGTGTGTGTGTGTGTGTGTGTGTGTGTAGGAGTGTATCTTTGGATTTTTAGGGTGTTGGGAAGGGAGGTCCGAGCCGGGCCTTGTAACGGCACATCTTTATCACCACTGACAGGAAGGAAGGGTTTTCACCAGAGCCAGAGGGAAACCACACACACACACACACACACACTCCTCCCACAGTGGCTGTTCCTCTAAAAGGCTGCCAGCTCTTTGATGATCACTGAGCGTCTTCTGAAGTTCGTAGGAATGAACTTTGACTTCACACACTCTGGCCCTTAACCCTGAGGAAGAGAAGAGATGAAGAAGCACTTCACGACCATCCCACTCATCCACGTCATAGAGGTAGGGTGTGTGTGTGCGTGTGTGACTGAGACTGAGACTGTATGTCTCAAGGTACTACAGTCTCCAAGCTGTTTCCAGTCTAAACATAGTCAGAACTGTAGTCACATGCTGTTAGCGTGTGTGTTTATATGACAACGGTTCATAGGCAGACTTTGACAAGCACCACATGAGGAGCTGTGTGTGTGTGTGTGTGTGTGTGTGGGGGGGGGGGGGGGGGGGGGGGGGGGGGGGGGCATTTGGGTGGATGTAAACACCAGGTAAACAGACTGTAGTGTTACAGAAAAAGAGCCAAGCAGGGAGAGGTTGTGTCAGACGTGTTGTGTCCTGCCCCTGTGTGGTGTGTGTGTGTGTGTGCGCGCGCTCGCACGTATAGTTGTACTATGCTGCTTGCCTAATGCCAGAGGGATGTCTTTAAAACCAGTCAGTCATAGATCATTGATCTGCCTTTAGTTATCCAGACCCCATCATTAATCTCTCTCTCTGCCCTGCCTGTTTTTTTATTTCTCTCCCTCGCTCTGTCTCTCTCTCTCTGCCTTTCTCTTTCTCTGCCTCTCTCTCTCTCTGCCTCTCTCTCTCTCTCTCTAACTCTCTCTCTCTCTAATCACCCCTTCCTTACCTTTAATACCTCTCTCTTTCTCTTTCTCTCTCCTCTCTCTCCTTCTCAGTGGAATTCAGTACATATAGTTATTAATACCTGATGAGGCTCTGTGCCCTACTGTAGCTGGCGCGAGCCTGTGTCTGTGCCTCTCTTATTCTTATCTTATCTCTCCATCACCATGGACGTTCCACTACAATGATGTTGACTATATGTCTCTGTGTTAGAATGACATCATATTCCTGGCTCCAGTGTGTGAGTGCTGAGCAGTGCCTCCTGGTAGTGGTAGTTGTTGTGATTGTGCTGTGTGTGTGTGTGTGTGTGTGTGTGTGTGTGTGTGTGTGTGTGTGTGTGTGTGTGTGTGTGTGTGTGTGTGTGTGTGTGTGTGTGTGTGTGTGTGTGTGTGTGTGTGTGTGTGTGTGTGTGTGTGTGTGTGTGTGTGTGTGTGTGTGTGTGTGTGTGTGTGTGTGTGTGTGTGTGTGTGTGTGGATAATGTCTCTCTTCCAGTCTGTCTTGCCACAGACCACTAATGTGAAAAAAGAGACAGAGAGGGAGAGAAAGAAGAGATGCATGGTGGAGAGGTAGGCTTAAGGCTTGTCAGTTGTTCTCCGGTAAATCTGACCCTGGCTATCTTGATGCTGTCTCTCACCATGGAGGTATACCATTACCTTTATGTTAGGGATGCATTAGGTTACTGTGTGTGTGTGTGTGTGTGTGTGTGTGTGTGTGCGTGTGTGCGTGCGTGTGTGTTAGACAAATGTTGAAATCTTTCCACACCCAACCTCTAAGTGTGTGTACAGAAACTCTAATAATAGAAGTCCTTAAACTCTTACCTGAATAAATAAATATTAGATGCCATGGTAACGCCTTAGTAACTCGTTGCCTTAGATACAAGGAGCTTGGAGGCCTTGGTCAGTTTTTGCTGAGCTCTTTCATGTTGTTTATCACATAGTAGGTGGTGGGTAACTCGGGGACACATCTCTGATGTAGTGTCAACATGGTCTTATTGTTTTAGCTTGTTAGTGGTGTGTGTGTGTGCCTCTGTGAGATTGTGTGAATGAAGGTGCTGGGTAAACATTTAGTGCTCGCTCCACCCAGGGCTCACACACAGACACACAGACACACACACACACACACACACACACACACACACACACACACACACACACACACACACACACACACACACACACACACACACACACACACACACAGAGACACACACACACACACACACACACACACACACACACACACACACACACACACACACCCCGGGGGTAGGGGGGGGGGGTACTGCATTACACAACCCAGCCAGTCTGCTGTAACCCCCCGCTCCAAATGAATCTGGAGCGATGCTGTGTGAGGTTCATCTGGGGAGAATAGTAGTCAGCCTTTCTTGTTGTGCTCCTGATTAGAAAACAGCCACAAGACTCCAAACCCAGTACATTAGTGCTAATTACCTCAGCCCATCCCCGTCATACACGTCAGTCATCACCTCCTAATGTTCTGTTGATGAAAACACTCTCCGACCTGTCCGTGAGGATGAGTTACCATGGGAACAAGATATTTTTTGTCCAGCAAACGTACTTTGATTCCAATGTCAACGCAATTTAATTTGGCCATCAGGTGGCCTGCTAGCATACCACTCACACATGCACTGTCTGTCACACACACACACACACACACACACACACACACACACACACACACACACACACACACACACACACACACACACACACACACACTCTTAGTTACACTACACAGTACACACCCATCACAGCCATTGTAGGTCTGTCATGAGAGAGAGTGATTGTTACAGTGTGTAGTCCTGGGTTTGACAGGTCTCTTATGTATGCTCTTACCTTTACGGTCGTATGAGAGATTGTGTTAGGGTGTGTGTGTGTGTACTGGCTAACTGCCTAATTGTGTTGAACTTGGCTGTGTATGGTGGATGTATAAAGCAAATTAACTAATTACGTGAAACTGAATGAAAACACTTAATCCCAATAAACCCTTCTAATCTTGCAATTCAAAGTACAAAACAAACACTGGAAATAGGCAACAACATTAGCTACATTCAGTTAATTGTCTCAGGGTGATACTTTCCACCCATTAATCCCCCTCCTCCTCCCATTATGTCAAAAGAAAAGACAGTTGTATTTGGAACAACCTCTCATATTCCTACAGGAGGTCTGTTTTAGTGCCAAATCAAAGAAGTTGAACAGAAAATGTGGATGCTGAGTGAAACTCTCTCTATATGTCAACTCTCACTCTATTGACCAGCGCCTGACTCATCATTTGTGTGAATGGAGTGAAAATGAAACTAAAAAAGTGCATCCTTTCTTTCCCTCGTCCTTAATCTCTCCCTCTCTCTATCTTTTATCTGGTGTGATTACGCGTGTTATTCACAGCTGAGTGTGCTTTCGCTCGCTGACAGGCAGGATGCATCAGTCTGTTATTATCAATCCATCTCCATCTGACAGTGGCTCTGCTCTCTCTTTCTCTCCTCTCTCTCCCCCCTATCTCTCTCGCTCTCCTTTCTCTCCTCTCTCTCTCAGCCTGGCTTCTTCTCCTCCAGAGTGGCAGCGGTCTAAGGCACTGTATCTTAGTGCTAGAGGTGTCACTACAGACACCCTGGTTTGATTCCAGGCTGTGTCACAACCAGCCGTGATTGGGAGTCCCACAGGGCTGCGCACAATTGGCCCAGCGTCGTCCGAGTTTGGCCCAAGTAGGCCGTCATTGTAAATAAGAGTTTGTTCTTAACTGACTCGCCTAGTTAAATAAACAAATATTTATATATATTATTCTCTTTCTCTGGCGGTTGTGTCTGTGGTTAATCAGGTACAGACACTCTCTTTAATGATATTCTGCCACACAGTCCAGTCAGATATACCACTGAGGTTGAATACTACCGGCCACCTCCTACCATCACCACCTCTACCAGCCCTGTATTCATGTGCCCCATTTTTTTGCCAAATCAAATTTGATTTGTCACATACACATGGTTAGCAGATGTTAATGCAAGTGTAGCAAAAAGCTTGTGCTTCTAGTTCCGACCATGCAGTAATATCTACAGTGCCTTGCGAAAGTATTCGGCCCCCTTGAACTTTGCGACCTTTTGCCACATTTCAGGCTTCAAACATAAAGATATAAAACTGTATTTTTTTGTGAAGAATCAACAACAAGTGGGACACAATCATGAAGTGGAACGACATTTATTGGATATTTCAAACTTGTTTAACAAATCAAAAACTGAAAAATTGGGCGTGCAAAATTATTCAGCCCCTTTACTTTCAGTGCAGCTGTAACGGTTTTCCGTATAAGAAGGAGAGTCGGACCAAAATGCGGCGTGTCTATTGCAATCCATGTTTAATGAAGTAACACACTAAACACAAACACTATCAAAACAATAAACTTAACGAAAACCGAAACAGCCTATACTTGTGTAACCTAACACAGAACAATGACATCAGGACACTAAGGACAATCACCCACGACAAACTCAAAGAATATGGCTGCCTAAATATGGTTCCCAATCAGAGACAACGATAAACACCTGCCTCTGATTGAGAACCACTTCAGACAGCCATAGACTTAGCTACAACACCCCACTAGCTACAATCCCCATACATACACACCACAAACAAAATCCCATGCCACACCCTGGCCTGACCAAATAAATAAACACAAAATACTTCGACCAGGGTGTGACAGAACCCCCCCCCTAAGGTGCGGACTCCCGAACGCACCTCAAAACAATAGGGAGGGTCCGGGTGGGCGTCTGTCCATGGTGGCGGCTCCGGCGCGGGACGTGGACTCCACTCAATCAATGTCTTAGTCCCCTCTCCTCGCGTCCCTGGATAGTCCACCCTCGCCGCCGACCATGGCCTAGTAGTCCTCACCCAGAACCCCACTGGACTGAGGAGCAGCTCGGGACTGAGGGGCAGCTCGGGACTGAGGCAGCTCGGGACTGAGGGGAAGCTCAGGAGTGAGAGGAAGCTCAGGAGTGAGAGGAAGCTCAGGCAGGTTGATGAATCTACCAGATCCTGGCTGACTGGCAGATCTGGAAGAGTCTGGTCGACTGGCAGATCTGGAAGAGTCTGGTCGACTGGCAGATCTGGAAGAGTCTGGTCGACTGGCAGATCTGGAAGAGTCTGGTCGACTGGCAGATCTGGAAGAGTCTGGACGACTGGCAGATCTGGAAGAGTCTGGTCGACTGGCAGCTCTGGCTGCTCCATGCTGACTGGCTGCTCCATGCTGACTGACAGCTCTGGCTGCTCCATGCTGACTGGCAGCTCTGGCTGCTCCATGCTGACTGGCTGCTCCATGCTGACTGGCAGCTCTGGCTGCTCCATGCTGACTGGCTGCTCCATGCTGACTGGCTGCTCTGGCTGCTCCATGCTGACTGGCTGCTCCATGCTGACTGGCGGCCCTGGCTGCTCCATGCTGACTGGCGGCCCTGGCTGCTCCATGCTGACTGGCGGCCCTGGCTGCTCCATGCTGACTGGCGGCCCTGGCTGCTCCATGCTGACTGGCAGCTCTGGCGGCTCCTTGCAGACTGGCAGCTCTGGCGGCTCCTTGCAGACTGGCAGCTCTGGCGGCATCCTGCAGACAGGCAGCTCTGGCGGCTCCTTGCAGACTGGCAGCTCCTTGCAGACTGGCAGCTCCTTGCAGACTGGCAGCTCCTTGCAGACTGGCAGCTCCTTGCAGACTGGCAGCTCCTTGCAGACTGGCAGCTCTATGCTAACTGGCAGCTCTATGCTAACTGGCAGCTCTATGCTAACTGGCAGTTCTGAACAGGCGGGAGACTCCGGCAGCGCTGTAGAGAAGGAAGGCTCTAACAGCGCTAAACAGGCGGGAGACTCCGACAGCGCTGGAGAGGAGGAGGGCTCCGACAGCGCTAGACAGGCGAGGCGCACTGTAGGCCTGATGCGTGGTGCTGGCACTGGTGGTACTGGGCCGAGGACACGCACAGGAAGCCTGGTGCGGGGAGCTGCTACCGGAGGGCTGGGGTGTGGAGGTGGCACAGGATGGGTTAGACCGTGAAGGCGTACTGGAGATCTTGAGAGCGGTGCTGGCACAGGACGTGCAAGGCTAGGGAGGTGCACAGGAGGCCTGGTACGTGAGACTGGCACCATCTTCACCAGCCGACTAACACGCATCTCAGGACGAGTATGGAGCGCTGACCCAGGTGCCATCAAATCCCCGACACGCTCCGTCGGGCGAATTCCATGTTTAAAACACCAACACAGCAACTCCCTCATTTCTCTCTCCTCCAATTTCCCCATTAACTCCTTCACAGTCTCTGTTTCGCTCACCTCCAACACCGGCTCTGGTTCTGGTCTCCTCCTTGGCTCCTCACGATAAACAGGGAGAGTTGGCTCAGGTCTGGCTCCTGACTCTGCCACACTCTCCCTGAGCCCCCCCCCAAGAAATTTTTGGGGCTGACTATGGGGCCTCCGTCCGCGCCGCCTTGCTTGCTTCGCAAACTCCATTCTTCTATATCCTTCCGCGCACTGCTCCATCGAATCCCAGGCGGGCTCCGGCACTCTCCCTGGGTCGACCGCCCACCTGTCTATCTCCTCCCAAGAAGTATAGTCCATACTGTACTCCACTTTGGGCTGTTCTTGCCTGTTGACACGCTGCTTGGTCCCTTTGTGGTGGGTGATTCTGTAACGGTTTTCCGTATAAGAAGGAGAGTCGGACCAAAATGCGGCGTGTCTATTGCAATCCATGTTTAATGAAGTAACACACTAAACACAAACACTATCAAAACAATAAACTTAACGAAAACCGAAACAGCCTATACTTGTGTAACCTAACACAGAACAATGACATCAGGACACTAAGGACAATCACCCACGACAAACTCAAAGAATATGGCTGCCTAAATATGGTTCCCAATCAGAGACAACGATAAACACCTGCCTCTGATTGAGAACCACTTCAGACAGCCATAGACTTAGCTACAACACCCCACTAGCTACAATCCCCATACATACACACCACAAACAAAATCCCATGCCACACCCTGGCCTGACCAAATAAATAAACACAAAATACTTCGACCAGGGTGTGACAGCAGCAAACTCTCTCCAGAAGTTTAGTGAGGATCTCTGAATGATCCAATATTGACCTAAATGACTAATGATGATAAATACAATCCACCTGTGTGTAATCAAGTCTCCGTATAAATGCACCTGCACTGTGATAGTCTCAGAGGTCCGTCAAAAGCGCAGAGAGCATCATGAAGAACAAGGAACACACCAGGCAGGTCCGAGATACTGTTGTGAAGAAGTTTAAAGCTGGATTTGGATACAAAAAGATTTCCCAAGCTTTAAACATCCCAAGGAGCACTGTGCAAGCGATAGTATTGAAATGGAAGGAGTATCAGACCACTGCAAATCTACCAAGACCTGGCCGTCCCTCTAAACTTTCAGCTCATACAAGGAGAAGACTGATCAGAGATGCAGCCAAGAGGCCCATGATCACTCTGGATGAACTGCAGAGATCTACAGCTGAGGTGGGAGACTCTGTCCATAGGACAACAATCAGTCGTATATTGCACAAATCTGGCCTTTATGGAAGAGTGGCAAGAAGAAAGCCATTTCTTAAAGATATCCATAAAAAGTGTTGTTTAAAGTTTGCCACAAGCCACCTGGGAGACATACCAAACATGCGGAAGAAGGTGCTCTGGTCAGATGAAACCAAAATTGAACTTTTTGGCAACAATGCAAAACGTTATGTTTGGCGTAAAAGCAACACAGCTGAACACACCATCCCCACTGTCAAACATGGTGGTGGCAGCATCATGGTTTGGGCCTGCTTTTCTTCAGCAGGGACAGGGAAGATGATTAAAATTGATGGGAAGATGGATGGAGCCAAATACAGGACCATTCTGGAAGAAAACCTGATGGAGTCTGCAAAAGACCTGAGACTGGGACGGAGATTTGTCTTCCAACAAGACAATGATCCAAAACATAAAGCAAAATCTACAATGGAATGGTTCAAAAATAAACATATCCAGGTGTTAGAATGGCCAAGTCAAAGTCCAGACCTGAATCCAATCGAGAATCTGTGGAAAGAACTGAAAACTGCTGTTCACAAATGCTCTCCATCCAACCTCACTGAGCTCGAGCTGTTTTGCAAGGAGGAATGGGAAAAAATTTCAGTCTCTCGATGTGCAAAACTGATAGAGACATACCCCAAGCAACTTACAGCTGTAATCGCAGCAAAAGGTGGCGCTACAAAGTATTAACTTAAGGGGGCTGAATAATTTTGCACGCCCAATTTTTCCGTTTTTGATTTGTTAAAAATGTTTGAAATATCCAATAAATGTCGTTCCACTTCATGATTGTGTCCCACTTGTTGTTGATTCTTCACAAAAAAATACAGTTTTATATCTTTATGTTTGAAGCCTGAAATGTGGCAAAAGGTCGCAAAGTTCAAGGGGGCCGAATACTTTCGCAAGGCACTGTAACAAGTAATCTAACCTAACAATTTCAACACAACTACCTTATACACACAAGTGTAAAGGAATGAATAAGAATATGTACGTATAAATATATGAATGAGCGATGGTCGAACGGCATAGGCAAGATGTAGTAGATGGTATAGAGTACAGCATATACATATGAGATGTATATGAGATTAGAGTAATGTAGGGTATGTAAACATTATATAAAGTGACATTGTTTAAAGTGGCTAGTGATACATTTATCACATAAATGTTTCATTATTAAAGTGGCTAGAGATGAGTCAGTATGTTGGCAGCAAGCCGAATTTCATCCAACTCCTTCAACCTCAATTTCTTCAACCTCCAACCTCACCACACTGTCTGTGTGGGTGGACCATTTCAGTTTGTCTGTGATGTGTACGCCAAAGAACTTACTACCTTCTCCACTACTGTCCCGTCAATGCGGATAGGGGGCAGCTCCCTCTGCTGTTTCCCGAAGTCCACGATCATCTCCTTTGTTTTGTTGACATTGAGTGTGAGGTTATTTTCCTGACACCACACTCCGAGGGCCCTCACCTCCTCCCTGTAGGCCGTCTCGTCGTTGTAGGTAATCAAGCCTACCACTGGAGTGTCGTCTGCAAACTTGATGATTGAGTTGGAGGTGTGCATGGCCACGGAGCGGCCCGTCAGGAAGTCCAGGAACCAGTTGCACAGGGCGGGGTTGAGATGATGAGTTTGGATGGTGCTATGGTGTTAAATGCTAAGCTGTAGTCGATGAACAGCATTCTTACATAGGTATTCCTCTTGTCCAGATGGGTTAGGGGAGTGTGCAGTGTGATTGTGGTTGTGTCGTCTGTGGACCTATTTGGGTCTAGGGTGTCAGGTAGGGTGGAGGTGATATGGTCCTTGACTAGTCTCTCAAAGCACTTCACGATGACGAAAGTGATAGTCATTTAGCTCAGTTACCTTAGCTTTCTTGGGAACAGGAACAATGGTGGCCCTCTTGAAGCATGTGGGAACAGCAGACTGGGATAAGGATTGATTGAATATGTCCGTAAACACACCAGCCAACTGGTCTACGCATGCTCTGAGGACGTGGCTGGGAATGCCGTCTGGGCCTGCAGCCTTGCGAGGGTTAACACGTATAAATGTTTTACTCATGTTGGCTGCAGTGAAGGAGAGACAGCAGGTTTTGGTAGCGGGCCGTGTCAGTGGCACTGTGTTGTCCTCAAAGCGAGCTAAGAAGTTGTTTAATTTGTCTGGGAGCAAGACATCGTGGTCCGCGACGGGGCTGGTTTTTCTTCTGTAGTCCGTGATTGACTGTAGACCCTGCCACATACCTCTCGTGTCTGAATTAAGACTCTACTTTGTCTCTATACTGACGCTTAGCTTGTTTGGTTGCCTTGCGGAGGGAATAGCTACACTGTTTGTATTCGGTCATGTTTCCGGTCACCTTGCCCTGACTAAAAGCAGAGGTTTGCGCTTTCAGTTTAGCTCGAATGCTGCCATCAATCCACGGTTTCTGGTTGGGGAATGTTTTAATAGACGCTGTGGCTACAACATCCCCGATGCACTTGCTAATAAACTTGCTCACCGAATCAGCGTATTCATCAATGTTATTGTCGGACGCTATGTGGAACATGTACCAGTCCACGTGACCGAAGCAATCTTGAAGCGTGGAATCGGACAAAAGAGACCGTGGAGGTGGGGGGGATTAGTGGCATGTGGATGGGTCTCTTGATCCATCATTTCACTCTGGGTCTGAATAGAACAGGATGGGAGGAGTAGAGGAGGACAGGGGGCAAGGAGGGGTGTTTTGTTGGGGGTAAAGGGGGAGGGGCTTTCTCAATAGCGTGATGTCTGGCTGAAAAGGAGAGCTGTTTGGGGGAAGCAGGGGGTCCAACGGGAAAGGAGGGAGAGAGAGGACAAGAGAAGGGGAAGGAGAAGAGAGAGAGAGAGGAGGTAGTTTCTGTCTATTCCACTCCCTGCCCTTTCCTCTCTACAGTCTCTCCCTGCTGGTCCCCACAAATAGGCCTGCCATTCCAGTTTAGTACAGTCCTGTTGTGACTTATAATGTAATTTTAGCACGCCAGTGTTGATTCGTCCCAGTCTGTCCTCTGAGTGTGTTTAATAATGTTTGCCAGTCAGAAAGTAGACGAGACTGATTGGTTTGTCAGAGCAATCCCTCCATAGAAACAGTGGCTGTGTGTGTGTGTGTGTGTGTGTGTGTGTGTGTGTGTGTGTGTGTGTGTGTGTGTGTGTGTGTGTGTGTGTGTGTGTGTGTGTGTGTTCTCACTGAGTCTAAAATCAGCAGCTCGTATCAGAAATGAGTGGAGAGGAAGCAGTACAGCTTCTCCACTAATGTAAAACTTGTTAAGTAAGACGAGAGAGAGAGAGAGAGACAGAGAGAGAGAGAGACAGACAGACAGACAGACAGACAGACAGACAGACAGACAGACAGACCGAGAGAAGAGAGTGATTTTAGAGAGAGAGAGAGCGAGAGAAAAAGATGGTGCTTTGGAGGGAGAAGAGAGTGTTTTAAGGGGTATGCAGAATGACGAATAAGGGTTTGAGAGAGATGTGTCATGTATTGTCATGTTGTGTCTTTCTGTCCTTTCCTTTCACCCTGTCTCCCTCTGCTGGTCGTATTAGGTTACCTTTTCTCCCCCTCTTTCCCCCAGCTGTTCCTTGTCTCCTCCTAACTACCTCGTCACCCCTTTTCCCACCTGTTCCCTTTTTCCCTCTGATTAGTCCCCTATATCTCTCTCTGTTTTTGTTCCTGTCTTTGTCGGATTCTTGTTTGTTGTGTTTCATGCCTGAGCCAGACTATCGTCATGTTTGCTGTAACCTTGTCCTGTCCTGTCGGAATCTGCCGGTCTATCTGAGCCTACCTATGTTTGGTTATTAAAGAAGCTCTGTTTAAGTTAGTTCGCTTTTGGGTCCTCATTCACTCACCGTAACAGAAGAATCCGACCAAGAATGGACCCAGCGACTCCGGATCCTCTCCACTCAGCCGTCGAGATCCAGGGAGCGATGCTAGGCAGACACGAGCAGGAATTGTCTGCTGCTCGACATGCCGTTGAGACCCTGGCCACCCAAGTCTCCAACCTCACAGAACAGGTTCACCATCTCCGCCTCGATCCACCGGCCACTTCCAGGGCTTTCGAATCTCCGGAGCCCAGAATCAATAACCCGCCGTGTTACTCTGGGGAGCCCACTGAATGCCGCTCGTTCCTCACCCAGTGTGATATTGTGTTTTCTCTCCAGCCCAACACTTACTCCAGGAGCACTGCTCGTGTCGCCTACGTCATATCTCTCCTTATTGGACGGGCTCGTGAGTGGGGCACGGCAATCTGGGAGGCAAGGGCTGAGTGTACTAACCAGTATCAGGACTTTAAGGAGGAGATGATACGGGTTTTTGATCGATCTGTTTTTGGGGAGGAGGCTTCCAGGGCCCTGTCTTCCCTATGTCAAGGTAATCGATCCATAACAGACTACTCTATTGAGTTTCGCACTCTTGCTGCCTCCAGTGGCTGGAACGAGCCGGCTTTGCTCGCTCGTTTTCTGGAGGGTCTCCGCGCAGAGGTAAAGGATGAGATTCTCTCCCGGGAGGTCCCTTCCAGCGTGGATTCCCTGATTGAACTCGCTATTCGCATTGAGCGACGGGTTGATCTTCGTCACCGAGCTCGTGGAAAGGAGCTCGCGTTCTCCGTTGCCCCCCTCTCCGCATCACTACCATCTTCCTCTGCCGGCTCGGGAGCTGAGCCTATGCAGCTGGGAGGTATCCGCATCTCGACTAAGGAGAGGGAACGGAGAATCACCAACCGCCTCTGTCTCTATTGCGGTTCTGCTGGTCATTTTGTCACTTCATGTCCAGTAAAAGCCAGAGCTCATCAGTAAGCGGAGGGCTACTGGTGAGCGCTACTACTCCTGTCTCTCCTTCAAGATCCTGCACTACCTTGTCGGTCCATCTACGCTGGACCGGTTCGTCAGCTTCCTGCAGTGCCTTAATAGACTCTGGGGCGGAGGGCTGTTTTATGGACGAGACCTGGGCTCGGGAACATGACATTCCTCTCAGACAGTTAAGGGAGTCCACGGCCTTGTTCGCCCTGGATGGTAGTCCTCTCCCCAGGATTCAGCGTGAGACGCTACCTTTAACCCTCACTGTTTCTGGTAATCATAGCGAAACCATTTCTTTTTTGATTTTTCGTTCACCTTTTACACCTGTTGTTTTGGGCCATCCCTGGCTAGTTTGTCATAATCCTTCCATTAATTGGTCTAGTAATTCTATCCTCTCCTGGAACGTCTCTTGTCATGTGAAATGTTTAATGTCTGCTATCCCTCCTGTTTCCTCTGTCTCTTCTTCACAGGAGGAGCCTGGTGATTTGACAGGGGTGCCGGAGGAATATCACGATCTGCGCACGGTGTTCAGTCGGTCCAGGGCCACCTCTCTTCCTCCACACCGGTCGTATGATTGTAGTATTGATCTCCTTCCGGGAACCACTCCCCCCCGGGGTAGACTATACTCTCTGTCGGCTCCCGAACGTAAGGCTCTCGAGGATTATTTGTCTGTAGCTCTTGACGCCGGTACCATAGTCCCCTCCTCCTCTCCCGCCGGAGCGGGGTTTTTTTTTGTCAAGAAGAAGGACGGGTCTCTGCGCCCCTGCATAGATTATCGAGGGCTGAATGACATAACAGTTAAGAATCGTTATCCGCTTCCTCTTATGTCTTCAGCCTTCGAGATCCTGCAGGGAGCCAGGTTTTTCACTAAGTTGGACCTTCGTAACGCTTACCATCTCGTGCGCATCAGGGAGGGGGACGAGTGGAAGACGGCGTTTAACACTCCGTTAGGGCACTTTGAATACCGGGTTCTTCCTTTCGGCCTCGCTAACGCTCCAGCTGTCTTTCAGGCATTAGTCAATGATGTCCTGAGAGACATGCTGAACATCTTTGTTTTCATTTACCTTGACGATATCCTGATTTTTTCACCGTCACTCCAGATTCATCTTCAGCACGTTCGACGTGTCCTCCAGCGCCTTTTAGAGAATTGTCTTTTTGTGAAGGCTGAGAAGTGCACTTTTCATGCCTCCTCCGTCACATTTCTCGGTTCTGTTATTTCCGCTGAAGGCATTAAGATGGATCCCGCTAAGGTCCAAGCTGTCATTGATTGGCCCGCCCCTAAGTCACGCGTCGAGCTGCAGCGCTTTCTCGGCTTCGCGAACTTCTATCGTCGTTTCATCCGTAATTTCGGTCAGGTGGCAGCTCCTCTCACAGCCCTTACTTCTGTCAAGACGTGCTTTAAGTGGTCCGTTTCCGCCCAGGGAGCTTTTGATCTCCTCAAGAATCGTTTTACATCCGCTCCTATCCTTGTTACACCTGACGTCTCTAGACAGTTCGTTGTCGAGGTTGACGCGTCAGAGGTGGGCGTGGGAGCCATTCTTTCTCAGCGCTCCCTCTCTGACGACAAGGTCCACCCATGCGCGTATTTTTCTCATCGCCTGTCGCCGTCGGAACGTAACTATGATGTGGGAAACCGCGAACTGCTCGCCATCCGGTTAGCCCTAGGCGAATGGCGACAGTGGTTGGAGGGGGCGACCGTTCCTTTTGTCGTTTGGACTGACCATAGGAACCTTGAGTACATCCGTTCTGCCAAACGACTTAATGCGCGTCAGGCGCGTTGGGCGCTGTTTTTCGCTCGTTTCGAGTTCGTGATTTCTTATCGTCCGGGCTCTAAGAACACCAAGCCTGATGCTTTATCTCGTCTCTTCAGTTCTTCAGTAGCCTCCACTGACCCCGAGGGGATTCTCCCTGAGGGGCGTGTTGTCGGGTTGACTGTCTGGGGAATTGAGAGGCAGGTAAAGCAAGCGCTCACTCACACTCCGTCGCCGCGCGCTTGTCCTAGGAACCTTCTTTTCGTTCCCGTTCCTACTCGTCTGGCCGTTCTTCAGTGGGCTCACTCTGCCAAGTTAGCCGGCCACCCTGGCGTTCGGGGTACGCTTGCTTCCATTCGCCAGCGTTTTTGGTGGCCCACCCGGGAGCATGACACGCGTCGTTTCGTGGCTGCTTGTTCGGTCTGCGCGCAGACTAAGTCCGGTAACTCCCCTCCTGCCGGCCGTCTCAGGCCGCTTCCCATTCCCTCTCGACCGTGGTCTCACATCGCCTTAGATTTTGTCACCGGACTGCCTTCGTCAGCGGGGAAGACTGTTATTCTTACGGTTGTCGATAGGTTCTCTAAGGCGGCTCATTTCATTCCCCTTGCTAAGCTTCCTTCTGCTAAAGAGACGGCACAAATCATCATCGAGAATGTTTTCAGAATTCATGGCCTTCCGTCAGACGTCGTTTCGGACAGAGGTCCGCAATTCACGTCTCAATTTTGGAGGGAGTTTTGCCGTTTGATTGGGGCTTCCGTCAGTCTCTCTTCCGGCTTTCACCCCCAGTCTAACGGTCAAGCAGAACGGGCCAATCAGACTATTGGTCGCATCTTACGCAGTCTTTCTTTTCGCAACCCTGCGTCTTGGTCAGAACAGCTCCCCTGGGCAGAATACGCCCACAACTCGCTTCCTTCGTCTGCGACCGGGCTATCTCCTTTTCAGAGTAGCCTCGGGTACCAGCCTCCGCTGTTCTCATCTCAGTTCGCCGAGTCCAGCGTCCCCTCCGCTCAGGCTTTTGTCCAACGTTGCGAGCGCACCTGGAAGAGGGTCAGGTCTGCACTTTGCCGTTATAGGACGCAGACTGTGAGGGCTGCTAATAAGCGTAGAACTAAGAGTTCTAGATATTGTCGCGGTCAGAGAGTTTGGCTCTCCACTCAGAACCTTCCCCTTAAGACGGCTTCTCGCAAGTTGACCCCGCGGTTCATTGGTCCGTTCCGTATTTCTCGGGTCATTAATCCTGTCGCAGTTCGACTTCTTCTTCCGCGATACCTTCGTCGCGTCCACCCGGTCTTCCATGTCTCCTGTATTAAGCCCGTTCTTCGCGCCCCCGCTCGTCTCCCCCCCCCCCCCATCCTTGTCGAGGGCGCACCCATCTACAGGGTCCGCAGGATCTTGGACATGCGTCCTCGGGGCCGTGGTCACCAGTACCTCGTTGATTGGGAGGGGTACGGTCCTGAGGAGAGGAGTTGGGTTCCCTCTCGGGACGTGCTGGACCGTGCGCTGATCGAGGATTTCCTCCGTTGCCGCCAGGTTTCCTCCTCGAGTGCGCCAGGAGGCGCTCGGTGAGTGGGGGGGTACTGTCATGTATTGTCATGTTGTGTCTTTCTGTCCTTTCCTTTCACCCTGTCTCCCTCTGCTGGTCGTATTAGGTTACCTTTTCTCCCCCTCTTTCCCCCAGCTGTTCCTTGTCTCCTCCTAACTACCTCGTCACCCCTTTTCCCACCTGTTCCCTTTTTCCCTCTGATTAGTCCCCTATATCTCTCTCTGTTTTTGTTCCTGTCTTTGTCGGATTCTTGTTTGTTGTGTTTCATGCCTGAGCCAGACTATCGTCATGTTTGCTGTAACCTTGTCCTGTCCTGTCGGAATCTGCCGGTCTATCTGAGCCTACCTATGTTTGGTTATTAAAGAAGCTCTGTTTAAGTTAGTTCGCTTTTGGGTCCTCATTCACTCACCGTAACAAGATGAGGTTGTTTTTCTTCTGAACAGAACTAGGGTGTAGGATTAGGTCATCACAAACCAGTTCAACCACACTGCCCCAATTACTGAGAGACAAGGACCGTGTGTGTGTGTGTGTGTGTGTGTGTGTGTGTGTGTGTGTGTGTGTGTGTGTGTGTGTGTGTGTGTGTGTGTGTGTGTGTGTGTGTGTGTGTGTGTGTGTGTGTGTGTGTGTGTGTGTGTGTTGTTCACTCTGCCTCAGTATACTGAATCTCTTCAGAGTACCCGCGTTGCTGCGTCGAGATTAGGGAAGCTGTCACACAGACTGTCACACTCACTGTCTTTCACATGTACTCCATACACACAATGGTGCACACAGGACTGAAACAGGGAGTGTGTGTGTGTGTGTGTGTGTGTGTGTGTGTGTGTGTGTGTGAGTGAGAGAGAGAGAGAGAGAGAGAGAGAGAGAGAGAGAGAGAGAGAGAGAGAGAGAGAGAGAGAGAGAGAGAGAGAGAGAGAGAGAGAGAGAGAGAGAGAGAGAGAGAGAGAGAGAGAGAGAGAGAGAGAGAGAGAGAGAGAGAGAGAGAGAGAGAGAGAGAGAGAGAGAGAGAGAGAGAGAGAGAGAGAGAGAGAGAGAGAGAGAGAGAGAGAGAGAGAGAGAGAGATTTTTGTTTATTTCACTTTATATATTCACTTTATATATTATCTACCTCACTTGCTTTGGCAATGTTAACACGTTTCCCATGCCAATAAAGCCCTTGAATTTAATTGAGAGAGAGAGAGAGAGAGAGAGAGAGAGAGAGAGAGAGAGAGAGAGAGAGAGAGAGACTGAGAGAGAGAGAGAGAGAGACTGAGACTGAGACAGTGTGTGACCTAATCTGGCCCTTGCATCTCACTGAGTCACACAGGAAGGAGAAGGGACAGAGTTCCTCAGAGCAGTCTGTTCCAATGCCTTACCAGGGGGAATCGTCTGTTCGTTTCAATTTCCTTGTTCTTCGTAAGATTATCATACAATCACCCACGCACAAACACACACACACTCCGGTGTTGAGAGGGAAGCTTTGGGGTCAGTTATGAGCCAGTGTTTAGAGGGAAGCTTTGGGGTCAGTTATGAGCCAGTATGACCCTTATAGAGGCTTCATTAGGATCCCATCAAAACATTCCAGATCTCTACATCAACATTCCATAACTCCACCTCAATATTCCCTTCTGGAACCACGTGGGAAGGTAGAGGTCAGATTGGGGTGACGTCTGGGACAGAGACAGGAAGTGGCGCAGGAAGTGTAGGACGAACACAACTCCAGGGGGAAGTAAAACAATGGCAGTCTTTGCGATAAACAGCACACGCACGAGGACACACCAGATGAACTATAGCCCACTGTCTCCCTATGCAAAGTCAATATTCCTGGACAATCTTTTCTTTCAGAGTAATCGGATGATCAACTCCAAGGAGCTGGACTATCAAGCGAGACCACTAGTACCATTTCTATAAGATATTGCTGCAAAGGAGAGTGTGTGTATTTATAAAGAGCAAACACACTGCAGGTAGTTCAGCCCTCAGAGGGATGAGACTTCTGTGTGATTAAGAAAGCAGTAGAAAGGGAGAAGGAGAGAGAGAGCGGCGCAAGGAATAAACATTGACTTGGTTTTGCCGTTGAGACCAGTGTAGTAGCTGTACTAGAGTTTCATGGCTGGTGAACTTCTGATTAGTGCTCAATTCAAAGTGGGTTAAAGTGGGTTAAATGAGCAGACTGTGGGTGTGCGTGCATGTGTGTGTTTGCGTGCGTGTGCGTGCGTGCATCCGTGTTTGCGTGTCTTGGGCACACATGGTGCTCCAAGACAAATCAATGCAGCCAAACACCAATTTAGACCAAATGAACATTCCATTCCTCATTATAAATCAAACACATTTGAACTAATCAACAGGCCATAGGTGATAATGGACTAGAAGTGGATTAGTTAAATGGTCTGAGCAAAGCAGCGAGATCTGTCCCCAATCCCAAAAATCCATCTATCTCTCTGACCTTATTTATAATACTACTACTAATAATTTGGTGGGTCTTATATTTGTCCTATTTCATGTACAAGTGTGTATTATACGCATGTGTGAATTGGAAATGTTTTTTTTTGTTGCATATCCCAACTCCCCCTTGGGACACCCTCGGAGAGTGGGGTCATGGCCAGGGTCTGCCATTATTAACAGCGACCCTGGAGCAATTAGGGTTCATTTCCTTGCTCAAGGACACAGACAGATTATTCACCTTGTCGGCTCTGGGATTCAAACTAGCCACTAGGATACCTGCCGGCTCAAGAAGTCTATTTTGTGTTTCTAGTGTGGAAATAGATGGAAGCAATATGGTTGAAGCTCACATAAACCCATTTGAGGGCTTGATAGATCATCACCATGTTGTTTACCTGGTTTCTTCAGATCTGCCAACAGTGAAGGGGCTAAGTGGTGCCAGGCTAGGGGCTGTTTTCAGCCTGTGTTGAGAGTGAGAAGGTAAAGAAGACATGATGACTACTCACCTGATGGAATTGTACGGTCTCTGGCTGCAGTATTTCTGATATTCAGCATGTAAATAACGTATTAATGATTCACCCCCACCAAATGTATCAACATATTCTCCCTTCTCCAATCGACTCCGTATCTAATGAATGAATTACTCCAGAGCCAGATTCCATCGGATCCCGTCTTGGCACTCATGCCACCCCTCTCTGTGCCCACCGTGCCCACCGTGCCCTCTGTGCCAGGTGATGTTCTCTCCCTCCAAGGTGATTCATTCAGTCTCGGAACGTCTACCTGTCACCGGCCCGGTTGTTATGGCGATTAACGGCTGTGTGACTCATTCAGTATTCTTTCTCTCTCTCTCTCTCTTTCTACTAGCCACCAGAGGAGCTGCTCTCATTCTGCCAGCCCAGTCTTACCTTCACACATCTGACTCCACAGGCACGTTGGGAGTCTAGGGTATCAATGCAGGGTGTGTGTGTGTGTGTTACTCACACTTAAGCAGTACTTTCACACATTCGTTCAATGTATGAAACTGCAATCCGATCGCCGTTATCTGTCTGCCTCAAATCAATTAAGACATTTTATTGTATATATTCCCTCCTTGGCTACCATTTTAATTTCCTGTGTGATTATGGGTGTGTGTGCATGCGTGAGTGCGTGCGCGTGCGCGTGTGTGTGTGTGCGTGTGTAGGCCTATGTGTTATTCACAACCGACATCCACCTTTATACAGTGAGTGCAGTTCAGTGCAATCCTCATCATCTCTCTGCCTCAAATCAATGAATGAGTTTCCTTCCATATTCCTTCTTGGATTTTGGTATTTCCACCTCCAATATGTAGGCCTATGTGCCTATGTGCATATGTGTGTGTTTGCTTACTGATCAGGTTTGTTATAGCTGGTTTACCAGGTGGGAGGCTGCATATGAATAAGCTGAGGATGAAATGCGCTGTTCTGTTAATGGGCAGTAAAATAACAACAACCTCCTGGGCCTTGGTCACCGACACAGCTACTGGACTAATCAGCTAGCCAGCAGCACAGTGGGCTGCCAACTGTGTCTTTAAAAATGGATGACACAACAAAAGAGATTTTCTTATTGAATTATTTATGGGGACCTTTATCCTTGGAGACAATGATGGGGTATCCACTACCTCTTCCAAAGGGTGACATGCTTAGGCCAAGGCTACCTCACTTAACTCACTATAGAAATGCTCGATTTTTATCAGCTATCTTACCAAGCCGATGTCTGTAGCACACATGCATGCAGTAAAGCACCTACATGGGGCAATGTTGAGGTTTCTGTGGAAAGATGTGGCAGTCTTTATTTTTTACATGGGGTAACACAAGTATATATAAAGACTATACAAAGGACAATTAGGCTAGGGGGCGGGGATAGGGGAGGGGCTAGGGGGTACAACATCACACTAGGCAAGTCCCTTAAGGGACAGACAGACCTACACTTACAATACTAACCACTTTTTTGTTAGTAGAGTATTTAATTGTCTTAAAATATAGTTAAAAAAAAAATTTAAGGTAATAAAATGTGGTGCTTTGTTTGTAAATGTACATTTCTGAATATGAAATTTGGCCAAAAGTATAATGCAATTAATTACCTAAAATTGTTTCAACTTATTTCTATCGTAGAATCTAAGCAGTACACCTCTCCACAATAGTGTAAAATCTTCATAAATGTGTTCAATTATAAATCCACTGATGTATTGCCACAGTTTTACATGAATTTCATGAATACAATGCCAAAAAAGATGCAACACCGTTTCTGGGTGGCCAAATGGTACAATTGGAGTTAAACTTAAACTCTTAAACTTCTTCATGTAGTGGTTGGCAGGATAATATTTATGAATCATTTTAAAGGAAACTTCCTTCATTTTGTTAACAAGTAGGTATGTGTGTGGCAAAATCCAAACTTTTCCCTCCACATATATTATCAATAAAACCGTTCCATATGTGTGTGGCAAAATCCAAACTTTTCCCTCCACATATATTATCAATAAAACCGTTCCAATAAGGCATCAATAAAACCGTTCCAATAAGGCATGACATACGTTATATAGATACAACATCCTGCTGAAACAAGGTTCGTATCGCTCTGTTGTTGAATGGACCAAAAGAGGAACAAATCTTTCCTACTGATGAGTCAACAGGGTTAATGGAATGTAGGCTCTGAGGGTCAGGTCTTCACACGTTCCTGAATAACAGAGCAACACCTGAGGGAATGGCATCTTAAACAATTGCAAAACCTTTAGGTGTTACAGGGATCTTGTATGTGATAAGAATTCCTTATAACTAAGTAAAACAAACTTCTGCATTTACAAATTGGCTCACCAATAGGATATTATTTCGGGAACCAATATTCTAGAACAAAGATGTGCCAGTCACAGACAGGTGCGGACGCTTGATGATATCAGTTATCAGGGAGGTCATGAGGCGCGGCCACTGTGATCAGGACCGCGCTAAATGGACATCTCCCATTCGGTGGAAAATGACAATGACCTTCATTGTATCTAGCGCTATATTAATTCGACATGCCAATAGTAAAATGTTAGGTCGTCCCATGGGCAGCAACATGTGTATGGGGAGACTGACATTTGATGCCTTCTCTCCATTTCTAGGCTACTTACTACATATTCCTATTTCTCATCGTAGATGGTTGTTTATTTCAACATAGGCAACACACTCTCACCCAACTCAACTCTGGCTACAGTTAAAAATATAGATTTTAGATACATGATTGTGAGGTTAATTCAGAGTCCTAACGGGTTAATTACACGGGCAAGTCATAAATTGTGTAGGTTAAATATATCAATGAATTGACCCCCCTCCCTTAGTAGTGGGAGGAGTCGAGTGGCTTCCCACTCTGTCCTGTGCTTCGGAAGCAGATTACCTCCGGAGACACTGATCACCCGACAACTGTGGTGGGTGACAGAAGTGAGAGACAGCTCTCGGACCTGGACGGCGTGAGCGCGATGGACAGTTTGTAACTTTGCTTTTGTAGTGGAACGTCAAGTCCACATTCACGGACCAAACTACGTACGGGACTATGCCCAGTGCCGATACAAGTTCATCCGAAGTAGAGAGATATAACATCTGCGGCGAAATGGTAAATATGCCTTCCTGATCACATTGGTGTCACGTATCTGACTGCGTCTGTAGAGCTAGCCAACATTTGTCACGTTTGTTATTCGGTAGCGTACAATCACTTCTTCGTGGCGGTTGTAGTGGACAAATCGGCAGTAACAACCAGTTGTCTCTATGTGAATTCTCCCATTCCCAACTAACCGTAGCTTACAAAGTATTGGGCTATACCTTATCCGTGACTGATTGTCGAGTTCGGAACCGTTCCATCGTGCAGTCCCAAATGTTGGGGCGACTTGATTTGGAAATTATGTGCAGCATATCCATTACACAATGTGAGACTGTAGTTAATTGCAACCGGACATGTTTAGGATTCTTTTCAGATAATTCCATAATTAAAGATAGGCTGTTTGTAAATTGTGGTCATTTCTTTATTGCTTTATTGCTTGATTTTTTTTGGTATCTAGCCAACACATGTCTAACTGAATTTGTTATTTATACACTCAGTGTTTGTATCTGTTGTTTTGACAGCCAGGTATAACCCGGTTAGTCAAGGATTTGTACTGCTGGGCAGGTGTTTCATTGAAGGCAACAGCAGCTTTTTTTTTCACAAACTACGTAGCTATTGCGTGCGACCTCTCTGTCAAGTGTATTAACACAACAGCTGTTGAACAAATTTACGAAGTAGGTTTTAGTCATTCGGTTCCTTTACCCCAATTGTTTTGTCGGGAGCGAATGTGCAGCCAGATGTTTGTGGTGGACGTGGCCCATAAACGCTTTGCTTTATACGGTCATTCCAACACCAAATAGTTTGCAACGGTATAGTTGTTTTGTTCCTGGTTTTGTGTTCATTCTTAACTGTAATGTCGTGGGTGAGATACAGTGACGAGTTATACTTATAGCACAAACAACGACACGGATAGCTGATTCCCATACCATGACCCATTTAGGGGATAGGCTATGCAAAACTACATGGAGCTATTTATCCTAGTATATGACAAACCACCCCCTCAATGATTGGATGAAAGAGTGAACATGTAAAGAACGGTATGTACTCAGGGGTCTAGCTGGTATTCAGCTACAGTGCCTTGGCCGAATACTTTCGCAAGGCACTGTATATATCCCATATAGAGGGTAGGCATAGGGGAAAGGATTGAGATCATGCAGGTGAGTCAAGGGGACGGCAGGGGGATGGCACTGGCATATTCCACATATTCTATCTGACAGTGGAAACCCTTGGTCGGTAACGGCTACTGGAGTGGACAGGAGCGTTTGGGGACTCCCGGGCTCTCGCCAGCCATCCATACGTTAATTAGCATGGCTGGAGAGTGGCGGCTTGCCTGTGAGTCAACTGGGACGGCATAATCGTGGCTGGAACAGACTACAGAGCAGGGAGAGGAGAGGCTGAGAGACAGAACATACACTTTTCACCCTCCCTACTACACATGCCCCATATTTTCATTACAGGATGGTTGACATGTTTTGCAGTTTGAAGGAAAGTGGCCTAGATTTAACATCCGCAGACTAGCATTTACATTATGGAAGACAAATCCATATGTTGTTGTTATTACTGGTGATGATGACCACACACACACACACACACACACACACACACACACACACACACACACATGTTGTAGCCAGCAGCACTCGACAGTCAGTGTGTGTCCATTTGGCATCTGTCATATAAAAAATGTGTCCCTCTTCCTCCCCTGCCTCTGCTCAGCCACCATCCCCACTCATTCATATTTAATAACACACACTGACTGAAGCTGGCACATTTCACTGAATATAAAGGGATTTCAGAGAGATGAAACTTTCAAACCCTTTACATCAACAGAGATGCTCGAATTCTAATCTGCCAAACAGGCAGACAGACACAGTCAGACAGGCACAGACAAGCAGACAGACACAGACAGTCAGACAGGCGTGTGATTGATGGAGAGTGTTATTAAGGTTGGCTGTTATTTATTCATTAGTGCCTCGCTAGTCTTTCCATCTTAAGTACTGATTACACAAAGGTCAGCTTCACTGTGTGTGTGTGGTGTACTGTCGCATAGTGTGTCTGTGTGTATATGTATGAAGTTTAGTGCCGCATGTCAGAAGTTTATGGGTAGAATATGTTTCTGTCCTTTCTCCTCTGTTTAACTAGAAAAGTTACTCCCTGGAAGTCTGCCCTTGGGCAGAGTACGTTTCTTAAGGCTGTGTTTTTCCCTGCCTGCTCCACTCAGTTAAAGACTGGAATTTTACTACCTGAGGTCTTATTCCAACTCAACACAGGAATAAAAAGAGTGTGTGAGTGTGTGAGCGAGTGTATGAGTGAGTGAGCGAGTGAGTGAGAGAGCGAGTGTGTGTGTGAGTTTGCGTGTTTGTGCACTTGTCTATTGCTGAGCTGTTTTTGGCAGTGTAGTAACAGGCCATTAAACAGTGTGTTGTGAATGCAATTTACTGTGTCCCCAGGGCCAGTGCATTGGAGAGAGAGAAGTGGCTGATGGCACATTCCAAAGGCCTTAATGGCCTCTTGGTCTTCAGCAATTAGGAAATATCAAGCTAGTCGGATTGATGACTTTCTGGTATCCTTTTCTATGGTGCCAAAAGTGAAAAAAGTATGCATTGAGGATCTATTGGAGATAACAGACATTAGAAATAATTGAAAACTATCAGAATGCAGGGAAACCAGGCATCATTTTTATAGCAGATTTTGAGAAAGCCTTCAATAAAAGTATGACTTGAGTGTATTTCTAAGTGCCTGGATTATTTCAACTTTAGAGAATCTCTTGTAAAATGGGTAAACGTCATGTGTATAACACTCCTTTATGTAAAATGATAAATAATGGTTATTTCTCAAAGGTTTGTATTGTTAAGGGGTGTAAAACAGGGTTGCCTTCTTTCACCATACTTGTTTGCTATGGCCATTGAATAGTTAATTATAAAAATCAGATCCAATTTTTAAAAGTAAGGGGTTAAAAATGTATGGGTTAGAAACAAAGGTATCAATGTATGCTGATGATTCAAGTTTTCTTTTCTCGAGTCCACAATCTTTAACCCTGAATGGTCTTATTGAGGACCTGGATAATGTTTCCAGTTTATCTGGATTAAAACCCAACTATGATAAGTGTACTATATTACGGATTGGGTCTCTAAAAGTCACAAACTTTAAATTGCTATGTGGTCTCCCGATTACCTGGGTGGATGGTGCTGTTGATTGGGCTTGGTATACACGTTCCTGAAAAGTTGAATGATCTTGCAACTATCAATTTTGATAGAAAACAGATAGGATCTTGAAACCATGGAAAGGGAAACACCTGTCAGTCTATGGGAAAAAGACACTGATTAATTCTCTAGTCATATCACAGTATCTATTCATGGCTCTACCGACTCTAGGAGAGAACTTGAAAAAGCAATGTGAGCAAAAACCATTTCATTTAATTTAGAATGGAAATCAAGAAAGTTAAACAGATCTATTTATATAATGAATATGCGTTTGGATGGCTAAAACTATTAAATATCAAGGCATTAAATCTCTTCTCTAATACAACGTTGGATGCAGTTTATGGTAGAGAAATTAACGTTCAATTCTCTGGCAACAGCTCTGGTGGACATTCCTGCAGTCAGGATACCAATTACACAGTCCCTTGAGACATATGTGGCATTGTGTTGTGGAGAAAGGAGAAATGCTCACTAACAGGGATGTAAATAAATTTGTGCCCAAAAGTTCAGAGATATTATCGAAATTTTGTGCGTATGGAAATTTTCTGGGATCTTTAACTTCTACTCATGAAACATGGGACCAACAATTTACATGTTGCGTTTATATTTTTGTTCAGTATAGTTTATGCCACTAATTAAATATCATAAATGGCTGATGAAAACTAATATAAATCGTGAAATGTATCAGTTTCGCAGTCAAGAGGGTTGACAACTATCCCGTATAAAATTACGATAGTTGGGAACAGATTTCCGATGTCCCAATACCATGGCATCGGGATTATGAACTGATATACAGTACAAAACAACAATTGATGCATTCATTTGTTATTTTCAATTTAAGCTATTATATTAAATTCTCGCTACAAACAGAATGCTCAGTATATGGGGTATTTAACAGTTGGACCGGTGCAGACTCTGCCATGCAGAAAACAGAATTAGTAGAGCATCTCTCTTGGCACTGTCCATCGCTGGCTTGTTTTTGGAGTCAGGTCCAGGCATGGTTGTTATGCCATAATATCAGGGTGGTGTTGGACCTGCCAGCTATTGCTGGAGGATTTGAAGGACACAGTCAGCCAATAGGAAATATCATTGTGCTCTAGGGTACAATGTTTCTTTTTGGGGCAATTTCAGCAGAAATGTTGTCGATGGGGAGGTTCAAGTCTCTAGTGAGACACCATGGTAGAATGATGGGGAGGTTCAAGTCTCTAGTGAGACACCATGGTAGAATGATGGGGAGGTTCAAGTCTCTAGTGAGACACCATGGTAGAATGATGGGGAGGTTCAAGTCTCTAGTGAGACACCATGGTAGAATGATGGGGAGGTTCAAGTCTCTAGTGAGACACCATGGTAGAATGATGGGGAGGTTCAAGTCCCTAGTGAGACACCATGGTAGAATGATGGGGAGGTTCAAGTCTCTAGTGAGACACCATGGTAGAATGATGGGGAGGTTCAAGTCCCTAGTGAGACACCATGGTAGAATGATGGGGAGGTTCAAGTCCCTAGTGAGACACCATGGTAGAATGATGGGGAGGTTCAAGTCTCTAGTGAGACACCATGGTAGAATGATGGGGAGGTTCAAGTCTCTAGTGAGACACCATGGTAGAATGATGGGGAGGTTCAAGTCTCTAGTGAGACACCATAAGAGAATGATGGGGAGGTTCAAGTCCCTAGTGAGACACCATGGTAGAATGATGGGGAGGTTCAAGTCTCTAGTGAGACACCATGGTAGAATGATGGGGAAGTTCCTAGTGAGACACCATGGGAGAATGATGGGGAGGTTCCTAATGAGACACCATGGTAGAATGATGGGGAGGTTCCTAGTGAGACACCATGGGAGAATGATGGGGAGGTTCCTAATGAGACACCATGGTAGAATGATGGGGAGGTTCCTAATGAGACACCATGGGAGAATGATGGGGAGGTTCCTAGTGAGACACCATGGGAGAATGATGGGGAGGTTCAAGTCCCTAGTGAGACACCATGGTAGAATGATGGGGAGGTTCAAGTCTCTAGTGAGACACCATGGTAGAATGATGGGGAGGTTCAAGTCTCTAGTGAGACACCATGGTAGAATGATGGGGAGGTTCAAGTCTCTAGTGAGACACCATAAGAGAATGATGGGGAGGTTCAAGTCCCTAGTGAGACACCATGGTAGAATGATGGGGAGGTTCAAGTCTCTAGTGAGACACCATGGTAGAATGATGGGGAGGTTCCTAATGAGACACCATGGGAGAATGATGGGGAGGTTCCTAGTGAGACACCATGGGAGAATGATGGGGAGGTTCCTAATGAGACACCATGGTAGAATGATGGGGAGGTTCCTAATGAGACACCATGGGAGAATGGAGGGATGCGTTAGAAGAGGAAATGGTAGAATGGTGATTTACTGGGAAAGATGGGTTGATCTGTGGCTGTCTGAAGGATGGAATTGATGAGTGTTGGAATAATTTTATACACAAATGTACAGTATAAATGTTTGAGGTGGGGATGGGAATTTGTATGTTTTGCATTTGACTATTTATGTTTTGTGTTTTGGTTTCATGCTGTGAGAGGTGTGTGCTGGCCCTGGTGATGATGGCTGCGCTCGCTTCCATGCCTGCCCGGGGGTCGGGCAGGGCTTGGTTCTCCCCGCCCTATGAAAATACTTTTGGGCTCGGCATCTCGGGGCGGGTGGGGGCGAGCACACCCACTGACCAGAGCGACCACGGTGAGAGCGGCCATTAGTATTGTCTTTGTGTTGTGTTGTTGTTGTTTTAAAGAATAAAAAACCCAAATAAAAAACAGTGTGCGCTCAGACCAAATAAAAAACCAAACAGGACCAATAGTTCTACAATAGGTGATTAAATGAGCCAGCCTCAAGGCAACAAGCTCTTGAGTTCTCATTTAATGTTGCTGCTGTTTCCCAGGGCATCATGCTACATACAGACACGGTTTCAGTCTGGATGCATACAGTATTCATGTCTACAATCTGACCACCTCAATTAGAGAGCACACATACCTCAAACTAGTGTCCAATCACCGTAAATCACTGAAATTGCTCGAAGGGCGAAGGAGGGAGAGGGTGGGCAGGAGGGAGAGGGTGGGCAGGAGGGAGAGGGTGGGTGGGAGGGAGAGGGTGGGTGGGAGGGAGAGGAAAGGCCTCAATGTATTGAATTATGGGTCCCTAGTCTCTGAGACGCTCCAACGGGCATTGTGGTGAGGGGTAGCCTAGCAGCTGTCGGTCCCTTCTGTTGTCAGGGAAACCACAGAAGTCTCACCCCTTCCCCACCCCCCAATCTTATACAGGCTTTGCCGCTGAAATCTTTCTATGCTCCCCATTCCCCCCCCCCCCACCCCCCCCCCCCCCTCTCGCTTCCCTTCTCTCCTCTCTCTCTGTCTCTGTGCATGAATGATGCTCAAAGGCATTTATTCACTTTGGGGGTGTTGCTCTAAAGCTTCTCTCTCTCTCTCTTTATCCTGTCTCTGTGACATCAACTGTTCTGTCTTTCTCTGTCTCTCTCTCTCTTTATCCTGTCTCTGTGACATCAACTGTTCTCTCTCTCTCTCTCTCTTTATCCTGTCTCTGTGACATCAACTGTTCTCTCTCTCTCTCTCTCTTTATCCTGTCTCTGTGACATCAACTGTTCTCTCTCTCTCTCTCTTTATCCTGTCTCTGTGACATCAACTGTTCTCTCTCTCTCTCTGTCTGTGTGTGTACAGTATTCATGGACTCGCCCTGAGTTGTGTGAGTTGGTGGGTAGGATATGGGTTATCCATGGTCTTTGGGCTAGGATCTTTCTGGGAATGAGGACCGAGTTATAGCAATTGGGGGGGAGGGGAGAAGAGGAGAGGAGAGAGAGTCCTCAGGCAGAGTGGCGTGTTGTGGGAGGAAGAGATGAAGAGGGAATCTAGTCAGAGCAAACAGGGGTTTGATTTAATGCACTAAAGTAGCTACTAGCTAGTGGCCTGTCTCCTCTCCTCTCGATAGTCAGAAGACTTAGCTGAAGCTATACATATCTGGGACCAGATTGGCAGAATACTAGTTGGCACATCTTTTTAGGAATGTGCCTAGCCCTCTATCTTCCCTTCTCTCTGTGTGTGTGTGTGTGTGTGTGTGTGTGTGTGTGTTGGATTAGTGATTGAGAGTGAGCTAAGCCTACAGTGGACTGACAAACTAACAGAGATGCCGGGTATAGTGAGTAACACAGCCTCGGATTAACACACACTCACTCATCCAAATGATTTTCTGTATCACACAGCTGTCTTAACATATCATACCACCAGCTCAGAGCGGACTGGATCTTTTTAGTCAGTCATTATCTAACCAATCTCCACCTGTAGAAGCTTGTGTGATGATGCAAATTGTTGCCGACCATAATATTGACTCAATTAATGTCCATACAGCCCAGCTGTCATATTATAAAGCATTAAACACTCTAGCCTGCTGACTGCACACGTGTGTGTGTGTGTGTGTGTGTGCACACAGCCTATTCACACCAGTGGAGGCTGCTGAGGGGAGGACAGCTCCTAATAATGGCTGGAATGGAGTAAATGGAATGGTATCAAACACATGGTTTCCATCCATTACACTCCATTCCAGACATTATTATGAGCCGTCCTCCCCTCAGCAGCCTCCACTGATTCACAAACACACATAGGAATACAGCTGGTTCATATCAGCGAGCTACTCCCACTAGATTAGCGTGAGAGTGTGAAATCTACTGTACCATACACACACACAGCCAGGCTCAGAGATCGAGTTGACTAGATCAGTGTAAATTACGTAACACACAGGGGAGTGGCGTGTGTGTTAAAGAGAGCAAGCTAGATCAATTTTCTGCCCATTGGTTCCTCTGGCACATTTTCGGATGTGGATGCCTAGTCGGTAAACTGCTTTCCTAAGACCTCTGACACGTGTGTGTGTGTGTGTGTCCTGTGCCTGCCATGGAGGATGTGTGTGTGTGCTGTGCCTGCCATGGAGGGTCTGTGAGGTGTGTGTGTCCTGTGCCTGCCATGGAGGGTCTGTGATGTGTGGAATGCAGCTTTGCTACTACCTGTCGCTCTTTCTTTGTCTCTCTCTTTAACTTTCTCACTCCCACTCTCTTTCTCCAAAAGGACGGTGAACACACTTGTCTGTGTGAGGAGTGTGATTGAGCACTGTGTGTGTTGGCTGCTAAAGCGTCTGATGACAATCTCAGTATAAAACCCCAGGCCTCGGGGTTCCCTCTCTGATTTAACCCTGTAGTTAAGACTCATTACAACAGGATTACACTGCTACACTTCTTCAACTCTTCTCCTACTCTATCTATCCATCCCTCACTACTTTATCTTTTTATAGCCATCCCCCTCTCTCTCTCTCTTTATCCTCACCCACCTCTCTCCATCTCTATGTGATCATCCTTCTCTCTCCATCTAAAAGAGTGTGTTGAGGGTGGTGGCTGCTGGGTAATCTTGGCTCTGGGGGAAAAAAAGAGATTAAATGTCAGATTACAGAAAAGAGAGGATTACATCTTTTCAGGCTTTTTTGATGAGGAGGTCCTGGCCTCACACGTACGTACAGACTGACACCACGTACGTACAGACTGACACCACGTACGTACGTACAGACTGACACCACGTACGTACGTACAGACTGACACCACGTACGTACGTACAGACTGACACCACGTACGTACGTACAGACTGACACCACGTACGTACGTACAGACTGACACCACGTACGTACGTACAGGCTGACACCACGTACGTACGTACAGGCTGACACCACGTACGTACAGACTGACACCACGTACGTACGTACAGACTGACACCACGTACGTACGTACAGACTGACACCACGTACGTACGTACAGACTGACACCACGTACGTACGTACAGACTGACACCACGTACGTACGTACAGGCTGACACCACGTACGTACGTACAGGCTGACACCACGTACGTACGTACAGGCTGACACCACGTACGTACGTACAGGCTGACACCACGTACGTACGTACAGGCTGACACCACGTACGTACGTACGTACAGGCTGACACCACGTACGTACAGGCTGACACCACGTACGTACGTACGTACGTACGTACGTACGTACGTACGTACAGGCTGACACCACGTACGTACGTACGTACGTACGTACAGGCTGACACCACGTACGTACGTACGTACAGGCTGACACCACGTACGTACGTACAGACTGACACCACGTACGTACGTACAGGCTGACACCACGTACGTACGTACAGGCTGACACCACGTACGTACGTACAGGCTGACACCACGTACGTACGTACAGGCTGACACCACGTACGTACGTACGTACAGGCTGACACCACGTACGTACAGGCTGACACCACGTACGTACGTACGTACAGGCTGACACCACGTACGTACGTACGTACGTACGTACAGGCTGACACCACGTACGTACGTACGTACAGGCTGACACCACGTACGTACGTACGTACGTACGTACGTACGTACAGGCTGACACCACGTACGTACGTACAGGCTGACACCACGTACGTACGTACAGGCAGACACCACGTACGTACGTACAGGCAGACACCACGTACGTACGTACAGGCAGACACCACGTACGTACGTACAGGCAGACACCACGTACGTACGTACAGGCAGACACCACGTACGTACGTACAGGCAGACACCACGTACGTACGTACAGGCAGACACCACGTACGTACGTACAGGCAGACACCACGTACGTACGTACGTACAGGCAGACACCACGTACGTACGTACGTACAGGCAGACACCACGTACGTACGTACGTACAGGCAGACACCACGTACGTACATACGTACGTACAGGCAGACACCACGTACACACATACACATTTTCTTCCCAGCCTTACCTCTCCCATGTGTTACAAGATTAGTGTGTGTTCCTGGATTTGTGCGTGTGTGTTGTTCAATGTCTGTGTACTGTGTATCTTTATTTATCCACCGGTGTTTTAATTAGTGCGTGTATATGTTGTTATCCAATGCAGCCATTTTCATCTCAATATCAACTCATTTCTGGGTAACAATTAAATACCTTACTGTGATTGTTTTCAATTCAAATTGCCCCCCAAAAAAATTGTGGGGAGGGGAAAGCTGAAAACAAGCTTTTATTGGCAGAGAGGTTTGGAATTCTTCCTTATTGATCTATTAACTAATTTCCGCTTGGTGATGTCATCAATCAGGTCAAAACTCCATCCCACCAAAACAGGCTGAAATTTCAGGCAGTCTTTTCAAACAGCTCTTACACGAAAAGTACATTAACATAATTTTCACAGTATTATTCCAACCTCATAGTTTAACAGGAAATAAAAAATAAAGTAAAACAGGAAAATCTTGTTTTTGACCACACTGGGCCCTTAACAGTCTATTGATTTTTCTAGGATGGATCTCTGTCTTTTGTCACCTCCCCTGGCTCGCACTCTCTCTCTCTCTCTCCCTGTTACATGACATATTCTCTCCATCTGAGTGCTGACCTCGTCCTTGGCCTGACTTTGGGGACCCTCTTTACGTCTCTACCCTCTTTACGTCTCTACCCTCTTTACGTCTCTACCCTCCTTACGTCTCCACCCTCTTTACGTCTCCACCCTCTTTACGTCTCCACCCTCTTTACGTCTCCACCCTCTTTACGTCTCCATAAGAGTGTGTGTTAATGTACTTGGCCCTTAGCAGTGAGATATTGAGGGCTGTGCTCTACTTGCTCGGGGCCTGGTAGCAGGGTCACTTTATTAGGTTTGAAACCACCCCAAATTATTAATTAGACACACACACACTCCTCTCCGGGATGCGTCCAAGTCGGTGCTAATGAGACCTCTGGGGCTGATGTGTTCCACTGCAGGCCCGCTAAAGGCTCATCAGACTTTATCTGTACACTTAAAAAGACAGAGAAACTGGAGGAGTTTGTTATCTCTAGCTTAGAAATTGGCTGTCATACTTTGATCTCTATTTCTCACCGTCTCTCTCATTCTCTTTGTTTTCATGTTTTCTTTCTCGTTCTCTTTGTTTTCTTTCTCGTTCTCTTTGTTTTCTTTCTCGTTCTCTTTGTTTTCTTTCTCGTTCTCTTTGTTTTCTTTCTCGTTCTCTTTGTTTTCTTTCTCGTTCTCTTTGTTTTCTTTCTCGTTCTCTTTGTTTTCTTTCTCGTTCTCTTTGTTTTCTTTCTCGTTCTCTTTGTTTTCTTTCTCGTTCTCTTTTGTTTTCTTTCTCGTTCTCTCTGCTGAAACATTGTCTAAGAAAGTCTGCTTCCCAGGAGGGATGACTCCCTGACACACACAGTCACACGTCCTAGCCCTCTGTCACTTCAGTGCTGAGCTGGTTATATAGAAATCCAAGTGGTGATTCTCTACACTCATACACAGGGGAGTGGGCAAGAGGAGAGCAGCTCAGTGTAGCTTAAATACCATAAACACTCTTCCATCATGTGGTACAGTCTGTGGCTGTCCTGTGTTACCTGCATTCACTCTGTGTGTGTAGTGTGTATTGTGTGTGTAGTGTATGCACTGCAGGTCAAGGCATGTAGCAGTAACCCAGGTATGTTTAACTGTCAGAGCCCAGCCCTATATTAGCCCAGCCCAGGGGTTGACCTGATTTACTAGTAAGTGTGTGTGAGTGCTCGTTGAGTGTAAAACCAAAGGTAAAGCTGCCACTGCTGCACACACACACACTCATAGAGAGAGAGTGTTCTGTTTCGCCTGTCTCTGAGAGTAGGGCTGAGTTGACAGAACACAGGTTTTTTTCTTGCTGAAGTGTGTGTGTGTGTGTGTGTGCGCGTGTGTGTGTGTGTGTGGGGGGGGGGGGGGGGTGTTCTCCCTGAAGTGTGTGTGTGTGTGTGCTGGTTTGCGGACTGCAGAGCGAATCCGTTTGGTTGGGTCTGAGATCTGGTCAAAACCCGGTTCTGCTGAAATTGACTCATCAACTACCATTTCACACTAAACTGGATTATGTTATGCAGATATACGCTTGGGGGTGTGGCTACTGTCTCTGTGTGTGTGTGCGCGTTTCTTTGCGCAGTGTGTGTTTTATGTTTAATGTTGCATCCATCTCAGTGGAAATGGCACAACCTTCTGCGGAGGAGCCCCAGGGGGCCTGATAGCTCGTCTGCCCCAAAGTAGGCTACCCTCCCTGGGTACACAGTCCCTACTGCTCCCCTTTCCCCCATAGAGCCTGGAGCTTTGGCTGGCTGCACTTCAAACACTTCACTTCAATTTCACATCACACACACTCAGACCAGCAACCAACTAAATATTTCCAGCCCTTAAAATCGGTTATTTAATCAAATCAGGCGAGTCTGTGGCATTGCTTGACTTGGACTGAAATAGGTTCCCGGTACTCATTTTGTGTGCTGGTACTGTTTATATTTAGGTGCAGGAGCTCCACAATATTTTTTCGCTAATATTCTATAAGAGGAACACGAGTTCAAGCAGTAGAACATTTAAAGTACTGGTACTCAGCTCCGCTGAGCTCCTGCCCATGTCGAGCATCGGTCTGGGGACCTCTTTTCATTCACAGTGCTAGCCAGGCTAAGAGGCAGCACAGCAGGCAGAACAGTTCAAAACAATGACCAGACAAACAGTAGGCTAGTAGACAGTGGAGTTGGAACAGGTGGGAAGTGGGAGCAGAGGAGAGGAAGACTAGTAGCCCAGAGGGGGATAAATACAGGACAGGAATCAATGATTTTATATATACACCCAACCAGAACAATCACCGGACCGTCAATGATTCAGCGCTTGAAAAAAATATAGACATCAAAACATTTAGAAGTCCTATATTTCAGGTCTTTTTGGGAGCAGATTGAGGGAGCAGTGTTCTGAACGTAACTGCTAAATGGTCGATATATTGTTATGCAGGTTGAGTAGGTTTGCAACACATTTATTCTGGGCTGTGCTTTGCAAGGCCATGGGTTGACAGAATGATGCAGTGAGCCTGGCCTCTCCAGTGTTTGAGGAGGCTGTGCTACAAATCACCAAGGATAGGCTAGTCCATATCACGCTCAACACTGTGGAGTGTATAAACCCTGTCTGGCCCTGCAGTCCACAGACAACCCCTATACCAATAGCAGTCCATTAGCACTTCATGTAGATTGGAAAGAGTTGGGAAGTTCTGCTATACACTACAGTAGGCAATATGGTAGCATCTTCACCTTGCCCTCTGATCTGCTATGTGGATTTCTCAGTGTCAGATTCAAGTATGGTTACTGTAGGTGGCTGGTGGGCAGGTTGTGTAAGAACCAGAGGTGTGGTACCACAACAGTGCTACTTAACTCACAGAGCACCTGTGATGTCCTAGATCGT